>NC_053167.1:56242311-56842311 GCF_016835505.1 Polypterus senegalus | reverse complement strand
CTGTTTATAAACTGTAATAAAGTTTTCTTCCATCAATGATGTTAATAATTAATAGACACATTCAGCAAAAGTATTTTGTCCCTTATTAGCTCTGGAAAATTATGCAAACTGTAATAGATCCAATACATCATCACATTCATAATATAGACCCAATTATTGCTCATGGTGCCAACATTCAAAATGCAATAATCTTTTCTCTTAATTAGAGAGTGTCACATCATTTAATTACAGTTGAGAAGCTCTACACCAAATCTTGATTGTAGAAGTACATAAAAATTGGTTAATATTGCCAAGTTAATATTGTCAAGAAAAGCTTACAAACAGCTAACTTAAACTCACCTCTGAAACAGGCTTGAGATATATTAGCTAGAAGTGAACTAAATGTGGCAGGTCTACCTTGACACTTAACAGTTAAACAACACAGATGGCAAGCCTTGGAACATCCCAGCCAAACTCCATAAGGCCAAAGCACTGGATTCGGACATCAAAGCACACTTCATTTCTAAGCAGTGACCTCCATCTACACAATTTCCTTGTGGCTAAGTCTTTAGGCAGCAGCGAGTAATTTAACATTCCTAGCAATGCAAATTCATTCAAGCCTACTGAGCTTTTACCTGTTAATCATTGAAACTTTGCTCTGGCAAACACATTTACACCATTTTGGGACTACGTAATTTGTAAATCATTAAAAAAAAAAAGCCTTGTGCCAAAAAGAAAACAAGTTTTTTTTTATACATATGAAATTAAACCCAAGTCAATCTGTGTGCCTGAAAAGATTCATAAAACTACCTATTCTCAGACAAACCTGTCCCTGAGTTGATCCACAACGTCAAAAAAGTGTAAGAGAAATATCTGTATTAACAATAACAAGACAAAACACATATTTAGCTAGCAACACCATCTTTTCAAATGACTTTGCTAATTTAAACATGTTTTTGAGAGCCATTTATGATACTAGAGCATGATTATGTGGGCCTTTTGGGCAACTTTGCATTGTCCCACAGCTGCAGTATTTCTGCTGGGCATCCCACTTTACTTCTGTCCTTCTCCCTCTGTCTCTCAAGCATTCCATATAAAAGAGGAGCCTGCCAACCTCAGGACATGACATCTTCATTTAACTCCTCAAACTCCTTCAGCATTCGTCAATTATTATAATGACTGTTGATCTTTTGATCTTTGACCAGCTTCTCCATCTGAAACTGAACAAAGAACTAGAAAAAAGTGTTTAAACACAGAACACACTGATGTATGATTACTACACCTGAAAAATGAACATTTAAAAATAACAATATTAAAAAAATGATAGGAAATATATTGATTTTTTAAAAATGTAGTGTGGTAGATTTAACTGTCACAAAGCACTTATTAGGTGATAATTATTCATTCACATTGTGTGTCAAGATAGATAAAGGAAACATTTTTCCATATAAAAGAATATGTATAACCAAATATGCAATGGAGATATCCTATGTTGTATATGTAAATTGTATTTTACACTTCCTCAATAAAGGTTCAAGATTTATAATAAATACTAAATTTTATTGAACAGTTAGTATGATAATAAACATGGCAGGAATAAGGTAGAAAAAAAAACAATAATTCATAGTTTTTATTTGAAAATTGCCCACAAAACTCTGGTTTAATGAACGTACAGTAAAACCTATACAAACTTCATTAAAACATCTGGCTTAGCTGATCTTAGCTTTGTGTATAGTCTTTTGTCCTCCATGGATGTTTTTCTGCAAAGAGCCATGAGCTGAATTCTGGAGGTATGGAAGAAAACAGTTAAAACTTAGTTGAAACGATCCAGACTGGCTTTCGCTCGCTCCATTTCATGTAAGAAATTGTAGAATTGTGGCAATGTTAACTCTAAAAAAAAAAAAATCACAATTAAATATTTTCACTTTGTATCATCCCATAAAGTTTTTCACCACTTTAACTGGTTAAGAACTGGAAAACTTTTAAGTGGCTTTCATAGTGAAGGGACTGCAAAATATGGTATATTAAATGGGAAACAAGTAGTGAACTATTATTTGGCTAAAAAATATACATTTATATGTATTCCCTCTTTAAAATTGAATTTAAAAATACAATTCAAATGGTTTCTAACCACTGGCATAAAACAGCAAATTGTGTGTGTTTAAACCAGAAAAAAATTACATTTTTCGCATCCTATCTGAGCAACAAATAAAACTCAAATAATTTTTTCAGACTATTTATAGGATGTACAAGAGGGCCATCAGGTGAATCACTAGAGTGTGGGTCCTATAGCACAATCAAGAAATGTACTGGAGTGTGGATTCTATACCAGAAACTAGATGTAAAGCCAATGCAATGAAGAAAAAGTAAAAAAAAAAGTGCTAAAGAAACGCATTATAGATAAGGAGAAAGTTATTAAAAGGCAGTTTTGTGGTCGAGGAACAAATGCAAGGAATACTTCAGTTTAGTTTAAAGAAAAAGAGGCAGATAAAAATCTGCAGATCTGGAGAAGGTGGCACTTAATTACTGTAATAATGTTGATGTTATCAGAAGAACTCTTGCTAAAGATGGCAGATGGGGACAGTAATGTGCAGAGTTAATGCTACTGTACGAGACAACATGCTCTGTTTAAATTTGTCAGTGCTTCCGAATGAAACTTTACAAGGTACAAACTTGAACAACTTAAGCATTTTACAAATTGCACATGCCTATGACAGGTACACACATATGTAATAGCAGATCATGACTATACTCCTGCCACTGGCTTTCATTCTCCATTTCCTCAGTCCTTTCCTGAGGGCAGTATTTATCTGGGGATTCAATTTAAAATGGAACCTCCAGCAATTAACACCACTAGGTGGCTCCAGATGTTCTGGGATGCTGAATAATTTCAAAATTACAAAGTTACCTCTCTAAAGTAAATAAAGAGAACACACAAGTAAAGAATACTAACTTTGCTGCAAAGTTAAAGCACATGATACATAATCTGATTACTGATCAAACTGAAAGTAATTTAAAACATTTAGAGGAAAATGGAATGTGTTTCATTTTGATCTGTTTTACTCCTTTGCACTTAAGTTTACTCTTGCGCCCTACTTAGTGCACGCATACAGTGCATCCAGAAAGTATTCACAGCGCATCACTTTTTCCACATTTTGTTATGTTCCGGCCTTATTCCAAAATGGATTAAATTCTTTTTTTTCCTCAGAATTCTACACACAACACCCCATAATGACAACGTGAAAAAAGTTTACTTGAGGTTTTTGCAAATTTATTAAAAAATGAAAAAACTGAGAAATCACATGTACATAAGTATTCACAGCCTTTGCCATGAAGCTCAGAATTGAGCTCAGGTGCATCCTGTTTCCCCTGATCATCCTTGAGATGTTTCTGCAGCTTAATTGGAGTCCACCTGTGGTAAATTCAGTTGATTGGACATGATTTGGAAAGGCACACACCTGTCTATTGAAGGTCCCACAGTTGACAGTTCATGTCAGAGCACAAACCAAGCATGAAGTCAACGCAATTGTCTGTAGACCTCCGAGACAGGACTGTCTCGAGGCACAAATCTGGGGAAGGTTACAGAAAAATTTCTGCTGTTTTGAAGGTCCCAATGAGCACAGTGGCCTCCATCATCCATAAGTGGAAGAAGTTCGAAACCACCAGGACTCTTCCTAGAGCTGGCTGGCCATCTAAACTGAGTGATTGGGGGAGAAGGGCCTTAGTCAGGGAAGTAACCAAGACCCTAATGGTCACTCTGTCAGAGCTCAAGAGGTCCTCTGTGGAGAGAGGAGAACCTTCCAGAAGGACAACCATCTCTGCAGCAATTCACTAATCAGGCCTGTATGGTAGAGTGGCCAGACAGAAGCCACTCCTTAGTAAAAGGCACATGGCAGCCTGCCTGGAGTTTGCCAAAAGGCACCTGAAGAACTCTCAGGCCATGAGAAACAAAATTCTCTGGTCTGATGAGACAAAGATTGAACTCTTTGGTGTGAATGTCAGGCATCACGTTTGAGGAAACCAGGCACCGCCATCACCAGGTCAATACCATCCCTACAGTGAAGCATGGTGGTGGCAGCATCATGCTGTGGGGATGTTTTTCAGTGGCAGGAACTGGGAGACTAGTCAGGATAAAGGGAAAGATGACTGCAGCAATGTACAGAGACATCCTGGATGAAAACCTGCTCCAGAGCACTCTTGACCTCAGACTGGGACGACAGTTCATCTTTCAGCAGGACAACGACGCATAAGCACACAGCCAAGATATCAAAGGAGTGCCTTCAGGAAACTCTGTGAATGTCCTTGAGTGGCCCAGCCAGAGCTCAGACTTGAATCTGATTGAACATCTCTGGAGAGATCTTAAAATGGCTGTGCACCGACACTTCTCATCCAACCTGATGGAGCTTGAGAGGTGCTGCAAAGAGGAATGGGCGAAACTGGCCAACGATAGGTGTGCCAAGCTTGTGGCATCATATTCAAAAAGACTTGAGGCTGTAATTGCTGCCAAAGGTGCATCGACAATGTATTGAGCAAAGGCTGTGAATACTTATGTACACGTGAGGTGCAAAAACCTCAAGTAAACCTTTTTCACGTTGTCATTATGGGGTGTTGTGTGTAGAATTCTGAGGAAAAAAAAGAATTTAATCCATTTTGGAATAAGGCCGGAACATAACAAAATGTGGAAAAAGTGATGCGCTGTGAATATTTTCCGGATGCACTGTATATACAGTAGGTTTACTAAACCCACAAGATCAGTCCATCACAATATTTGTTAAATTTATATTTGATTGATGACTTTATCCAAAGTAACAATTTCACTACTATTAGATCCCAGACAGGTTACAAGAAGCAGTCTTGTGGTTGAAGGTGTAATGCCTTAGCCTTGTTTTGAGTCTTCTGTTTACTCGGTTTTCACAATCTTACCATTTTTCCAGGGCTTCTAAAAAATCTAATTCAGCTTCAATCTTTCCATCCACATCTTTATCTAATTTGCTCAATTCAATTCAGGTTCATTTTCCCAAGAGGGAAATTTGGCTTGTTAGCTAGATTTTACAGAGAGACTAAAACATAACATGAAAACCACTAGAAACAAGATCTCAGCCACCAAACATAACTTTTGTAAAAATAAATAAAATATAGTAGTGAACATAATACTTACAGCATAACATCAAAAAGAATATATTACATATAAAAAGATGGGATACACTGTTTTCTGCAGTACCTACTTATTAAACTCAGATTTGACTGTTGGGACCGTGCTCTATTACTGCTCCATTTTACAAATTGATTTATCTTATTTTTGTTGATAAAATGAACATTCAAACTTGGTTAGTTAAATAGCATATAAATATCTGCTCCACATTAGAACAATCTAGACGAGAACAGCCCATTCAGCCCAACAAAGCTGGGCAGTCCTAGCCACTTAATTCTTCTAAAAAAAATATATCAAGTTGAGTTTTGAAAGTCATTAAAGTCCTACTGTCTACCACACTATTTGGTTGCTATCCAAGTGTCTATGGTTCTCTGTAAAGAAAAACTTCCTAATATTTGTATGAAATGTATACATAACAAGTTTCCAGCTGTGCCCCTGTGTTCCTAATGAAGTCATTTTAAAATAACAGTCTCAATCCACTGTACTAATTCCCTACATAACTTCAAGCACTTCAATCATGTCACCTCTTAATCTTCATTTGCTTAAACTGAAAAGGCTCAGCTCTTTTAATCTTTCCTCATAATCCATCCCCTGTAGCCCTGCAATCAGCCTGGTTGCTCTTCTTTGGACTTCTTCTAGTGCTGCTATGTCCTTTTTGTAGCCTGAAGACCAAAACTGTACACAGTACTCCAGATGAGGCCTCACCAAAAAGCTTCCTGACTTTAAATTGGAAATCTTTATAGAGTTCTTCTGGATAATAATTGACATTATTTAAAATGTTCATCATCTTAAATTTTTAAATATTCCAGAAATATTCTGAAAATGCAAGGAATGGATAGAAATAAAAATAGCACTAACTGGCTGTAGTAAAAAAAGTAGTAAGTCTCTGTGTAACCCAAACATAATGGATGAAAAAAAGGTCAGTTTTCTTGTGGTCAACAGTAAGCACTCCTTCAAAATCCAATTTATTTTTTTATATTTTTAGTCATATGACAAGCAATCTGTTAAATGTTACTTTGCTGCCATTGATGAGTAACATCAGATATCTAATAGATGTAGACAGAACGAAAAGCAATGGAGTCATCAGATTCACTACTAGGGAAGATGTCAGACTAAATTTACTTTACATTTGTGAGATTTAAAACATGGCAGATGAAGAATGTTCATTCACCTTCTGAAACACCCAAAAAAGCAAACTTTTTGAGTGAATGGCAATGTGTACTTTGTGTCAAACGTCTTTAAAGCAGATGTACAGTATTGGCAAAGAGTACAGACTATTTACGCTTCAAATTCTTATGCACATTTACAAACACTGAATAGCTAAGTACCATGGACAGAATGAAGTAATGTGATTTATTCACAACACCTGAACAATATACCATTTAAGTACATTACAGTAACGATTCAAAGGTAAAATGGAAATTATATTTCCTAGGAGCTCACAGATGGCGGATACCAAGATATTGCTAAAACAAATGATGAATGAATGGTAACTGCCTCCAAGCTACAAAATGCCCTCTTGTGTGCTGAAGATATACCAGAATAATAAACATAACTATGTAATGCTTAGCCAGGGGCCATATGAACATCCCTTCCACACTGAATCCACCTTCTCCATAAATATGTATGTACTCAAGAGTGAAACACCAATGTGGCTACGTCACTAACAAATAAATATAAATACAATATATAAATAACAAAGCCATTCTATCTGTAAATGTCAGTGGAGCATTTTTCACCCATTCATATTCACTCTGTAGCAGACAAGGGGACAGCAAGAAATGTACATCAATGACAAAGAATGTTAAGAAATGTTAATGGCAGAAGAATTATCAGTATGTCCTACTACATATGACAACTACAGAAACAATCCGTACAATTAAGCATACGTCTTTTCTTTAATTATAACTACTTAAATTGTGTGTTTGTCACAATTTACAGTATTCTCCAAAGTAGGCAGCCTACACAGCTTCAGGTATCATTGGAGTTCTGCTTTTATCCATCAGCCCATTATTTTAAGGATACTAGACAGTAAAAATAAGCTGACATTATAAAAAACTAAAACAATTAAAAGTACAGTAACAACGGAATACTCAGTATGAGCAATGAGAGCCAAATGCTTTCCTTTTACTATGCTACTATCCAGCTTAGCTTAATTCAAATAGGAACTAACAAGACGCTGGGTAAGGATTTAAAAAAACAGAGAAACATTTAGTAAGAGGAATATTTCGTAATTTTTGTTAAACAGAACATGTAACACAGTAAATTATAATAAAGAGAACATCATAAAATCTGTATGCGTTCACAAAGTACTTTGAAATTTTACAACACAATAAAACTAAATAAATTTATACTTGCAATAATAGATACATTTTACTCTTATAAGTTAAGTCAAATTTAACCAGAATATCTTAAACACCTGAATAGGTTAAAGGCCTTTACAAAACTTTTATCATAAAATAACTTACCCATGTAGACATTTTCTGTTTTGTTTCCCTTTCTTACGACTAGCTTCAGCTGCAAGAAATAAAAAAGTGAAAATGGGTATTTTTCCCCCTTATACTATGAGACAACTAACTGGAACCATCACAAATACAGTACTTCAGATACATTTATGTGATAGTTTAAGGAATGAAAGACTCTTTTTGAAGGTTAGTGATATAGTAGTTATTTGGGAATATGCTGGAAAAGTTTTTGGCAAAATATAACTCAGAACACAGCGACACTGGTAATAGTACTGATATTCTTTATACAAGTTCTATAGAGATTATTTTTTATATTCAAGAATTTGATAGAGTGGTGATTTTAAAATACATTTGCAATTGCCAAATATTTTCCTTCCTGACGCCTTTAAAACTAATAAAAAGAAAAATAAACCAATTGCTTTTTTGGACTTCAAAATAAATATGTACTTTCTGAAATAAATCACTGTTAAGAGCTAAGCATATTTTATTGGTTTGCCTGTTTACAGCATGTTTGTCAACAAACTAACATTGATTAAAAAAAAAACAAGAAAGACTATTTAAGAAAGTCCTCATTAAGAATGGATTTCAAATCCTCTTTTTTTCCAAAATGACTATGACAGGGTTTCTGCTGCCAATATGAACTTCTTCAGACACCAAGCAAGGTCAGAGGAACAACCAACATTTTTACATTTACATACCTGCATCTGTAGTGCCCTAGGTAGTGTTTTTGTTTCTAGTGTCCTCTGGGTATACAATATGTCATCGTGAAAGATGTTATACAGTGCATTCATTTCAAGCTTTCGACCTTGAAAGGGTCATCAACATTTTTATTATATTTGAAAGTACACTCCCATTTTAAGAAGCAGTACAAAGAACCAAAACTGTGTGCTATGGTTCCATTGGTGGCTAGTATTGTTTTCATGAATGGCATGGTCTAACCACCTATTGCTCCCCTCTCATAATTGAACAAGCACCAAAAGCTGCAATTATAACCAGAGAAAAATTTGGAGGTGCCATGTGTGCATTATCTGCTAGCAGTGTCTACAGATTCTACCTTCATTGATTAGAAAGCTTTTACATCATTATTGCATCTACTGTATTATTACAGACTGCTCACTCACATGCAGTAAATTATTTTTAAGTAACATATTACAAGGGGTGGGACAATATCTGAATAAAAAGCCCACAACTATGGTTACTTCAATAGTTTTATACTTTGAAAAATATACTACGGATAGGGCATTGGCCTCAGGTAGTGCTTGGAAACTTAGCTTAACCTTCTTTTCCCTATCCCAACTCATTTAGTCCTTTAAGTGACTCCTGACAATAAGTGTAATAAAAAAATGGAAATGAAAAAATAATGTTTACTTATTATACTTTAAGTGCAAACTTTTCCCATTAAAATGCTATATTTAATGTTTTTTATAGGTCTCTCCATTGTCTTCACAGCATATCACAATGGCCACTGCAGACGATGTGGTAGAGGAAGGGATGGGGTAGGTTGTTGCCCAACATACACAAGCTATGAAGAACAGCTGGAAGTATATGAGCACACAACTGAGTAGCACCACTGTTTGAGTACTGATAAGTATAGTGTCTTATATTAAAGTAAGTAAAGTAAATGTGATGAAATATAATTTTCAAAATCGCTCATAACTAAATGAAAGAAAGTAATGGTGGCGGCAGTGGTAGCGCTGCTGCCTCGCAGTTAGGAGACCCAGGTTCGCTTCCCGGGTCCTCCCTGCGTGGAGTTTGCATGTTCACCCCGTGTCTGCGGGTTTCCTCCGGCGCCCGTTTCCTCCCACAATCCACAGACATGCAAGTTAGGTGGATTGGCGATTCTAAAAATTGGCCCTAGTGTGTGCTTGGTGTGTTTGTGTGTGTCCTGCGGTGGGTTGGCGCCCTGCCCGGGATTGGTTCCTGCCTTGTGCCCTGTGTTGGCTGGGATTGGCTCCAGCAGACCCCCATGACCCTGTGTTCGGGTTCAGCGGGTTGGAAAATGGATGGATGGAAGAAAGTAATGCGCTATGGCAGCATACATCACGGACAGGGGTTAAAAATCGAAGGAGAGATGGAGGGCTAAGGAGCGCTGATTGAACAGCACAGAATAAAACTTTCCTGGAAGTAAAAATAATTGAAGACCCTTATCATGATGGCATTAAATGTTTACATGACTACAAAAAGCGTTTTAACTGTGTACAAAAAGCAAATGTCACACCCCTACATTAAAATCAACAATTATACAGGTTTATACTTAGTGTAATTTAGAAATAAAATACCTCTTGTAACTCTTTGTATTCTCTTCTTTGTCAGTCCTCCAAGTAATTGACTAAATTGCTTGTGTTAGCGCCTTTAGTTGGTATTGTGAGGTAGCAAATCCTGCACACATGCTTGCATGTATCTTGTAGTTTTTCCATCCCCATTTGCTATAAAACCAAGAAATTTCCAGATGCTACCCTGACTGTCATCTTTGTTAATTAAGCGTCATGGTAAAGGTTCCAATGGCACTGAAGTTGCCATCTTATTAACACCTGTGAGTGGGTGGAAACTGCAACTCCAATTATGCTGATTGATAGCATGCTTAACTGTCAAAAGTCAGAGCGGACTGGAAGTGTATTCATAATGTATACTATAGAATCAATATCATAAAAAATTAATATTGCAGTAACTTTAAAAATGTAAAAATACATACTTTTTGGCCAACCCTATATGTATCTATATCTACACATCTATCTATATATTTATATGTGTGTGTATATATATATATATATATATATATATATATATATATATATATATATATATATATATATATATATATATATATAAATACACACACACACACACATATATAACATGTTGCACTCCATTTGATTTGCATGTGTTTGTGTCTTTGTTGATATTGTATTATTGCCACTGTTTTGAGAAGACAAGCAGGCAAGAATTTAATTGTACTATGTACACATAGCAATAAAATGGAATTTACAACAAGTTTAATACACTTTTTAAAGATATTTCTGTTTAAATTTGTTTGAAATTATGACACAAAAAAAATACATTCAAGAGGCATTGTCAAAACAGTCACAATAACATTTAAAATAACAAATGCATAGCAACAATAAAAGACCGGAAAACATTCAATAAAATACACAATGTACAACAAAAGAATAAAGACTTACCTGGAGAAAGATGCTCCCTACTTTTTGAAGCTCACTACTTCCAGCAGTCACTGCAAAATAAGACAAATGTAAATAGGTATCATCAGGTTGAGACAGGACAGTTCTTAAGTGTGAAAACATTATTCACAATGGTAATCACACAGAAATCTGAGATTTAATTACAGTTTGCTATTTAAAATTACAAACTAAATAATTTATTACCACAAATACTAATATTTTCTAAATCAATAGTTCTGTGATTAAAGTAAAACATTATTGTAGTCAAAAGTCCTTAGAGTATGTAAAACTGACATTGTCTCAGTACCACTCCAAAGGGAAATTGTCAGTATAATTATTTATCGGGGTATTTCTTTGTTCCATGAACTCCACTGAAGGAAAGATCACTTTAAGAACTCCAGGAAGAAGGTAGTTACTGCATTTATATACTGGAGGAGTGCAAAATATACCCTGCCGCATTTAGATAGGCACATGGACAAGCAAAGAAAATAATTGCAACAAATCTAATCAAATTAATGTGAAATTAGAAATCAAGTAGGAGAGGAATCTCACATGGGAATTGGTAGAATGTGTAAAAACTGGAAGGAAACCAAATTTTCTGGAGCTAACGCAGCAACCACTGTGTAACTTTGCCACTTTTCCCCATATAAATAATAACTCAAAACTAAATTATCAGCAAAAATCAAACAATATGTACACATGTACCAGACATAGATGGCAATAAACTCCTGTCAAGCAGAATTGTCAAGAGAGTAGAACTTGAGTAGAATACAACAGAAAAGTAAGAAAATAATTTATTTTAAAACCATTCTAAAATCAATCACTAATAATATAAGAAACTGGATGATCAAGGTGGCTAAAAGGCAAGAAAAGGGCAAATGGCAGAACATTGTTCTAACTAAAGTAAGGTCACACACGAACACCAAAAAATTTCCTAGTTTAAACAGATAAAAATGTCAATATATGAAGCAGACTTTTAATTCCTGCAGACGATACTGAAACTGGTAGGAAAGTAAATATTGAAAAAGCAGAAAATAATTTAGGATATAAAAAATGTGGCAGTTTGAAACATGCATATTTATCTGGAAAACACTGCAAATAAAAAAATTGGAGCGACACACTGGAATACTTTTTGATGTTGCCATCTCATAGATCGAGAAGATGGGATTTAAGCTATGTGGAGTTTTCATGTTCTATCCATCACTGCATCAGCTTGGTGGCTTACTTCCAGTTTACATCTACATATGAAATACTTAGGTTAATTTATGACTTTAAAACAACTAACACAAGTGTTAATGATTATGGATTTATATATATATATATATATTAGTGTGCTATGCAAAGGCCTAGTTCTTCTCCAGGGATTGGTTCCTGTCTTTTGCTTGATGTTGGCAAAAGTGTTCTTGACCCCTGCGAGTATAAGTTTGAATGAAGTAGTTTTAGAAAATAGAAATGTAATTAGGTTTACATTTAATTGCTACTGTGTGCATATGTGTTCACCCTGTGATGGACTGTCATCCTGTCCAGGGATCATTCCTCCCTTGCGCCAAATGCTTGCTGTGATAGCCTCCAGCTTACCCAAGTCCCTGCACAGGATAGGCAGATTTAGAAGATGGATGGAAGGAAGGTGGGTGGACAGCAGACACTGAAATAAATTTTGAACTGAAAATGATGAAATATTCTTTATCAGACAAAGTGCACAAAACAAAGCTTTACAAAACTGAGTACATTTTACAAAACTGTTCTATTCAAATCAGGGCACACTATGCATAAAATTAATGAAGCACTTTAATGCATTAGCAGATAGTATTTTGAGAACTACATCTTCTCAGAATTTTATTTGAGGTAGAATTACTAAACTAAAGAACATATTTTTAAAAAACACTACTCTGACGACACATCATCCCTCTAGATTTCCTAATATTCTGAATAATTAGTCCGAATGTAGTGCTTGCCCTAATTCAGCCATCAATGTATCCAGTAAGGTGGAATATTTGAATACTAAAGTTAGAGCTGCTAACTGACACAGTGGCCCCTGAAAAAAAAATGTTTACAAATCCTCCAGCACTAAAACACCTTGAAAGACTCATAGAGAGTGTCTGAACTAAAGAAAAAATGTCAGAGAACTGCGTGTAAATGAATGAAAACTAAACTAACCGTCCACTGTGAAATATTAAAGGTACATATAACTGAATATAACAAAGCAGTCCACCTTGTGAGACTGCCCTGTTCCTTTAAAATTAAAAAAAGATAATGCTGGAAATCCAAAACTTTTATTCTCAACTGTTGATCATCTTCTAAACCTACGTTATTCAACTGAATGCCTCCTGAAATCTTCTAGCAAAACTTGTGAAGCTTTTGCAGCATATTTTTCAACACAAAGTAAACAATACTAGATATAATACATGCCTCCAAAGTTCATTTTGTTAAACCCCAGCATACTCTTTTTAGAAAGTTAAATTCATTCACTTAAATAGGTCTACCTGAGCTCCACAGAATAATTTCAAAACTTGAGCCTTCAACTTGTTGATAGTGTACTTGACACAGTTAACTCATAATTAGATACGGACGTCTTCCCAGATTGTCTAAAGACTGCAGTTCTTAAACAGATTTTCTTCTGCTTTCAACTGCTTCCACCTAGGGGTCACCACAGAAGATCATCAGTCTCTGTCCCTATTTTTTACATCATCATCTGCCACAAAAACTCCCTTCATGTCCTCCCTCACCACATCCATAATCCTCCTTTATGGCCTTGGTTGGTTCTATCTTCTTCATTCTTTTCTCAATGTACCCCTCATCTCTCCTCTGCACGTGCTCAGACCATCTCAATCTAGCCTCTCCCACTGGGTCATCAAACGGTTGTATCTGTGTTGTCCCTCTAATATACTCATTTCTAATCCTGTCTACCATTATCACAAGAGAGAAAATCATAGCATCGTTCCTTCTGCCATACCTCTGTCTTTGATCATTTTAAACCTATTTCTAAACTGCCTTTCCTAAGTATAATTCCAGAAACAGCAGTTTTGCAGCAGGAAAATGATTACATGAACAAACATTCTATCCTTGAGAAGTTTCAGTCAGGTTTTAGAACACTACAGACACTGCATTGGTTAAGTGTATTAAATGACTTCCTGGCTAATGCGGACACGAGTCACATATCTGTTTTTGCTAGACCTGAGAGCAGCATTAGACACCATAGACCACAGTATTTGTATTATTCTTTCTTCTTTCTGGTAGTGTCTTAAGCTGGTTTCAGTCTTCCTTTGCAGACAGAAAAGTCTTTATTAGTTTTGGGTGATTGTACTTTGGAGGTCCATGATATTGAATTCAATGAACCACAAGGATGTATTTGTACCTATTGATTCTTTTCAATCTACATGCTTCCATTAGTCCAGATTATATATATATATATATTACTTGATGACCCTGATGCTCTGGCCTTTCTGATTCAATATTTTATTTGCATATTTCTGAATGGATGAGCAGGACCTTTCTCAAGGTAAAGAAATGAAATAACAAGGGCATTACAAATAAACTTAATCCCTTAGCATTAGATGTCAAGGAGGATGTAAATAATTTAGGTGTAATCATGGACCTTGGCCTAAATGTTAAATCGCACATTATCCTTATTACTAGCACTGCATTTTTCACTTACAGACCACTGTAAAAGTTAGACCTCTTATAATATTGCAAGATGCTGAGAAATTAATTCACACTTTTGTCAACTACATTAGTGTAATGCACTCCTAAACAGCTCTACCTAAGAAAGACACCAATCAGTTGCAATTACTTCAGAATGTAGCTGGAAGAATCTCAAGCAGAAAAAGTAAATCTGAGCACATCTCATTAGTTTTAGCATCATTACACTGGTTACCTGTGTCCTTTCTAATTGACTTTAAAATACCACTAATGGTATATAAGTAAAACAATTTGCTCCTTCCTATATTTTGGAGTACTTGCCTCCCTACATTCAAAGTCATATACTTAGATCGTCTAGTGTATAAGTTGTTTGCTTAGTATTTGAAGAGTTAAACATAAAAGGAGTGGTGACACAGACTTTTATTGTTATGTGCCAAAAATCTGGAATGCTTTAAAGATAAAGATAAAGATGAAGTGAAGATGCACCAAGCTAATACTGTAGACCATTAAAAAAAAAAAAAACTCCTAAAAACTCACTTTTTTAATTTGGCTTTTTGATAGTTACATGTTAGTTGTTTTCATAATAGACTATAAATACATAGAACTTTCATATTCTCCAGGGATAGACAATCATTACTTATCTCTACTTTTCAGGTTGCTCTATGGTGTTTTTTTCTGCCACCACCTGAGAGAGGGATCATGTAGCCACTTTTAATTTTCAAATGAAATTGGGTGTGCCAGAAAAGAATAATCAGAGTGCATCGGTCAACAAAATGTCATGTTTTACTTTTATAGTGTAATGAATAGAAGTATAAATACTATATATGATAACATACAATCACGGGTTTCAAAACATATAAGGCAGCCATAATATTTAATCACTGTTTAGCTAAACAATAAAAAAAAACATACTCAATGACCAAAGTACAAATTAAAAGGCAGAGCATATAAATCCAATTTCTTCAAACAGTGGTTAAGGGTTATATGGAATAGACTCTCTCTTTATAACACCAGGTTATATTATTGAAGCTAAAAATGGAACAGTTTTAAAAATTAGTTGAAGGAGGTATTTTTAGAAATCACTTCTGTTGGGCCCATCAGCAATTTTACAAACTTCTTTTTTCATAATTACTGCTGAACATGATTGAGTTTCATTTATCGTTACCTCCAAATTTCCACTCCATGTCTACAAGCTGGTTGACCATAAGAGTATGTCCTACTGCTAACTTAGACAGTGTACAGGAATGGACCTTCCACTGGAAAAGAAGATTTTGAAAAAACAATTTTAAAACTACTGCAGAACACAAAGAAAAATTACAAATTTATTTTGTGCTACTGCCTTACCTGATTTTCAAAATGACTAGTTTTATCTTCATTTAGACCTTAAGTAAAAAAAATAAAAAGTTAAACGCCCAATTTGAAAAAAAAAACTACACAACTATCAAACTTTTCATTATTTTTAATTATTCACATCAAAAAGTACAGTAGATTAGTAAAGATTTCTTAAAAATTTAAAGCCAGTGAAATAATGGATAACTTTAGGAGATACACAAACTATTCTATTGATAAACAGGAGTCTTTGCTTGTATTGCTGCAATATATATAAAAAGAAAAATTGGATGCAACCAGAGGTATCAACTAGGCAAAATGGAAAAATGTTTTTTAATAATTAGACATTCTCACAATGCTTGCTTTACCATCTATATAAAATTTGGTGATTGTTCAATGAATCACACATGTTAGACAAGTCCTTGAAACTTTCATTTATTGTTACGAAAACTAAAGAGAAAATCAGTAAGTATTGACACAATACATAACATGTAAAATGACTTTTTGTCAGCCTTCATCTAAGATATGTTTTACACAACCAGTTTAATCTGATCTTGTTGTCACTTTTTGCAATATCTAACAGATATGGACTTTTCTTTCTGTATATATTATATTTCTAGCACTGGCTTTGGGATTCATATTTCTTTGCTGACCTAACTTTTGATGTGATTCTGATTCTTAGTATGTGCCTTTCGTTAGAGCATTGAAACAGGCCAACTAGAGGTAAAGTTTTTTCTTTTTATCTTAACTTTTAATTAAAACTTGCAAAGGTTGCTTTGTGCAGGCAAAACTAGATGGCCATTGCAAAGCAAAAAAAAAAAAAAGTTTTGCAGACAAATATCTGTTGGCATGGCAGAAAGGAATAAGTGATTATTTCTACATTACCAAACAAAAATGAAATTCCAGAAGGAGATGATATACACACTATTATTATTATTATTATTGTGTCAACAAATGTCTATGCTGGTCAGAGATATTTATGCTGCATTATTAGCATAAACATATTATCTAAAATGTATTTAGTTTATGAATGTTGAGTTGATTCAGAATGATACTTATGTAGTTACATGCATCAGTTACAAGTTCCATGTAAACATAACTATGAACATATATAACAAAATAGTCTATAAAGAAAATTTCCAAATTAATTTTAAGTCTTACAAAGTAAATATAATCAAACTACCAGATATCATTTAAGAATTCAAATTAAGACATTAAATTAATGTAGCTTGTCTTCAAAATAGCTTATCTTTACATTTTTAAGAAGATGTTAAACCATACAATGGGGTGACAAAGTTTTCAGATAGGATTTCTACCAAGACACTGTCTATGTGGAGAGTTTTTGTTAGGCAATCCCATTTCCTCCTATAGACATGCTGGTTAGGCTGATGCGCAAATCTAAATTTGCTTTGTATGTATGAGCGCAAGCGTGTGAGAAAGATTACAGTCTGATGTTCCACTTCAAGGCTGGTTCCTGCAATGCTGCCTGGAAATGGATGGATGGATGTTAAGCAGCAACAATACAAGCTTTTTTTTTAAAGCAACATACCAAGTGTAAGCAGATCTGTCTTTACTTGATCAGCTTTCAGACCTCTTTTGAGAGCTCCTGCAAGGTATTCAAAAATGTCATTAATACAGTAAAAATTACATCACTTGTAACTAAAGGCCAGTAATAACAAACAAGAAATTCAAAATCAAGAGTCTGGCTGTTAATCCAAGGGAATGTGATTAGGAAAAAAAAACAATCTAAAAAATTCAACAAACTACTTTTCAGCAGGCAAAATTTATATTGGCTCTTAACATAGTTTTAGTGTTACTTACCACTAAGGACCAGAAGAATGCTTTTGGTTAAATTTTTCAAAGGTCCAGGACTCATCCCATTTTCTGAAGCAAACTCACTTAGTTGCGTTAAACACCTGTCTGTCTGAAAAACAATGTGGAATTCTTTCAAATTTCAAACCACAATTTCATCATATGACTTTACAAAAATATAGAAATATGTTTGTATGTATGAAATGTAAATTAAAACCTTGCAAAATATGGAGAAGTATACAGTGTAAAAGATAGCAGAAAGGTAAATGAACTGGTAAAACATTACAGACATCCATTTATTCAGTTCTCTTTACAATCTTTTCAGCATGGGCAGTTTACTTAGTACAAGTATCAAATCATACAACAGCCACTACTGCAATATTGAATACATTCAATTATAACATCATGACATACTAATTAGGACACTTAAGTCGCCAGTGACCTAAGACACTTTGAATATAAAACTTAAGAGAAGGCATTATCTACACAAACACAAACAGGAGTCTGAGTACTACAAAGAATGATTAGTCAATGAAATATTAGACCATCCAGTATCAGACAGCAATACAGGTGATTAATGCTGGAGGCTGAAGGTATGACCAATGTTATCTGGATACTTTAGGTCCTCTGATATTTGTGGACTAATGTCTCAATAACATACCTGAAAATGAGTACTAATCTGGTGTATCACTTTACAAACATTTGATGATTACTTCAGTAGGTTAATACACTAGTTGTAAAGCAAGGATCTTGTGGTAATAGCCGAAGCAGAATGGAGGTGCTGTTCTATCAGAGTCCGACTTAGTCACTGTATGTAAAGTGTATTTAAAGTGGTCATCTATGTGGTGAGGTTTAAAGATCAGAGCACCAAAGTAATTCTCCCCCGACTAATCTGTTCCTTACTGTCACATCTAACTTGACAACATCTTGTAGTGTCCCTACTCGACAAATTCAAGTGTTCTGGAGGTTGAAGGAGAACCTCTTACTATTAACAAAAGGGTATCTGATGTTTACTGTGTAGTTTACATATTTTAGACTGTCAGCAAATTGGTTAAAAAAAATTATTTTGGAGGCTCTGCAAACTATATGCAGGCATAATTACCTATTTTACATTAAAACAGGTGACTTATTAGTCCAAGCAGTGAACTGAATGTCAGTTGTTTGGAAGGATTTTTCTGAATTAAACATTAGTCATCTTTGCAGAAGAGAAAACTGTAGGTAGATCAAAAATAAAATTCAAAATGTAAATAAAATCTTTACACACTTTTCACTGAGAAAGATTTGCAGCTTGTCTTTTATGAAAATTCTGAAGCACGCCACTGACCTCTTTAGGCTCCGTTAAAAAATGGAAGATAATGTCCGTCAAACACTCGAACTGCTGTAAAATAAAATAAAAAAAAAAAAAGTTAAATAAATTAATGTTTTACAGAGCTGACAAACTATCCTAAGTCATGGGATATTTGCATAAATAAAATATCTCAATGCACCAATCCTGTAAAATCTCTTGAAGTAAGTTACAATAAGCAGGTTTACTTGGGCTTGATTGTGTTATTGGGTTGTACCCCAGTCATGATGCTAATATTTGCTGTCTTGTATTATGTGCACTTGAACTTGCATGTGGGCACAAATTATTTGCACTTCTCAGCCTGTTTGTTTACCCAGAAATATGTCATAGGCTAATATGTAAAACGGTTGTTTAAGTGATCTTAAATGTTTTGTGGGGTTTTTAACCTTAATCTGTACAGCAAACAATGTACCCTGCTCTAACAGCATGCACTCAACTTAACTATTGTTTTTTACGAAGCACGCAGCAATTTACGACTGGGCCAGGAAGCATCATGAATGCAATGAATTCTGTGTGGCTATCACTGCCTGTGTGCTCCTGTTGGCATAAGAGAAAGCCAGTTTAAGTGGCATGTAGCAATTAACGACTGGGTTGTGGAACACAGAGAATACAAAGCATTTAATGTGCGTACTTTAGTTATGATGGGGTTTGACAAACTACTGTATAGTAAAATTAAACAACAATTTAAAGATTAAGTTTACAACGTTCTAATTTAATGATGAAATAAACTACAAGATTAAAGTGGAAATGTCATCTTTATTGACTAAATAAAAAATGAAATTAAAATGGAAATTTCTAGATTATCATGAAATAAACTATGAGATTAAAGTTGAAACTTCATCTTTAATGATGAAACAAACTACGAGATTAAAGTGGAAATTTCAAGATTAAAGTTGAAATTTCGACTTTAATCACAAAATGAACCTTCTTTTTCTTCACTGTGTCCCTATTTTTGTTTCTTCTCAGTGGCCCTAATATACTTCCGTTAGTTTTCAGAGGATGAATTTAAAAAAGCCTTAAGTGCAACATGAGAAATGGTTATGGATTTTCATCCAGATTTTTATGTAAACTGAAGATTGGTGATTGGGTCAAAAATTCACTATCAAATTAAGTTCGGATTCTAATTATACTATGTTGAAAACATTGATAAAAATACGTTTTGGCATGGTGTCTGTATGTGTATACAGTACAGTATGTATTAATGTGTGTGCCTGTGTAAAAATGTAATTACAACTTTAATTGGAAAATAATGCATTTTTTGTGTTATATAAAGCTTCTGGACAACAGCGTCTCAGCAAAGATAGAAGATTTTAGAACAAGCATTTTCTTAAACCATCCATCCTGAACACCAAAACCCAGGTAGAATGATTTCTTCCAAAAAGAATTAACCTATCTTCTTCAAACAAGCTGCATCATGTCTGCCTTGTTACAGCCTTCAGGCCTAATGTTTTGGTCAAGTAATTATATACTTCAAAGTCTGATATTATTTATGTTGTTCTTTTGATTGAATTTCCGTTCATTTCACTCTACAGTTATTTGTGTAAATAAAAAATACTATGTTCATTATAAGTTAATATACTTGAATCTACAGTATGTTATTGTACAGTATAATGAGTTGTATTTAAAATCTTCTGTTCAGTGATTCCCTGCGGTTTCACTAAAGTCTAATTTACACTGAAGTCCTGTACAAACTATTCCACCCCGATTCCTATATAATTTTGTAGCAGCAGTTTTGGCCCACCATTAAATTATCTATTTGTGGGAAACACTAAAAGCTAGACCCACAGACACTTAACAGTTTAGACCTATTTCAAATGTATCTTTTTTTTTTCTAAAATAGTTGGAAAAAGTACTTGCCATGCAGCTTCAGTCTCATGTTACACATCAAAAATTTACTTTAGAAATTCCAATCTGGCTTCCACATTGGTCACAGTACAGAAACCGCACTAACCCAAAATTCTAATATCCTCTGAGGAAGAAACCTCCACTGGTATTATATTGTTACATTTAAACACGGCCTTTGACACCACTGACCACTCTACTCAATTACATAGGCTGGGACATTACATTGGGCTCTCGGGTTAGGTCCTTGCATGATTTAGTTCATATTAATCAAAATGATTTAGCATGTACAGAAAATGCACTGACAGCACTCTGTCAACATATTGAGAAGTTAAATATGGTGCCCAAAATGGCTTAGAAGCCAGACCTTTACTGTTTTCAGTTTATGTGCCTCCATTGTGAACTACCTTCTTAATATAATATTCATTTTTCACTAGTGTGCAGACGATACACATCTATACTTTTGTTTTAGGCTAAATAGAAGTTCACTGATAGAGCTAAAAGAATTAAAAGGATGATAACTACTTGTCTTTGAATACTGAAAGAACAGAAATGTTACTTATTGGGTTTCACTTTTGTAACTTAGTTGTCTAAATTTACTGAATCAGCATGTACTGTATGTCTTGAATGTGTGAATATGTGGTACTTTTTTAAAACACGCATTACAAACTAACTAGTATTTGTTTTTTTCCCCCATCCTAAAACCATAGGAAAATTAAAATGGTTTCTAAATATGGATGACACTGAAATTAATTCCTGCACTTATTTCTAGTAGGAAACTAGACTACTACAATATGTTATTCACTTGCCATTTAAGCCTTTTTATATGTAAATTTAATTCAAAATGCTGCTGAAAGAGTCACTACAAAAAGTAATAAGTATAAGCAAATGCCTCCTGTTCTTAAGTCATTACACTGGCTTTCTGTTAAGTTTAAGGATGATTTCAAAATCATGTATTACATATAAAGTCTTAAATGCCCAAGGCCCTGTTTATCTATCTGGATTTATCATTAATTTACATACCAGAGCGTGAATCTTGGGGTGCTGACCTACTAAAGATTCCAAGAGGGAGGTCATGCTGTTAGCTGCAGGGTCCAAGGCTGTGGAGCAATGTCCCTGTTTTCACAAGAGATGCCCCTTTAGTCTCAAGCTTTAATCCAGGAAGAAGATTCAATACTTTATTAAATACTTAATTATGAATCGTCACTAATCAGCTTGAATTCTTTTGCTCGTCAGTGTCCTGCTTTTGCCACTGCTCTACTGCCAAGCTACTTTCTTTCATATGTACAGTATAACAAGTTCTTAATAGTTTATTTCAAATTTTACTAATCAAACCAACTCCATACTGGTATAAGTGTGTGCGTTTCCTGGATTTGTCCCTGGTTCACATATAATTACAGCATTGCACTCAAGTGTTGCAGGCAGGTATAGGACCCTGCTTCCCACAAACAAGAAATATGTTCAGAAAATGAATGGTACCTGGCAAAGAAAAGTAACCATGAACTCTATGAAAGTCCCCGCACACAAGTGGCACATCTACAGGTGCCGGTCATAAAATTAGAATATCATGACAAAGTTGATTTATTTCAGTAATTCCATTCAAAAAGTGAAACTTGTATATTAGATTCATTCATTACACACAGACTGATGTACAGTATTTCAAATGTTTATTTCTTTTAATTTTGATGATTATAACTGACAACTAATGAAAGTCCCAAATTCAGTACCTCGGAAAATTAGAATATTGTGAAAAGGTTCAATATTGAAGACACCTGGTGCCACACTCTAATCAGCTAATTAACTCAAAACACCTGCAAAAGCCTTTAAATGGTCTCTCAGTCTAGTTCTGTAGGCTACACAATCACGAAGAAGACTGCTGACTTGACAATTGTCCAAAAGACGACCATTGACACCTTGCACAAGAAGGGCAAGACACAAAAGGTCATTGCTAAAGAGGCTGGCTGTTCACAGAGCTCTGTGTCCAAGCACATTAATAGAGAGGCGAAGGGAAGGACAAGATGTGGTAGAAAAAAGTGTACAAGCAATATGGATAACCACACCCTGGAGAGGATTGTGAAACAAAACCCATTCAAAACTGTGGGGGAGATTCACAAAGAGTGGACTGCAGCTGGAGTCAGTGCTTCAAGAACCACCACGCAAAGACGTATGCAAGACATGGGTTTCAGCTGTCGCATTCCTTGTGCCAAGCCACTCTTGAACAAGAGACAGCGTCAGAAGCGTCTCGCCTGGGCAAAACACAAAACTACTGCTGAGTGGTCCAAAGTTATGTTCTCTGATGAAAGTAAATTTTGCATTTCCTTTGGAAATCAAGGTCCCAGAGTCTGGAGGAAGAGAGAGAGGCACAGAATTCACGTTGCTTGAGGTCCAGTGTAAAGTTTCCACAGTCAGTGATGGTTTGGGGTGCCATGTCATCTGCTGGTGTTGGTCCATTGTGTTTTTTGAAGTCCAAGGTCAACGCAGCCGTCTACCAGGAAGTTTTAGAGCACTTCATGCTTCCTGCTGCTGACGAACTTTATGGAGATGCAGATTTCATTTTCCAACAGGACCTGGCACGTGCACAAAGTGCCAAAACTACCAGTACCTGGTTTAAGGACCATGGTATCCCTGTTCTTGATTGGCCGGCAAACTCGCCTGACCTTAACCCCATAGAAAATCTATGGGATATTGTGAAGAGGAAGATGCAATACACCAGACCCAACAATTCAGAAGACCTGAAGGCCACTATCAGAGCAACATGGGCTCTCATAACACCTGAGCAGTGCCACAGACTGATCGACTCCATGCCATGCCGCATTGCTGCAGTAATCCAGGCCAAAGGAGCTCCAACTAAATTTTGAGTGCTGTACATGCTCATACTTTTCACGTTCATACCTTTCAGTTGGCCAACATTTCTAAAAATCCTTTTTTTGCATTGGTCTTAATTGATATTCTAATTTTCCGAGATACCGAATTTGAGACTTTCATTAGTAGTCAGTTATAATCATCAAAATTAAAAGAAATAAACATTTGAAATACATCAGTCTGTGTGTAATGAATGAATCTAATATACAAGTTTCACTTTTTGAATGGAATTACTGAAATAAATCAACTTTGTCATGATATTCCAATTTTATGACCAGCACCTGTACATAAGCCCTTGACAATTTTTTACTTACTGTTTTCAAAGCATAAGTTATTCTCATTTGTCTGACTTGGTTGCTTTCTCTTATGCTTTGTTTCCAAATACAAATAATTAAAAAGGCATACATTACATAACTAAACTAACCTAAGATCAGTTTTAAACAAAAATATTTTCAGTACTGCTTTTAAAAATGTTGTTATTGGCATGAAGAAAATAAAAACTAATTTTGCATATGAAGAATAATGCAGTAAATATACATCTGATAGGCAGTGTAGTAATATGGCTATCTGACTTGGCTAAAAAAAGCTCCAACTGCTACACTACAAGTTCAAATCCGCAACTCAAAAACAATTCAATTAATGTCGTGTCCTAATATTGTAAAAATAATTACTTTGTGTAGCTTGACACTGAAAACAGTATCACCAACATAGCAAATGCATAAACAATGACCAGTTACTTTAAAACACAGATGACGACATAATGAACACTGGTAGTTCTTAATATGACGACAAAAAAATAATCTAGTTATGTCTGTCAGAACTGTTGTGCAGGGTTCAGATTGCGGGGGAAGGGCTTCATATTTGGTTGAGGCGCTTGCCCTTTTGTAAAATATTGTGTGAAAGAAGTGGGGCCTGAAGCTACAAGATGGATGACTTCGTAAGCGACAACCTAGACTGATGACATTACATTTTAGAAGTAAATCAGGTTCCGTTTTAAAGACGTGTTAATATTTTTTGATCTGTTGATCTTCACGCTTAACTGCTTACCTAATGAGAGTGCTAGAAGAAAAATAAAACATAATGTAGTTTAGCTAAGTATCGGGTTCAGTCAAAATGTGGAATGTATTACTAATATAGTATGTGTTGGCATGAATTTTAAAAGTTGCTGGAATGTACTGAAATTTTACATTTTTAAATTTCTTTAAAAAAAAAACCTTTTAAAAAAAACGGGCCCATATTAAAGTTCTCGAAAGTTTCTTACGTATACATTAACACGACCAAGGCAATGCACTTTTGTTATTCACCTCAAGTTTAAAACTAAGGAAGCACGCAAAATAACCTGAACAATCGACCTATTCAATGGCTGTAAATTGCCTTAATTGTATTCCAATCTTAGTTGTTCTAGTCTGTGAATGCTCCGTGTCAGCTCTGTGTTTAGTGTCGTTTCTCTTAGACAAATGTGTCAAACGAACACTGTTCAATGTGTCACATTCACCTCCTGTGCTCTTTTTCATACGTAACATCTCACGATTAACCATGATTACCGTAAAAACGAACAGCGAACTTTGTTTCAGTATACTGCATGCTTATTCCCGTGTATTTTCACTCAAATAGTGAGGATAAAAGCGACAAACACAAAACGTCAGGTGACGAGTGTGCGCAACAGGGTTGGGGTTAGGGACATACTGCATTAACAGATTTACCTGTTGGTTGAACTTATTGAGATTCTGGATGTCAGTACTAATTGAATCGGGTAAGGCCTCTTTAGTAAAATGTAACAGCTGCATTTTACTTTTCTTCTTTATGCAGGAAGGTCTAAAACAACGATCGATCGAGAAACTGGAATTTACTTCCTAGTGGCGTCCCCACGTGACTAAGACACGTCAAGTCGCGCGTTATTTTAATGTTCGCATTCGCACTTTCGCTGCGGGTCTGTGCTGTAGTGTCACTTGCAGACTTGCAAAAGTATATTTGACAATATTGTGATTCTCGAGAGAGTGTCAGTATTTAAAGGATACAAAAGTTATCATGACACGTGAGTAGGACAAAAGAGGAATTGTATCGTGTTAGGTTTTTAAGTAAATAAAGTCACAGATTTTAGGTTGTGTGTTGCTGCTTCATTAACTTTTTTCTAATAAGAAAATAAAATAATAATTGGAATATCTGAACACTGTACAGATTAAAACATGAATACCCCGCACATACAGTACTTAAGTTTAGGAGTTAAACGGAAGGCTCTGGAGCAGCAATAGTAATTACTCTGGCACCTATGAATTTTAAGTAATACTGTATATAAAGTACACAACTCTAGATAATCCAAGACAGTGTTGGAAAGAGGGCTTTTCAGATAGACATACAGTGTATGAATGGAAATCAGCATTTCATTAAAGAAGATCTTTATCATTAATGTTGCCCATACTTAACTGAATATGCCATACTATTGTTACTGACCTGGGTAAAATGTATTATATTTTTTTAATGAATCTATAATGTATTGTGGTGAAACTTCAAAGTCAATATATTTAAAGTATATATGTACAGTATGCGTACAAGATTTGTATTATAATTAATAGCTATGATACCTGTCTTCACACTGGAAATTTCATAAGACAATGGGCGTCAGTTATAGTGCCATTGGTTAATCAGGTGTATCAGAAGTTCAGCATAAGGACGCTACACACAGGAAAAGCAGACCCAGATTGAGTCAGTCCTTGTGTTCTTAAGGCCTATGCTGAACAGTCTTGTGGTGTCCTCTGTCACTTGTTCAGTCTGTTCCTAAAGCTTCAGAAAGTGCCTCTGTGGCAAATATCCTACATTGTTTCTGTTCCAAAGAAGGCAGGTGCCTCTTTACCTAATGACTACAGACCAGTGGCATTTACATCTCACATCATGAAGACCTTTGAGAGACTGGTCCTGGTCTATATGAGTCCACTTGTAGTAGACTACCTGGACCCACTGCAGTTTTCCTGTCAGACAAAGATTGGAATAGAGGATGCAATTATCTGTCTGTTCCACAAGTCTTATTCTCATCTGGCCAAAGCTGGCAGTACTGTGATGATTATGTTTTTTGATTTCTCCAGCACCTTCAATACCATCTGGCCATTCATTTTAAGGAGTAAACTCAAAGATATGCAAGTGATGAGCCTGTGGTGTGCTGTATATTGTAGACCACAGTTTGTGAGACTCAAGGACTGTGTTTCTGATATGAATGTGAGCAACACTGGAGCACCACAAGGACAGTCCTGTCTCCTTTTCGCTTCACTCTGTACACTTCAGACTATAAATATAACACCAAGGGCTTCATGTATAACATCTTGCATAGAATTCACACTAAAGCATACAAACAAAACTAGAAAATTTGCATATGCACAAAAAATTCAGATACATAAAACCATTTGTCAGTAAAATTCTACATACTTTCCCTTTATAAATCTCAATCAATGTGAATTTTAACACACATGCACATGCATACAGCCTCACCCCGACACCTATTTGAATATGCACAACAATATAAATAGCCCCTTCTGTTCAGTGATTTGTTAAAAGACAATAGCAAAAGCACGTGTGAAAAAGAAGAATTTCAGCAAATGTAAAATGGAGGTCCTGCTCAGGGAAATGGAGGCTTGGAAAAACATACTATTTGATGGCTTAAGCAATAGTATAAGAAACAATACAAAACTGATGGAGTGGTACAGCAAAGGCACTCATATGTTCAAGTTCAGAAAGTCACACAGTGCCCGAAAGAAAAAAAGAAGTGTCAGATATCAAAGTCGATGTGAAAAGGCGAGTGGCAGCTCACCCTCTGAGTGTCAGAATGATGCATATTAGGGCCACAGAGAAGAAAAAAAAAACATAGAGACACAGTGAAGAAGAAAAAGGTCTCTGTGTTGACTTTAATCTTGAAATTTTGAATTTAATCTCGTAGTTTATTTTGTCAATACAGTACAGTCATAAACTTCATCTTAAAATTAATGTTTAATTTTGTAGTTTCTCAAACCCCATCGTTACTAAAATAGCACATTAAATGCTTTGTATTCTCTGTGTTCCACAACCCAGTCATTAATCGCTGCATACCACTTAAACAGGCTTTCTGTTATGCTAATAACAGCACACAGGCAGTGATCACCACACAGGATTCATTAAATTCATGATATTACAGCTTCCTGATCATTTTTGAATACAAATATACATGCTTGATATCATTTTTGTGATTAAATGCATTAAAGCATGAATTAAACATATGTTGGCACAGTGGTACAGTTGTAGTGCTGCTGCTTTGCAGTAAGGGAGTCACATCCCAGGTGTCCCCTCTCTGGATTTTGTATGTTTTTCTGGTGGGTTGTCTCGGTGTGCTTCAATTTCCTTCCAAAGGCATGAAGGTTAGAGGATGTGTACTCATATTCCCCTTGAGATGAGCTGGTGTCCCATCCAGGGACTGTTCCTGCTTCACACTTAGCAAACACCTACTGACATAGATGTTCCAGCCTGCCAAATATCAGCTTTCTATCGAAATGTGAAGTAGTGTCTTTGATGAGTGAGTCAGTGCTTTTGAATGACTTTGAGAAGAAAAAAATGTTAGATATGATGAATATGGTGGCTGCAGAAGCACTGGAATGTGCTTAGAAGTAAGATAACTTTGCAACAGACTCACAGTGAATGAGTGCATTGTCATAGTGGAGGATCCGGTTTTTTATAAGTTCTGGTTAAACTTGCAAAACCCTTTTCAGAGATGTTTAAGAAGGTCTTGTGCCAACAAGAAACTTGAGCTCAGGATAAAACATCTCCATATGTTTTTTTCATTTTTTGTATGTTTCTATTAAATATTGATGAAGGTTCTTGAAAAACTTGATAGCATAATGCTACTCAATATTTGTGTGTTTCACTTCTGATTGGATTGACAAACATACTATTAGTTATTTCGTAATTACTCATAAGACAAATAATGAAGTTAGACATTTTGTTGAGCCCAAACGTAATCAAACAACAAGCTGATATATATATATCCACATCCAAAATGTCAAAGTAAAAACAGGATTTTAGAGAAAGGCCTTGGCAAGAGAGGTGTCCAAGAACCCGATGGTCACTCTGGGTGAGCTCCAAAGAACGTGTGTAGAAAGAAGAAGTTTCCAGAAGTACAACCATCAGTGCAATACTCTACTAACCTTTGATTTATGACAGAATGGCTAATTGGAGTTTGTGAAAAGGTGCCTAAAGGACACTGTGAGAAACAAGATTTTCTGGTCTGAAGAAACTAACATTATTGTCATATCTGGTGGAATCCAGGCATCACTCATCATCTGTGCAATACCATTTCAACTGTGAAGGATGGAAGAAGCAGCATCTTGCTGTGGGGTTCATTTTTCAGTGGGAGAGATTTGGAGACTATACAGGCTTGAAAGAAAGCTGAATTGAGCAAAGTACAGAGATATCGTTAATGAAAACCTGCTCTAGATTGCTCTGGGTCTCATACTGGGCCAAATGTTCATCTTCCAACAGGTCAATGACCTAAGCACAAAGTAAAGACAACACAAGAGTGACTTAAAGACAACTCTGGGAATATCCTTAAGTTGCCTAGCCAGAGCCCAGACTATAACACAATCGAAGATCTCTGCAGAGAACTGAAAATAGCTGTCCACAGAAGGTTTACATCCAACCTGACAGAGCTTGAGAGGATCCCCAGGGAAGAATGACAGAAAATCCCCAAACCCAGGTGTGCAAAGCTTGTCGCATGATACCCAAGATGGCTCCAGGTTATAGCCGTTGCCAAAGACATTTCAACTAGGCACTGAGTAAAAGGTCTAAATACTTGTGTCCATCCATCCCAACTCCAGGGTCACGGGGGTCTGCTGGAGCCAATCCCAGCCAACACAGGAAATAAACCCAGCTAGGGCACCAGCCCACTGCAGGGTGCACACACACCAAGCACAATTTAGAATAACCAATGCACCTAACCTGCATGTCTTTGGACTGTGGGAGGAAACCCACACAGGCACAGGGAGAACATGCAAACTCCATGCAGGGAGGAGCCGAGAAGCGAACCCGGGTCTCCTAACTGCGAGGCAGCAGCGCTACCCACTTGTGCCACCTTACCTCCCTAAATACTTGTGTCAAAGTGATATATCAGGTTATTTATTTTAAAAATTTTTCTAAAATGTTCAAAATGCTGTTTTTGCTTTGTCATTATGGTGGTAGTGATTATTGTTTGATGTAGGGGAAAATAAATTGAAAGGATTTTACTACTGGGCTGCAACAGCAAAATGTGAAAATAAAAAGCGGTCTCAATACTTTCTGAATCCACTGTATATGAGAAGGAGCTCTGCACAAGAATGAGCCTGATGAAATAAATAATAAACTTCCCTCAGTAATTTACCGTATTATTAAAATTTTTATAAAAACCATCAGAGTTGTTTTCTTAAAGCAGTTTTTTTTCCAATTGTCTATTAGATTCTCAAGAGTAATTACTTATAGTTAGGTCCATAAATATTTGGACAGAGACAACTGTTTTCTAATTTTGGTTCTGTACATTACCACAATGAGTTTTTTTTTTAACACAATGAATTTTAAATGAAACAACTCAGATGCAGTTGAAGTGCAGACTTTCAGCTTTAATTCAGTGGGTTGAACAAAATGATTGCATAAAAATGTGAGACAACGAAAGCATTTTTTTAACACAATCCCTTCATTTCAGAGGCTCAAAAGTAATTGGACAGTTGACTCAAAAGCTATTTCATGGGCAGGTGTGGGCAAGTCCATCATTATGTCATTATCAATTAAGCAGATAAAAGTCCTGGAGTTGATTTGAGGTGTGATGCTTGCATGTGGAAGATTTTGCTGTGAACAGACAACATGCGGTCAAAGGAGCTCTCCATGCAGGTGAAAGAAGCCATCCTTAAGCTGCGAAAACAGAAAAAACCCATCTGAAAAATTGCTACAATATTACGAGTGGCAAAATATACAGTTTGGTACATCCTGAGAAAGAAAGCAAGCACTGGTGAACTCAGCAACGCAAAAAGAACTGGACGTCCACGGAAGACAACAGTGGTGAATGATCGCAGAATCATTTCCATGGTGAATAGAAACCCCTTCACAACAGCCAGCCAAGTGAACAATACTCTCCAGGGGGTAGGCGTATCGATATCCAAGTCTACCATAAAGAGAAGACTGCATGAAAGTAAATACAGAGGGTGCACTGCAAGGTGCAAGCCACTCATAAGCCTCAAGAATAGAAAGGCTAGATTGGACTTTGCTAAAGAACATCTAAAAAAGCCAGCACAGATCTGGAAAAACATTCTTTGGACAGATGAAACCAAGATCAACCTCTACCAGAATGATGGCAAGAAAAAGTATGGAGAAGGCCTGGAACAGCTCATTATACAAAGCATACTACATCATCTGTAAAACACGGTGGAGGCAGTGTGATGGCTTGGGCGTGCATGGCTGCCAGTGGCACTGGGACACTAGTGATTATTGATGATGTGACACAGGACAGAAGCAGCCGAATGAATTCTGAGCTGTTCAGAGACATACTGTCTGCTCAAATCCAGCTAAATGCAGTCAAACTGATTGGGCGTTTCATGATACAGATGGACAATGACCCAAAACATACAGCCAAAGCAACCCAGGAGTTTATTAAAGCAAAGAAGTGGAAAATTCTTGAATGGCCAAGTCAGTCACCTGATCTTAACCCAATTGAGCATGCATTTCAATTGTTGAAGACTAAACTTCGACCAGAAAGGCCCACAAACAAACAGCAACTGAAAGCCGCTGCAGTAAAGGCCTGGCAGAGCATTAAAAAGGAGGAAACCCAGCATCTGGTGATGTCCATGAGTTCAAGACTTCAGGCTGTCATTGCCAGCAAAGGGTTTTCAACCAAGTATTAGAAATTAACATTTTATTTCCAGTTATTTAATTTGTCCAATTACTTTTGAGCCCCTGAAATAAAGGGATTGTGTTAAAAATGCTTTAGTTGCCTCACATTTTTATGCAATCTTTTTGTTCAACTCACTGAAATAAAGCTAAAAGTCTGCACTTCAACTGCATCTGAGTTGTTTCATTCAAAATTCATTGTGGTAATGTACAGAACCAAAATTAGAAAAAAGTTGTCTCTGTCCAAATATTTATGGACCTAACTGTATTTAGAAAAATATTTGTTGTTGTAGTATTTGAAATTGTCTTTGTGCTCGGTTCTGCAAGCTTGTTTCTAAATGTGGGGCTGAATCAATTAGCCTTGCAATTTTCTTTATACCCTTGGGTGTGTGTGTGTGATTGAGCAACCTAACTTTCCAGTTTAGAGGATGGGAATTGAAAGTCATCGCTCATATTAAATTGAGGATTCCCTATTTTTGCTGTCTGATTGTTTATTTTTTTTATCATACGTTTGCACTTTCAGTTCAAACTTTCCCCAGTCAAGTCCTTGCAGTACACATCAGTGAAGAGTACACAATATTCAGTATCATTTCCTCCCTAAAAGATACCCAAGGTAATTTGAAAAAAAGAAAGACAATCAGTATCAAATATGCTTTGTTCACAACACATTATGCTACATTTTTATTTTCATACACTGCTGAGGAGGACCATGCTAAATTTGAAAAAACCACCAAGGAAGCTTTTATGTGCTCCTCCACTTTGTGGAAAAGATGCCAACAGTATGATGCTCAAGTATGTAGAAAATCATTTAATTTTTAGCTGGCATACACACAGACCAGCCAACAACCCACCAAAGTCAAGTCAAAGTGAACTTTATTGTCATCTCAACCATATACAAGTATACAGATAAACAAAATTGCAAAGCTCAGGGCCCACAGTGTAACAACATGATGTGCAAATAATAAATTAAAAATAGAATGAAATTTTTAAAAATTAAAAATTAAAACACAAACAAGACAAGACATTGTGCAAAGATAGGACAAAGAAGTAGCAGCAATATTGATGTGTAAGATATGTAATATAATTAATAGATAAATAATAAATAATAGATATAGATAATACAGAAATTATCAGAGTATGATAATAGTTGTTTAAGACGTGTGTAAACCACACAGTACTTAGCATTGTTACTGAATGTGCACTGTGCACTTCAAGTCATGCAGTGTGTGTAGCATTTGTGTTTTCTCCATGCAATTTGCAGCTTGCCCCTTTTCACTTCACCTTTCAATTTTTCATTTTATAGCCAATATGTATTCCTGAGCAGCGAGTGGTTGTGAGGCTCTTAGTTCATTTTAAGTCTTTATGGTTGTATTTTGTCAGATGATGATGTCAGAGGGTATCACAATGGTCTAGTGCCAGTTGAGATAGACCAGGATCCTGCATCCCATTGTTTTCATTGATTTCTGTGTTTTGTGAGTTTGTATGTTTTGATCATCTTTAGCAAAAGAGACATATTATTAGTTAGGTAAGTTAATGTTTACATTAAAGAAAAATGTGCACAAATACAGTTTGAAAATTCAGGTATGGCCCCACCAGAATATTCATACCAAGAACACCACATATGGTAAATCAAGCACAAGTCAAAGCATTATAGTTTGGTGACACATTTCCTTTTATGTAGGAGATAACTTCAGTAAAGGAACATGATTAAAAATCAAAATAGTTCCACCAAGTCTTTACAACACCTCAATAATTTTAAAGTTCTACTTGACCAAAAAGTAACTCCACAATAAGTATTATAGCCTGATCTCTAAAACCCGAATCTCAATGTCTGCTGAAGGGAAAAGAAGAGAAATGTTTGTAACCAGCAATGTCACATTAGGCTCTAATTTTGCATTTGCCCTAATAGATGTATTGGTCAAAAGGCAGTGCTCGGTTCATTCCCTCTTTAAAAGGCTGGAGTGTTGTGATTATATTCTGTTTAATATTATTTACTCCTTTTTGAATCCGTATTTCTAAACGATTAAGTATTATTGGTATTTTTGAATGCTAAATTTAATTCTTGTGTTTGTTTTCTGGTTCACTTTCAGTTTTGCATTGTAAAAATTTATTAGCATTTTTTTTTTTGGTGCTATTTTGTTTTTTACAAACACCACCTTTTAGTGATAGTGTTGTTACACCATTGTCATTGTAGTTGGGTCAGAGTTTATGACACGTGATGTAACAATGTAAAGGTAACACTTTTAAATCCCTCTGCCATATAATCACTGTGACACTTAACACTCTTTTTTTCTCTGTTAGATTTTGTGGTATTTGATTCTTTAGTAATGTTATTCTGACTACAATTTTGGATTTTGTTTTGTTTTGATAAAAACCCAGCCACAGGGAATGCACAAACCAGTGTGTTTCTTTGTGCCAGTCCCAAGCCCGGATAAATGGGGAGGGTTACGTCATGAAGAGCATCTGGTATAAAATTTTGCCAAATCAATATGCGGACAACAATACAAGTTTCCATACCGGATCAGTCGAGCCCCAGGTTAACAACAACCATCACCAGTATTGTTAGCCAACAGGGTGCTGTTTTGGAAGTGAAAAGAGTGTCAGGCAGAGTAATGATTATAAAGCTAGAAATTGGAGGTGTGATAAAGAATATTGTTAGTGCATATGCACCACAAGTTGGGTGTGCAATGGGTGAGAAAGAAGATTTTTGGAGTGGGATGAAGTGATGAACAGTGTACCCAAGGGACAGAAAGTGGTGATTGGAGAGGATTTCAATGGGCATGTTGGTGAAGGGAACAGTGGAGACGAGGAGGTGATGGGTAGGTATGGCGTCAAGGAGAGGAATGAAGAAGGTCAAAGGATAGTGGATTTTGCCAAAAGGATGGACATGGCTGTGGTGAAAACATATTTTAAGAAGAGGGAGGAACATATGGTTGTCAATGTCAACTTTATTTACAGTATATAGCACATTTAAAACAACATATGAATGCTGTGGCCAAAGTGATTTACAATAATAGAATTAAAGAAAACATACAATTAACATGAATAACATAAATAGAAATAAAATAAATGAACATAAATAAAATAAATAATAAATAGAAGTAATGTTACATAATCACAATGAGGAAACCATCAGTATTACTGAAGGTCACGGAAAGCAAGTGCATAGAAATGAGTCTTTAATCTTGTTTTGAACAGTTCAATTGTAGATGACTCCTTTATGTAATGAGGTAAAGAGTTTCACAGGCAAGGAGCAGCAGCTGCATAAGCCCAGTCCCTCTTAGTTTTACACTTGGTACGCGGGACAACAAGAGACAACTGACCAGAAGATCTAAGCACTCTGGACGGCTGGTGTAAAACATACAATTCGGATAAATAGGCAGGAGCAAGCCCATGTAAAGATTTAAAAACTAGCAACAAGATTTTAAAATCAATTCGAAAACTGACAGGCAGCCAGTGTAAAGAAGTTAATATTGGAGAAACAGAGTCATATTTTCTTGCCCCAACCAGAAAGCAAGCGGCAGCATTCTGGACCAACTGTAACCTGTGTATCAGGGATTTGCTAATCCTAGAATACAGCGAGTTGCAGTAATCAAGGCGAGATAGACGAAGCTGGTAAAACCAACTCTTGACTACAGAATTAACTTGTTTCTCAAAAGAGAGGTTACTGTCAAAGATAACACCAAGATTGTGGACTTGAGGTTCGCAAAAGACAGAGAAAGAGCAGAGAAGTCCAAGACCAATTTGGGCTTTAGCTGATGGACCCACTATAAGCACCTCCGTTTTATTTTGATTCAGATCAAGAAAATTATTAGCCATCCAGGATCTTAGTTCAAAAAGATAGTTGCAGTTGATTCATTGCAGAGTTGCAGATGGGAAAATGTAAACCTGTGTATCATCAGCATAGCATTGAAAAGAAATGTTAAATTTCCTAAAAATAGCTCTAATAGGGTGAAGGTATATAGAGAATAAGATAGGACCCAAAATGGATCCCTGAGGAACACCACATTTAAGAGGAGCAGTAGACGAAAAAGAGGAATTTAAAGTCATTGAAAAGTGTATACCAGTTAGATATGACCTGAATCAGTTAAGAGCAGCCCCTTTAAGCCCAACAAGATGTTCAAGCCGCAACAGCAATATCTCATTGTCAATAGTGTCAAAGGCAGGAGTCAGGTCCAGGATGACAATGACTGTAACGCCACCTGAGTCAGTAATAATAGAGATTGGTTGATCTCAAATAAATTATTGGAGCTAAGGTGATCAACCAATTGATTATAAATAATTCTTTCTAATATTTTAGCCAGAAATGGCAATTGGGAAATCGGGCGAAAACTGGCTAAAACTCCTGGATCTAATTCTGCCCTTTTTAGACCGAGACGCACTGAAGCATGTTTAAAAAATGAGGGCACAAACCCCTCACTAATAGAACCATTGATAATGGCTAGTAAAGATGGGCCCAAAACATCAAAGGCTTCCACTAAGAGGCGTGGTGGTACAATATCAAGATGACTGAGAGTAGGTTTAAGGATGTCAATAGTTCTTTTAAGCTGTGAAAGTGAGACAGGATCACTAAAAATCTGTTTAGAAACAATCAGACCAACTTTTTTCCAAAGCCGTTCCGCAGTTCGACAGGCACGGCGCAGCAATCACGTAGTTTCATTTAGCCAGGGAGCAAGTCTTCCCTTATTACAGCGTATCTTGAGCGGAGTAATTGAGTCTAATACCGTTTTACAAGAAGAAATAAATTCTAAGACAGAATCATTGATACAATCATATTGGACATGCACATCAAGACTAGAGAATATGGTTTTAAAATCGGATATAATAGAAGAATTTAAAAAGCGAGAGCAGTGTGAACCACAATTAGTAGTAGGGACATCTACAGTAATATTCAAATCCACCATTATAGAAAAGTGATCATTAAAGGAAACATCACATAACTCAATATCATTAACTGAAATATCACGTGTAAGAACGAGATCAAGGGTGTGACCGAGAGAGAGTGAGTTGGCATATTAATATGCTGGATAAAAGTGATTCCAATAGTGATAAAAATGGTTACGTACAAGAGTGGAGAAAGATGCACACAGGTAGATTACATCCTATGCAGAAGAGCTGATCTGAAGGAGATTGAAGACTGCAAAGTGGTGGCAGGGGAAAGTGTAGTTAAGCAGCATAGGATGGTGGTCTGTAGGATGACGTTGGAGATCAAGAAGAGAAAGAGAGTGAGGGCAGAGCCAAGGATCAAATGGTGGAAGTTGAAAAAGGAAGACTGCATGGTTGAGTTTAGGGATGAGGTGAGACAGGCACTGGGTGGCAGTGAAGAGTTACCAGACAGCTGGGAAACTACAGCAGATGTAGTAAGGGTGACAGCAATAAGGGAGCTTGGCGTGACATATGGAAAGAGGAAGGAGGAAAAGGAAACCTGGTGGTGGAATGAGGAAATACAGGAGAGTATACAGAGGAAGAGGATGGCAAAGAAGTGGGATAGTCAGAGAGATGCAGAAAGTAGACAAGAGTACAAGGAGATAAGGCACAAGGTGAAGAGAGAGGTGGCAAAGGCTAAAGAAAAAGCATTTGATGAGTTGTACGAGAGGTCGGACACTAAGAAGGGAGAGGACCTGTACCGATTGGCTAGACAGAGGGACCGAACTGGGAAAGATGTGCAGCAGGTTAGGGTGATAAAGGATAAAGATGGAAACGTACTTACAAGCAAGGAGAGTGTGTTGAGCAGATGGAAAGAGTACTTTGAGAGGCTGATGAATGAAGAGAACGAGAGAGAGAAGAGGTTGGATGATGTGGAGATAGTGAATCAGGAACTGCAACAGATTAGCAAGGAGGAAGTAAGGACAGCTATGAAGAGGATGAAAAATGGAAAGGCCATTGGTCCAGATGACATACCTGTGGAAGCATGGAGGTGTTTAGGAGAAATGGCAATGGAGTTTGTAACCAGATTGTTTAATGGAATCTTGGAAAGTTAGAGGATGCCTGAGGAGTGGAGAAGAAGTGTACTGGTGTCGATATTTAAGAATAAGGGGGATGTGCAGGACTGCAGTAACTACAAGGGAATAAAATTGATGAGCCACAGCATGAAGTTATGGGAAAGAGTAGTGGAAGCTAGGTTAAGAAGTGAGGTGATGATTAGTGTGCAGCAGTATGGTTTCATGCCAAGAAAGAGCACCACAGATGCAATGTTTGCACTGAAGATATTGATGGAGAAGTTTAGAGAAGGCCAGAAGGAGTTGCATTGTGTCTTTGTGGACCTGGAGAAAGCATATGACAGGGTGCCTTGAGAGAAGCTGTGGTATTGTATGAGGAAGTCGGGAGTAGCTGAGAAGTATATAAGAGTTGTACAGGATATGTGCAAGGGCAGTGTGACAGTGGTGAGGTTTGCGGCAGGAGTGATGGATGCATTCAAGTTGGAGATGGGATTACATCAGGGATCGACTCTGAGCCTTTTCTTATTTGCAGTGGTGATGGACAGGTTGACAGACGAGATTAGACAGGAGTCCCCGTGGACTATGATGTTTGCTGATGACATTGTGATCTGTAGTGATAGTAGGGCGCAGATTGAGGAGACCCTGGAGAGGTGGAAATATGCTCTAGAGAGAAGAGGAATGAAGGTCAGTAGGAACAAGACAGAATACATGTGTGTCAATGAGAGGGAGGTCAGTGGAATGGTGAGTATGCAGGGAGTAGAGCTGGCGAAGGTGGATGAGTATAAATATTTGGGATCAACAGTACAGTGCAATGGGTGGAGAAGAGTGTCAGGAGTGATTTGTGACAGATGGGTATCAGCAAGAGTGAAAGGGAAGGTCTACAGAACGGTAGTGAGACCAGCTATGTTATATGGGTTGGAGACAGTGGCACTGACCAGAGAACAGGAGACAGAGCTGGTGGTAGCAGAGTTAAAGATGATAAGATCTGCACTGGGTGTGACGAGGATGGATAGGATTAGAAATTAGTACATCAGAGGGTCAGCTCAAGTTGGACGGTTGGGAGACAAAGTCAGAGAGGCGAGATTGTGTTGGTTTGAACATGTGCAGAGGAGAGATGCTGGGTATATTGGGAGAAGGATTCTAAGGATAGAGCTGCCAGGGAAGAGGAAAAGAGGAAGGCCTAAGTGAAGGTTTATGGATGTGGTGAGAGAGGACATGCAGGTGATGGGTGTAACAGAACAAGAAGCAGAGTACAGAAAATATGGAAGAAGATGATCCGCTGTGGCAACCCCTAATGGGAGCAGCCAAAAGAAGAAGAAGAAGTTTTGTTTTGATAAAAGATTAGCTTGAAGTCCTGGTTTAAGAACATAGCATGTTCTGACTTTCATTTTATGTTTTGGTTCTCAATTCAATTTATTCCTATTATTTTTAGCAAAACAGGGAGAGGCCATTCTGATCTCTTCCTTTTCTGTCTGCCATCATCCCTTTGCTGAAGGTCCTCCACATCCTCTTACCTCCCCCTACATTCCACCCACCTGAGCCTCAGCCTGGGCCTCGGGAATTTCTGATAAATAACTGTAAATAATTCTATCTGCAAAGCCAATTTTCATCAGCTGTCCTGTGTTTTGTTTATGTCCACCACAAAGAAAACCTCTAGCTTTGCATCTATTGACAGATGATGTCTCATCTCATCTCAAGCCCACTTAACTTTATTTATGGTTGTCAACTGAAAACAAGTAAGGAAACAGCCCTGGACAGGAAGTTCATCACAGGAATAATTTACGCACATCCCAGCACTGGTACTTACAAAGGCCAACTTTGAATCAAAGAATACGCTGGTCAATATATGTTTAGGTGTATAGAAGGAAAACCACAGAAACTGGGAAAAAAACAAGCAAAATTAGAGAGTACATGCAAACCCAACACAAGCAATATCCGGCTGAATTTGTGAGGTGGAAACATTCTTCAATGCCCCACTGTAGCTCAGCAATTGAGATTAAACACTTAGATTCTACTATGATCATCCTGTGTGACTTTAACCATTCCACTTTGATAACTAAACTTACAAATTCAAGCAATTGATAAGATGTACCATCAGACAAGAAGACCTTTGGACCACTTTGTTGGAATACACTATGATCTTTAAATTCCATTTACAATCAATACATTAATATAATAAAAACAGCGCACAAGAGAAATGACTATTCTGTGGACAGACTAATGGAAATCCAAGGTGCAGAGTGCCTTCAATTAATCCTTTACTACATAAACAAAATCAACTCCATGCCTGAGAGGTACTTTAGCTTGATTTAGGATCTTGCGTATAATTCTGCATCTCCTGGCGCTTCTCAGTTACAAAGCACAATTAATACTGTTCTAAAATGAGAAGGACACAGTAAACATGGGACTTCAATACATCTTGCATCATTTAGACTCTACAGGTACTTATGTCAGCATTTTATTAGAGAATTTTAGTACACTTAAAACACCTGCATTATAAACTCCAATACTGTAAATTAACTTTGACAATACCAGAGGTCTCCTGATCTTAGACTCAGCAGATTTCATTTAGAATCTCTTCAGTGATCTGTTCTGTTTCAATTCCTTTTCTCATTGAAGTGACACACATTAGGGTCGGCAGCATTGAGTTTTTTTTTTAAATAAATAAATGGAGCACCCAGGTGAAGGTGTAGAGGTGCTAGTGGAAGTGTGGTGGAGAGGCTCCAGGGTGTAAGTGAGTAATTGGCTGGCCAAGCATTCATGTGTGGACGTGTGCAGTGGGCAAATGCTACATTAGCACTCTAAAGTCCATGATTGCAGCAGCTGTGCCAAACAAAAGCAGGCTGTGAGCTTGGGTGTGTGTGTGCTAGCATGATGAAGAAGAGGCAGAGTGGCCGTTGGCCCCATGTGGCAGCAAGAGGAGTCAGTTCAAGGGCAGGACTTGAGCTGAGCACCATGGAGGAGTGGTGAACAACTGATTACTCTGATGTTCTGCAGATATTGACAGAGGGAACAGGAATGGATGAGTTGAGGTCTAAGCATGCCAGTAGATGCTGAAGGAGGCAGTTAGGATGGAAACCAGAAAGTGGGACTGCAGTTGTTGGTGCCTCCGCCTGGCAGCAAGACCCAAAGGATGAGTTGGGGGAGATGTCAGGCAAAAGTTGTGCTGGGCTGATGGTAGTCAAGTGAACCTGATGTCTGGTGAGTTTTATTGTTAATGTTTAAGAACTTTAATTATTGGTGGCTTTATCTCCACTGAAAAGCAATTGTTTTTAACATGGACTCTTTACTTATTTATAATGGATAGAGCACTTCATTTTTTGGACACTGTTCTTTGAATAAAGCATAATTGCACTTTGCACCTTCCTCTGTTGCTGTTAAGTGTCCTCAATGTACGACCAGTTTTTGAAGGTTCTGGGTGCAAGTTGTGAAAGGCTGCTGCAGCCAACCCAGACTGTCACAATTTGGTGGCAGTAGTAGGTTCTCACTTTCTGTGAGAACATGCAAACTCCACACAGGGAGGACCCGGAATGTAAACCCTGGTCTCTTTACCCCAAGACAGCAGCACTACCACTGTGCCATCATGCTTCCCATTTGGTACCAGATAAATTATAATAAAGTTTTACTTTTTCATCTAACAATTGTATATGAAATTGCTATGGTCACCAGTCAAGGACTTAGAAAACTGTGATCTTGGAGAAAGTGACTAATGTGATCCTAAAGGGAAAGTGACCCATCAGATGCTAAGTTGACTGACTCTAATTGTAGTGGCAGGGTCCTATAGTAGAAGGTGTGCTTTTGTCTTTTCCTTCTATGCAAGTTACAAAACTAAGAGATCTGGGCCATTAAGATTTACAAAAGGCCTATGTTTGTAGTGATTTCAGGCACAACCAAGGTGGTGTTATATTACAGCCAGGGGATATTTCCTAGCTGTTATTTATTTTCTGTTTTTGTTAACTTTGAATCATTATTTGTCATATTTCTTTGACATTTCTAATGGTTTTATTTATTATTCATTAATTCTTTTCTGCATAAAATTGTCTGTTTTTTACTGTCTACGTATAATAAGGCATTCTCTTATGTACCTTATATTTTATGGGTGGAACCCCAGGACCACCCTGATGTCACAGCTGAAGAACCACCGTCAGGCTTTATCTTCCAAAGGCTGAGACTGGATCCTTTAGTGGTCCATTATTGTATCTTAGAGTTCATTTGTAAGTATTGATTTTTCTGGTTTCTGAATTCTTGCTTCTATTTTGTAGGCACTGTCATTGGGATTGTGTTTTGGGACTTGTTTCATCTGGGTTACATTTTAGGCAAACTTTTTGCCTTCTTTTTGCCTTTTTTGTCATTTTTTATTTCTAAATAATTTCTTTCATCTATAAAGATTTTTTTGTGGCTTTGTTTTTCCTAACCAAATGTTTTCATGGTTCCTTTCCCTAGAAGGGCATTTACATGTATTCTTGGTTTATTTGGAGACAGTTAAATATATTTTGAACTTTGAAAACAATGGCCCATTTTGGGCTAAGTAGGCTACAGCCTTCCTGTGGAGTTGGAAGGTCAGACTGCCTGGGTTGAGGCTTATTCTGGGCAGGCTGGGAATGCCTAGCCTGGCTTGTGAAGCCATTAGGATACCTCACACCCCTTTTGTTATAGTAGTGCACTTGAATTATAACAAGTGCACTGTGATTTTTTACACTCCTAAATTTATAGTGATTTCTTGATTCCTGAAAATGATTCTGAACTTAGCCTAAATTGTCCCTGGAGGGGCTTTTAAAAACCACATATAGATCTAAGCCCTGTGAGTATAAAGTTGGTGAGTTCATTAGGAAGAGGGAATATGTGTATTATATAAATACACATAGAATAATAATGAACTGTAAAAAATTCTAGAATAAAACAAAATATAAAATATAAATGTCCATAAATGTTACTAATTAAGTCATAACACCAAATCTCAACTGGAGTCAGCAAGTCCATTTCCTCACACCCCCTCTCCTTCACAACCAATATTTTATTTCCTTCCTTTGACCAGAGAACTCTTGCATCTGCTTCCTGACTCAGGTTCATGGGCCCATGGGAGGAAGCAGGCATGAATATTTTACCCTGGGTTAATATCCTGGTTCACAGGTGACAATAAATCCTCTGTGTCTAGTAGAGTGGACATGTTGAACCCCCTGTTTCTCAAATGCATTAAAAGATGTTGGTCTTATTACCGACTTAGAATACAGCTAATTGGACTTCCTTTAATTACTGTTCATTCAGAATGGATCAGAGGAACCACACTACTTTAATTTGAGGCCCAGCACCACAGAATGCACTTTATAGCAAATCTGTTCATCCCAAGCCATCTTCCAGAGGTATTTACCTTTTTCTGGCATGACACCTTACTCTGTTCCATCTCATGATTATAAATTACTGGACAAGTGAACTTATAAAAATTAACCTAATAAGTGCCATAGAGGAAGGACAGGCATCCCAACTGGGATGAAGGGTGATACGTTGCTTGTTTAGAAGACTTACTTGAAGGACTGAGTAGTTGGAGACACATCCTGGCTGGGACATCTTGCAACCCTCTTCCCACTTGGAATAAAAGAGAACAATGGATGGACTGGTGGAAGCAAAAAGGCAGAAGCAGTTCACTTCCCCCAAGTATGGACACCTGCACATATGTATGGGATTTGGAATGCAAAAGCACACCTCTGTCTGGGTCCTAAGTTGCTGCTAGAGGATGCTGTCAGGAGAGTATTTCCCTGGTTTACACATAACCTGGAAATGCTCCCAACAATCCATGCCATGGTAAAAAAAAAGCATTCCTAGGTCCTGCTTAATATAAGCCTGCTATCTCATCTCGGAAAGTCAGAGTTGGGAGGCTGCAGGTGACATTCAACAGGAGGAACAGAAGGAGAGAACTGAGGACTAATTGTATCAAGACTGGCTGTGTTCACTTGGAAAGATGTTTGGTGAAGGATAAAAATCCTTTATTTGAACCTTGGACTGTGTTGGGTGAAATTGTGTCTGAGGTTCAGGACTCCGTGGTGACCTCTTGTGGTTTAAAACCTCAAGGAAAAGGAAAAAGAGAGTGGCTGCAGAAACAATTAAAGGAAATTTAGAAAAATTGTATTGACAAATGTGTATAAGTATTAAGTCACTGTTGAGCAGATTTGGTTTAATTTGCCTAATATGAAAATAAAAACAGGGCAAGATTTAGAGAATGAGGCTGGTATGGTGCCTCTCTTGCAAGTCATTTCACTATTTTGGTGTCCTCTGAAAGTTCTGTCCTTTATATGGTTCTTGATTTACTACATATTTTATGAGGATATACTGTATGGCTACAAGTTTCACAAGTAGGTGAAGGATAATTTAATTAGAGTATTATAATTTGAGATTAGCATTTTGAAGTCAGTTGTATGTACACAAGTATGCCTATGTTGGACCATTTAACGTGACGTATAACGTCAGTTATAATCCTCTCTAAGGTATTTTAGAGTTATGTCAGGGCAAGAAGAGTACAGACTGAACTAAGTAGCTGGAAGCAGTTTGTGTCAGTAATTGATGCTACTGGAGATGAATGTATTAGCTTGTTTCATCCTATCATATCCTGTAAGAAGCTCCCTTTACTTATAGGCTGTTGAAAGACCAAACTACAAAGCCTCTGGCAATAAAGTGTTAAATTTGTGTAGGGTCTTCTTGGAAAATAAAGTGAAAACTGTTTCTATTAGTTTAGCCAGTGTGCACTAGTGCACAGGTGACATACTGTTTTAGTAAATTAAAGTGATGATTGCCCAACTGTTCAGAAGCTAAACTGAACATTAGTACCACACATCTTTCAAGTTTAATTAAGAGACTAGTATTTTGTAAAATGTGAAGGCCCTGGACTGTTATCTTCACGGAAGCTTCTACCGTCATATATTATAATAATTTAGAGAATCATTAAAGATAGGACAGATGCATATAAGTTTTAGCAATAAGTATAATATGGTAGCTATAGCCATGAAAAGTAAACCTTTAGTTGTATGTGTATTAAAAGAAATAAATTGTACATTCTGTTTTATTATAACTGTTTTACCAAGAATTCTCCCAAATTTCAAAGTTACACACAAATAGAAGCAACGTAAACGGAATAGCGATACCATCAACTGAACTAATTGTTCTTCAGTAAGAAAGGCCTTAAAAAGTTTTGCATTTTTTAAGACTGGAGAGGAAAGAGATGATTCATGTAGTTGTTCTTTTAAACAGACATCTAAAGCAGCACAAACAACCCTTTTGTAATATGTGAGGTCAGTCACAGTGATGCAGTTACTACTGTGGGTTGTTTCTGATTTCTTTCCTTAATCCAAAATACTGTGTTATTTGGCCAGTCTTATTTTGTGACTTGCTATAGACTGGAATCCTGTTAGTCTTGTTTATGTATCAAATTGTGACTATTATGGAAACTGGTGAGCTGAAAAAGGATGGATGAATACATCATGCAGTGTTATTACTGGACACATAATAAAACACGCAAATGAATTTGTTTCTATCCACATCCTTGTTTGTGGCCATTTATTAAAAAACAAGCAGTCACACTTAACAAAAAATAATTTATTTTAATTTTCTTGTTTTTTTAGTTTCATGGAATACTACCTTGTCTGACGTCCAGTTCATAAATGTGTTATACAAAGTGTGAAAGTAGAAAAGGTAACAAAAAAGATGTTATGGTGCAGCTGGGGGTGGTCTCATGGGTTCACATGGCTGCCCATAAAATGATTATTTTAAAACAAATATGAATTGACAATAGAGCAAAAAACTAAAGTCACTTGAACATAGCTGAGAGCCTAGCTGAGCCTAGAACTCAGGAGTAGACAAGGAGCTCCTCCATGATCCTACTTTCCCTATTGGACCACAAATTTTTGTTTTGATGAGGAGTACTGATATTTTCAACTTGTTACTGCAGTAGCATAAACAGCATTTAAAAAGTCAGTACTGTATATATATTTTTTCTAACATATCTGTGTATTTTCATTCAAGTATTTTCATTCAATTTTACATTGAAATGTGTGCTTGTGAGCTGAGTATTGCGTACCAAAGAGGACATGTCTTTCAAGGAACATGTGCCCTGAAGTCTACCAGGCTCTCATTACTAGCTTTGCCTTGCTGATCTGTTGCTGAGTTTCCTTGTCTGAATCACTGTTTCCTGGATAAACATGCAACTTTCAGGATGATTAATGACTCTTCTAATGAGTTTCTCTGTCACACTTGGGGACACATTAAAATACTGACATACTGCAACATCGAAAGTACATTTACAAATTACCTAAGAAATTTATCAACACTGTTTGGTCCAAAAATACCATAGTTCTTATGATTTTCAACACAGATGTCTCTGGCCTAATCCATAAATTCTTAATGTGTGCCTGCCTGTTGCAAATATTGCATGTCTTAAAATATCCCTTCAGTATTCAGTATTCGTTGAATACTGAATATTCAATTTTCACTGGTTATTATCTGAGTTCACCACAGCAGTAGAGTTTTGTACCGTGTTAGCCATAGATTGATACAGGAGAAAGTAGGGTGAAATGACACCTTTTATTGGCTAACTAAATAGATTACAAATGCAAGCTTTCGAGGCAGCTAAGACCCCTTCATCAGGCGAGGTGTAGCAAAGAAACTGAAAAATACTCTAGCTTATATTGGGAGAGCAAAACGATTATTTTCTTTCATTTTGACAACCTTTTTGTTCAAATGTTAGCAAAATTAATAAACTTTAGATGAATTATCCCTGTAAAGTCCTGTAAGATTTTTTTTGAAGTTCATTGTCTGTAAGATAGGCCTTTGATGTAGTCAGCTGGTCAATCAGTCTGTTAGGCCACATACAGTTAGGTCCATAAATATTTGGACAGAGACAACTTTTTTCTAATTTTGGTTCTGTACATTACCACAATGTATTTTAAATGAAACAACTCAGATGCAGTTGAAGTGCAGACTTTCAGCTTTAATTCAGTGGGGTGAATAAAATGACTGCATAAAAATGTGAGGTAACTAAAGAATTTTTTTAACACAATCCCTTTATTTCAAGGGCTCAAATGTAATTGGACAATTGACTAAAAGGCCATTTCATGGGCAGGTGTGGGCAAGTCCGTCGTTATGTCATTATCAATTAAACAGATAAAAGGCCTGGAGTTGATTTGAGGTGTGGTGCTTGCATGTGGAAGATTTTGCTGTGAACAGACAACATGTGGTCAATGAAGCTTTCCATGCAGGTGAAAGAAGCCATCCTTAAGCTATGAAAACAGAAAAAATCCATCTGAGAAATTGCTACAATATTACGAGTGGCAAAATCTACAGTTTGGTACATCCTGAGAAAGAAAGCAAGCACTGGTGAACTCAGAAATGCAAAAAGACCTGGACGCCCACGGAAGACAACAGTGGTGGATGATCTCAGAATCATTTCCATGGTGAAGAGAAACCTCTTCACAACAGCCAACCAAGTGAACAACACTCTCCAGGAGGTAGGCGTATTGATATCCAAGTCTACCATAAAAAGAAGACTGCATGAAAGTAAATACAGAGGGTGCACTGCAAGATGCAAGCCACTCATAAGCCTCAAGAATAGAAAGGCTAGATTGGACTTTGCTAAAGAACATCTAAAAAAGCCAGCACAGTTCTGGAAGAACATTCTTTGGACAGATGAAACCAAGATCAACCTCTACCAGAATGATGGCAAGAAAAAAGTATGGGGAAGGCATGGAACAGCTCATTATCCAAAGTATACCACATCATCTGTATAACACGGTGGAGTCAGTGTGATGGCTTGGGCGTGCATGGCTGCCAGTGGCACTGGGACACTAGTGATTATTGATGATGTGACACAGGACAGAAGCAGCCGAATGAATTCTGAGGTGTTCAGAGACATACTGTCTGCTCAAATCCAGCTAAATGCAGTCAAATTGATTGGGCGGCGTTTCATGATACAGATGGACAATGAAACAAAACATAGAGCCAAAGCAACCCAGGAGTTTATTAAAGCAAAGAAGTGGAAAATTCTTGAATGGCCAAGTCAGTCACCTGATCTTAACCCAATTGAGCATGCATTTCACTTTTTGAAGACTAAACTTCAACCAGAAAGGCCCACAAACAAACAACAACTGAAAGCTGCTGCAGTAAAGGCCTGGCAGAGCATTAAAAAGGAGGAAACCCAGCATCTGGTGATGTGCATGAGTTCAAGACTTCAGTCTGTCATTGCCAGCAAAGGGTTTTCAACCAAGTATTAGAAATGAACATTTTATTTCCAGTTATTTAATTTGTCCAATTACTTTTGAGTCCCCGAAATGAAGGGATTGTATTAATGTGTTTATGCAATCGTTTTGTTCAGCCCACTGAATTAAAGCTGAAAGTATGCACTTCAACTGCATCTGAGTTGTTTAATTTAAAATTCATTGTGGTAATGTACAGAACCAAAATTAGAAAAAAGTTGTCTCTGCCCAAATATTTATGGACATAACTGTATCTGGTAATAAAACTCTTGTCTCTAATCAGACCGTTTTGTAGTGATAGTTATCTTATCTCTACATTTTATTAGTTCATTGTTCTCTTCTTTCAGGGTTAATTCATCTAAAGTTTATTACTTTTGCTAACATTTGAACAAAAAGGTTATTAAAATGAAAGAAACACACACTTTGCTGTCCCAATATAAGCTAGAGTATTTTTCAGTTTCTTTGTTACACCTCGCCTGATGAAGGGGCCTTAGCTGCCTCGAAAGCTTGCATTTGTAATCTATTTAGTTAGCCAATAAAAGGTGTAATTTCACCCTACTTTCTCCTGAATTCACCATGTAATTTTGATATAAGATGTTAAAATTAAATATGTAAAAAAAATTGAGCTTTGTATGTCCAAATGAGTAAGCTTTTGTCTTGTTATATTAATTTTGTTGCCACTTGCAGCTTCTGTCTAACTATAAACTATTTTTTCAGGCCTGACCTTGGAACAATTAACAACTATACTGTTCACAGTCCTTTGAATATATGATTGTGAATGTGATGTCATAATCCACTCTGCCTATTGATTTTTTATCATCCACTAATACAAATTCGACTTTTTAAAAAGTGATATGGATGCATTATTGACTCAGAAGAATGAATTTTTAAGTTCAAATGTTTTAGGAATGCCTGAACACGATTCTGGGAAGGGAATGAACCCATAATAATCAAATTTGGCACTTTTTACCATAGTCCTGAAATGGTAGAGCTTTGTTAATTCTGAAAATAGAATTCATGGGAATTTACATTTTACTGAATATAGTGTTCTTTATTGCACTGTGACTTCATGTTTTTAATGTTTTAAATGAAAATGGAAGGGAATACCAATATCTGCAACATTGGACAAACATATTTTATTAGATGGTTGACCCTTTTCGAGCAGTGAAAGTAATCATCAAATCACCTGTGAGAAGACATGACATGTCCATATAGTCTGCTACTCTTAATGGGCATATTTAGTTCTGCCAAGAATGCACTAATGCTGGTTTTGTTATATACTGTATGAATTTGATCCATAAAGTGAAGACGGCTTCCACAAAAAAGCATTCAGAATATGAAGAGAGTTACATGGCCCTCTGTTTCTAATGTGTGTCCCCTGATCAATTTCTAATTATATTTATGCATGTGATCATATTAAATTAGACAAATGGTGTAGTGCTAAGTAAGATGAACCACTTAGAAGGGGGCTAATCAATAATAAACTGAAATTAATATTTTTACAGTTGTCTGTATTTGCCTGTTAAATGTCTTTCTCAAAGTCACACAGTTAACCAATGAAGGGGATAAATCAGATAATTTGCAGTTAAATAAAATTATCTTTTAATAAAATGAAACATTTTTCTTCCCTTTCCCAGTATAAGAACAAAAAAATTTTTTTTATAAACAGAATGACATTACTTCTGGTTGATTTGTGGATGGAACAAGTATTCTTAATACAAAAATGATTAGAGATTTTTAAATAACCAGTGTGCCGGATTCCATAAAATTGTTGGTTTATAAAAAGTTACTTCAATGCACTTGTGTAAAATGTATGTTTAAGAAGCTCTGACATTCATTATAGCAATTATCTTGAAAGCATGTATCTTTGCAACTGGACATATTTGTTTTCAAGTTCAAGTTTCGTTATCATGTCTGCAGAGTATGCTGAAATTCTAGTTTACACATCTGATTCTTTTGCATCATACTGCCACTCTCCTGTGCCAAGATCAGCAAGTGTTACTACTCAAAGTGGAACAAGAAATAGATGGATGACCAGTCACCACTTTGTCATAGTTCAGACTGACTTAAATATTTCAAAGAGAAGAATTTGCTCAGGACAGACAGAATTTTGAGACTCATCTGCAAATCCCCAGAATGCTTGAACTGAAGATTTGTTTCTCCTAACACAGTCTAAAATAAAATTAAAACGATTAAACTGAGAATAGGTTTGATTCTTGATGTCTGTAAATATACTTAATATGTTTGTGAGTGACACTCTTTTGGACAAAACCAACCTGTTATATAATTGTATATATAACATTTTCATTAAAAATGTATATCTACCCTTCCATTTTCAGAATTAGCTTAATCCAGTTCAGGACTGAGGGAACTGAAACCTATCTTGGTGCAAAGCAGAAGCCATTATCAGTCTATTGCAGGTTACATTCATGCATGCATCCATATTTATACACAGAGGGACAGTTTAGAGTCATGATACTCATTCTCAGATCCACTTAACCCAATACACGGTTGCAGTGGGCCTGGGCCCTGATAAATGCACAGACTTATTGTGAATCCTGTTATCACTGTTGTTAAGCTGAATTTCCTTGAAGTATGGAAGCTTATTCCTACCATTTTATTTAATTTCCATGTTGTACAAATATGACAAAGTTATTTAATTAATGTATTATTGCCACATCTTCCAGGTTTGATTCTTGGCCTTTAGCGTTTTCTGCAAATACAATATATGCTGTTAATAGTTTCTGGAGAAGTTGCCCACTTATTCTTTTTTCCTATGGGAATACTAGTAGAGAAACATTTGAATATGTACATAACCCATAGACAGAATACTGATAAAATGTAAATTGCATCAACACCAATGTGCAGTCCCACCCATCACAATTGTTGGAATCAATCATATTTACAGTAGTTACCCATTTGTTATTATCATATTCTGATAAAAGAATGTGTACAGATGAAGCTTAAAGTATCAAGGATTCTGATTTTACTGGGTTCTACATTTTCACTGGGCCAGCAGTATCTGGTGCAGAGTGTGAAACAGCTGAGTATGGATTGTCAGCCTATTGCAGAAGAAAAAGATGCAGAAATTGACACTCCACTCACAACAGGTCAATCAGTAGTTACCAAAAAAAAAAACCAGTCAGTATTTTGTATAGTGTTGTTTGCCATAGTTTTTCAGAGAGAGAATTCACCAAGAGGCACAATATTTCTTAAAGGATTGTTGTTCTTTTTTCTATTTTCTTGAGAAATGACAATTAAAAAAAATCTTTTGTTTTCATCTTACTTTCCCACAGGAAAAGTTGCTTCACAAAGTGCATACTGCCTTGTAGACTGGTTGTTTGTGTTCCATACAAGTTCTAGCACCAATAGAAAATAGCATTGCTTTTGAATTTTTATAAATGTAAAATGAGATGATTTTCAATTAATTTTATATCATTACTATTTACACGCTTTAGATGTTGGGCCCACTTGCTAAGAATGGGCACAAAGCAAGAAACAGGCCTGGACAGGGTACAAGGCCATTCCAGTATTCACACTTCTTCACATCCATGCACACCCATTTTTGAGACACCTGGCAAAACCGCATGGAGCCACATAAAGAATGTGCAAACTCTACACAGAGACAGTGCCCAGGACAGGATGTGTGCCCAGCCTCCTGGAGCTGTTTGCAGATACATTAATACGTATCCATAACTGATGTTTCTGAAATATCATATATAAAAAGAATTAATGAACCGCAAATATATGCCTACATATTATCTGTGGTGCAAATAAAGCTGAAAACTACTGCAAAAATGTGGCTCAAGGAAAGCGCTCCTCCCACTCCAAAAAACGGCCAAAATAAAATGTCTTGATTTCGCTAATATAATCGCCTAAATCATATCCACCAAATTTTACTTAAAATGTTTGCATAATTCATAGTCTTATCATTTTTATACTTGTTGAGCACACCTGACGACCAAAAATGGTGCTCATTTTACAGCGTGCCCAATGCGATGAAAACGTGTTCAAGAAAAAACTAACTACGGACTTGCAAAACGCGCTCAGCTACAAAGACTCCGTGACGTTCCGCGCACGATGAAAATGTTTTAAAGTAAAAGCATACAAAACGCTCGATTGCGCACGACCGCACAGTAAGCACGGTAGACACTTCCAGTCCGCGTATGGGAAAGACATGATCGCGCTTTCCAGTAAGGAATGAGTTAACAACAAAGTAAAAGAAGTCTCCATTTACTCAGACTGAGATTCGAGACCCGGGAAAAGTCACGCCTGGATAGACTTGTAAAAAAAAAATTTCAGCGCCTTTACATGAACCCCTGAAGACCGGGAATTCGCAAGAGGGCTCTGGGACAAATGTGACAGTGACACTTTGGGAGGCTCAAATACAGGGCGACGACAAATCAGTGGCGTCTGTCAATCAGCGTAACGGCGAGAGCAGGTAAGCAGCCGCCTCCACTCTTTGCCGTCTAAGCTGCGGACGAGGTGCTGACCGCTGGATGCTCTCGGTAAGCCACCGTAATTCTGTAGCTAAAAGTTGGACGGGCGACATTGGAGGAATTTGACTGAAAGGAAGCTCCCCCTTTCCACTCCCACAAATAACACCGTATTACAGTTAAGATAATTTTTGTCGTTCAAAGCTTGAAAGTTACAGTTTATTAGATGAAGTCCGTATTTTGTCTTCTAGAAATAAGAGAACACGCTGTCTTTCAGGACAATTTTATAGCATGCTGAAACTTTCATTTTTATGGGCATGAACTTGAAGCGCGAGAATGTTTATATAGTACTGTTGGTTATGTGTACATAGATATTGTAAATGTAATTAAATAATTAAGATATGTAAGCGGCACTCATACCGGCTAAAGTCGGCTGCACACTTCAGTTTAAGACCGGTGTGTCCAAATATGACCGCATGTGCGCATTCTCGTCTTATTTTCTTCTCTTCCACTTGTTTAAAATTTCAAGCATTTGGAATTAAACAAAAAAAAAGAACCTTGTTGGGAGAAATTACTACTGTTTAATTAGCATACGAAAAATTGTGGGTTGTAATTCGCTCCGCAAATGTGGTGCAATATTTTACATTTATAGGTGACTTTTTGTTATATACTCGCTAATGTCTTGAAGTTAATTAGTTAGGAAAGGTAGTTTTGCGTTAAACGTACTAATGCGTGATTTTTAAATATTCATGCTCAGTTTTGTGACAGAACGAGGTGACGGCAGCACTCGTATACAAAATCCATTCTTATTCAGTAATACAATCTTTACATACACCTTAGTATTTTCGGACGTAGTTTTAAACGAAAAAAAGTAAACCAAAAAAAAAATTGGAATTTTACAATAAACTTTTTTCTTTCGTGGTTTTTGAATACTATAAGTAGCTTCTTTGAACTTTTATATTGATACAATGAGCGAAAGGTACTGTAATTGTTAAAAAATGCAGTGGAAACTCGGCCCCCTCCCCTTCTCTCTCTCTCTCTCTCTCTCTGTCTCTCTCCCCCTCCCTCCTCTTCTCTCTCTCTCCCCCCACTCTCTCGCGTACAGAAGGGAAAAAATATCCGCCGGACTTGTGTAGACAAGGAATGAGCAATGACGCAGATATTCTTCAATCACGCTATTTCTGTCGCCAACGTTGATCAATATCAACTGAGCGTAAAAGGTCCAGACGTTCGAAATACGACTTCACGTCTAGATTTGTGACTTTTTGAAATATTCCGATTTCGAATTAACTTGACGTAAACTACTTCCACACATAACATGTGTCCAACATACTTTGAATTTAATTAGTATTAGTAACACCATCACTTTCATTATAGCTTGTCATGCAGACAAATACAATATCGTATGATAAGCCTGAAAGAAGTTCTGTACTAATAACTAATACATGTGCAACCTGATACAAAGAACAGTTTATAAAGAGGGACAGACTGCATTCCACAGTGGCTTCAGTGCATGATTCACTTACCAGTGGCTTTAAGGAGATGAATATTTTTCAACATTTTTCTGTTTTATGGTTTTGTAACAAATGTAATTCAGACCTTTCTTTCTTTCTTTCTTTCTTTCTTTCTTTCTTTCTTTCTTTCTTTCTTTCTTTCTTTCTCATCATTAGCCCACCCTTGTTTTTTAACAGCATTTCATCTACATGTAACAATTTTTTTCTGCTGCCCCGAATACAAAATTGAAAAAACAATCAAAGAAAACACACTTTCAGTTGCATATTTCACTATAGCCTACCTGCAACGTCTGCAAATGTTTATTTGATTGAGATTACTTTCTTTCCATTTTATTTTTCCGAAGGGTTTGACCCCATAGTATATACTCAGAAAGTACGCTTTGAAGCTAAGACAAAGCATATTATGACATGAAAGGGACTGTATTGCTTTCTTTACCTCTACCAGTCCCACTTGTTCCTTAGAGGGTTGTTGTAAATGGAATCTTTAGTCGTATAGAAATTTTCACAGAGATCCAGCTGATAATGTTCACTGTGATACACATATAAGTTAGAAGAATTTTGTTAAAAAAATAATATGGTCACTTTGTCTATTAAAAAGTTTAGATTTTTGCAATTTTTTTATGAAGAGAAATAAAGGCTCACATCCAGTTTAATGGACATATTGTATTTATAGCTTGAATAGGCAAAAACATGAATGTCAAATTCAGTTCCTGGAAGAACCCAGTGACAGTAGGCTTTCTCTCCAAACAGATTGTTTCTTTCATGGTAAGAGTTATTGTTAATTGAGCTTCTTGTTTAATTAGGTGTATTATCCCCAAATCTTTCTGTAATCTCAGAAATTGTAAACAGTGCAACTGTTACTTGCCATTGGAGTTCAGAACAAAGTTTATAGTGTATTTGCCTGCAGTTTTTTAATATTTTTTCAAAATGTACAGACAAGTAATTTTAAGTGCTTATATTCAGAAATGTCATAATAATGGTATTTTAGAAATACACTTAAGTACATGAGGTTTTGGCTTTAAAATTGCCTTTAATAGTGTTCCAGACCTTTTTAAAAGAGTGCAGTACTATACAAAGAGTAATGTTTTTAATATTAAGTGGAAATAATTAGGTCATAACATAAGAAAGGAACAAGTTCATTGTTGACATTTTTCATTTGCTCATTTTCTTTGTTTAATAAGCCGTTTTTGACACTGTATATAAAACTTGACAATAGTGTGTCCTCAGGCAGCATCGGGTGACTGGCACATGCATGAACTGCCTTAGGGGCACTGGAACCAGCACTGATAATCAAATTACAACTAAAATGTGTAAAACGTCAAACAGCACAAGTTTTTTTTTTAAAACATGTAAAAAATCATTTCATTTTCATTTTAAGGGGAAATCTATGCACATTAAACCTGGGAAAATACGCACTTGTATTGTGTGAAACGGGTGGCATCATTAAAGATTTTAACCAGAGCAAGTCTTTCCACTTTCATGCATATAATTTCGTGAAATAATTAGCATGTGACTTTACAGCTAATTTACCCATTAGGATCAGTGGATGAAGGATAAAAAAAATTGAAAGCATTGATTAACATGATTTTTGCTAGGGGTTTAAATTAATAATATATTTTTTCTGACTTTGCAATTTTTTTGTAATAGGGGTATTTATATGAATATCAAAATTAAAGTTTTTTTTTTCTTAAGTAAAATGGATGACAAGCAATAAGTATAGTGCTGCTCATCGATTTGTCAACATGTTACAAGCATTTTATTTCTCCTTGCTTTTTCTTGCCTCATAGCCACAAATCCCATAAGTCACAGCATCTCCTTTTTGAAATGTCTATTTTACAGGTCCTGAAATTCTAAAAGTATCTTCTTGTTTATCACCTTACTTACATACTTTGGAGTTTTTCTTAAATTCCTACCAATTCCAGGTGTTGGGATGTACTTGTCCTGCATTATGTGTAAAATATATTTAAACCTATTCAACTGCTGTTTGACTGTCTCCACACTTAAAAAAGTTATCCCAGTTTGTCCTGCATCAGTTCAAAATTTGCCCTACCATACCATAGTTAAACTTGGCAAAATTAGCACATTTAATAATTGGGCATGACGATATGACTATAACATGACTATACAATTCCCCTGTAAATGTTATTTTTTAATATTATTATAAAGATGCATATTGAAATTACTGTCTTCATTGGTGGTGGCGGGGGGGGGTGGTCTATAGCACACTCCTAAAATATAGCCTCTTTCCTTAATTCTTCCTATGCTCACTTATCTGGGAAAGTTAAAAGAAACAGAAAATATGTAGACTCCATAAAGACAGTGATATGGCTGAAAATCGCACATGCAATTTCAATATATATAAAATCCAATGTCTGTCTGTCTGTCTGTCTGTCCGCTTTTCACAAGAGAACTACTTAACAGATTTAGATTGGGTTTTTTCTGTAATTTGCTTAAACATTCCGGTTGATTTTGCAGTTTCTCTCATCACGCTAAGTATCATAGTTTGGATATGGCACCTATTTATTTGCACATATCCGAGAGACAGGCTGCTGGCCGATGGAAGGGGTAGGTGGGACATCAGGAGTAGGAAGCCAGGTGGGGCCATCCTCACTCATGCCCCAGCCTCCGTTCAAGTTGCTATACTTCTTGCCACGTGTTGGGGTGTACCTTGCCTCCGCTGAGCTAGTGATACCTGTTTTTTCAGCGGACATTATCATCTAGAGACTGTTAAAGAGTGAAGTTTGACATTTTTGAGAGAGAGATCACAGCTATGTGTGTTTTAGAGGGTACCTGCTCATTGGCAGAGATATCACGGCCATGTGTTCTCCCCATGCAGGGGACGCTCTCCTGTCAGAGCTGAACATGATCAGATACAGTGGCAATGTTTGATGTTGGAGCGTACCTACGTTCCACTTGGCCAGAGATACCTTGCCAACTTTTTACTTTTTTGGCAAAGAGATCACAGCTCCATTCCCACCCTGATAGCAAAACCAAAAATATTTTATATCAAGAGGCCCTTGATACGAAAGCTATTAATAAAAATTGTTCTTAATACAAATGATTACATTTCTAAAAAATTTTTTATTGATTTTTAAAGTTTGTCTTTTCCACTACTACACAGGTGGAGTCGCGGGGAACAACAAGTTAGGGATAAAATGATACCAGAATTTTTGTATTTAATACCAATACCAGTGAAAGTTCACGATACTTGATACATATTCAAAATTATGGCAAAAACAGAAATCCTTTTAATCAACTTTTTAAAAGTAACTCCATTATTCTAGTGGACAGTATTAGACCTTAGGTAATTGAATATGAAATATGTAAAATATTAAATATAAAATATATAATGTATATAAATACTACGAGTAATAGTAATGGCAAATTTTAAATAATGGTATATCAATCAAACAGTTGCCCATCTATCACTGAAAAAAACTACAGGGAAATTCATTCAAAAGATGCCCCGAATATTCTGTAATAACTCTCGCTAGGACGAAGCAATCTGAATAAAACAATATGCAATGTGCTCCTCAGTATATGGAGCTTGGAACAAGCTGGGATTCCCCTATGTTTAACCTCTGTTTGCAACTTCTGGGTGCTACCGCCTGCATCCTTTTACACAGTCATTCGACTTCTCATCAGGATGGTGGTGTACAGTATTGAGCAGCGCATCTTCATGGTGCAAACCTATTGGGTCACCAGTTTGTTTAAGCGATGTCAGAATCAACTGGATGATCGTGAGTTAATGGAAGGTGTGGGATATGGTGCTTTATAGGCACCGACGCGACACTAGACTAACAGCGGAGACACGAGTAAAATGAACAAAAGATTTATTTTTCTTCACCCGTGGGGAATGTCTTCCCCGTGTCCCACAGGCACTACACCGCCCCCAAAGCACACACAAAAGAAAAACAGAAAAATCACTTGTCTTTCTCCTCCACTCCTCCTGGGCAGCTTTGTCCTCATCATCCTCCTCCTACTGACACTGGCGCCTCGCGTGGTGGCTGCAGGCTCCTTTTATAGCCCACCCGGAAGTGCTTCAGGTGATAATTAACCTAATTAATGCTGCACTTCCGGGTGTGGCTGCATTATAACCCACACTGGCTCAGGAAGCCGTGCAGCTCCCCCGGCGGTGGCCATGGAGCCCAACAGGGATGAGCTCCGGTGTTCCACAGTTGTGGCTCTGATGCAACACAGGGGGGCCACCAAGGGGACGTAGTTTGCATCCCATGCATGCTTATTATAAAATAAGCAACTATGTAAAAAAATCCTAGGGTAATTCTAAATAAGTTGATTTTGCCTAATTATCTTTCCTCATTTAGCTAGTAATTTACATTTACTTATTTGGCTTACATCTTTATCCAATGACTAATGACATCCATCCATCCATTTTCTAACCCGCTGAATCCGAATACAGGGTCACGGGGGTCCGCTGGAGCCAATCCCAGCCAACACAGGGCACAAGGCAGGAACCAATCCTGGGCAGGGTGCCAACCCACCACAGGACACACACAAACACACCCAGCACACACTAGGGCCAATTTAGAATCACCAATCCACCTAACCTGCATGTCTTTGGATTGTGGGAGGAAACCGGAGCGCCCGGAGGAAACCCACGCAGACACTGGGAGAACATGCAAACTCCACACAGGGAGGACCCGGGAAGCGAACCCGGGTCTCCTAACTGCAAGGCAGCAGCGCTACCACTGCGCCACCGTGCCGCCCGACTAATGACATTTCAGATACAAATTTTAACATTTCTTTTGTTTTTACATTGGGAGCACAGAAAAGTGAAGTGACTCGCTAATGGTTACATAGTATTATAGTGGGATTCAAACCCACAACCTCAGGGCTTCATGTCCACAACCTTAACCAGTTTAACATACCACAATGGTTATATCCAAAATCAGACAAAAATATTTAAAAAATTGTGAATCTGTTTGTGGTATTTCCCTCTACTTACACTTTACCTATTTTCTTCAAGGGTAAGTGTACTCGTCATGGTCGTTACCGGGTTGGTCTACTGTTGCACTTTAAGATTAACACACGTATACATAAATATACGCATATACACAGACCCTAACCACAAAAGTACCGTATGAAAGACGTATACACATGCACATTATTCCCTAGCACTTTAACCCACACAAGTACCGTATGAATAACACATGCACAGCCCACTTTCCCTAGTACTCCAAGAGACTTACTTATCTTAGGCTTGAACAACATGTGATGTCTTAGATCAGGGTTCTCCAACTCGTTGCTTGTGAGCTACTGGTAGCTCACAACCACTTTCCAAGTAGCTTGCCAAAGGGTTAATAAATCCTACAAAAATTTGAAAACTTGATTAGTCAAACTGCGGTGGGCTGGCGCCCTCCCGGGGGTTTGTTTCCTGCCTTGCGCCCTGTGTTGGCTGGGATTGGCTCCAGCAGACCCCCGTGACCCTGTGGTTAGGATATATCGGGTTGGATAATGGATGGATGGATGATTAGTTAAATTGGGGTTGGGCGATCTTTTCAAAAAATCATATCATGATCCTTTTAACACAAAATCACGATCCACAATCTGATTTGCAATCTACCTTTTCAATGTGGCATACACTGAAGAGAATATCCAAACTCAAGCTTATCAATACCTAAGTAACACTTTATTTTAAATACCAAACAAATTCAATTGAATTCAATTGTTCTCTTGTTCACTAGCTAAGCGGAGTTAAGGGACACGCCCCGAAGCTGGTGAGTGAGTGAGGAAGGTCCCTCCCCTCTGCCCGCTGCATCTCTCTTGGATACGTGCTAACTATAACACTTGCGAACTATGACACATAGCGAAATGAGAGAAGTCGCAAATTTAACCGGAATGTTCAAGGAAATCGTAGAGAAAAAAAAACGATCTGAATCCGTTAAGTAGTTCTCTCGTGAAAAGCGGATAGGCATACTGCAGACAGAGAGACATTGGATTTTATATATTATATATGAGTAAACCTTCAAAATAATGTGCAGTTAAAGTCTGAACAGCATTCTCAGCATTTCTGGAGCTTAGTAGAGCCAGATAGCTATAAGAATCTTCACCAAGCAGCTGTGAAAATGTCTGCTTTGTTTGGGTCTCCATACCTCTGTGAGTCTGCCTTTTCTGACATGAATTTCATGAAATCAAAGTCCAGAACAAGTCTGACAGATGAACATTTAAATGACTCCATAAGAGTGAACCTAAGTGGCTATACTCCACCATACACCTCTCTTGTTGACTCCATGCAGTGCCAGTCATCTGACTAACTAAAAAACAAATCACACATGCAACTGGACTTGTCAAGTGAAACAGTGACATGTAATAAAATGACAAATGAATAAGTAATATCTGTGTATTTGTAATTGCACTGTTTTGTTTTGACAGCATTCATGTTTTAATTCAATAGTGTGAGATGCACTAAAAAATGCATACAGACATACAAAAAGCACTTGCAGGTGAACTAAATATTTTTTGTGATGTTTTAATTAGGGCTGCTTCGATTAGTTGACGTAATCGACAACGTCAACTACAAAAAATCGTCAACATGGATTTTTTATTGTCGATGTGTCATAAACAGAACCTTCAATAGACGCTCCAGTCACAAAAAAACACAATTTTTTTTAACTGCAATGCACTACATGAGCATTTGGGAGCAGTATCGTTTGTTATTGTTTGTCAAGGCGCACACAGTCCTACTAACGAAGAAGAACGTCTGAGGAGAAGAAGAATGTAGAGGAAAATAAACGTGGTTGCAATGGCGAGTCGGATAGAGTAGGGAGAAGGAGATGGAAAAAAATTGAGACAGAAACTTTCTAAAGTGTGGGAGAAAAAAAAGTTGAATACAGATTATGCAAAGCGGAGCTTTCTTTTCACGGCAGCACCATCGCGATGCATGAGCATCTGAAACGAAAGCATCCTGAAGATGTGATGCTGCCATCTCTTGAGAATTTATGTTGGCTCTGTTAGTTAGTTAGTTAGGGTCAGATCAGGAGGGGAGGGAGAGTGTGAATGAGACTGAGAAAATAAAAGTAAAAAAGGTAACTTTTACAAGTAACAAATTTACACCCAATCTGTTCGTTTTCAAATAATATTGCATTAGTGAGATGATGTTTTCTGATTGGTACTATTCAGGTCATACAATGATTTCTTCAAAATGTCACATATATTTGTCTCTTTCATTCCCCTCCCTGGTGCTGCGTGCTGACACCAGAAGGTGTGAGCTTATTCATTGCTAGCAGCAGCACGCAGGTGGCTAGTTGCTTGTGCAATAACAAGTTGACCTGGCAGCGATCATAGCACATGTATCGTGAAAGGCATGTACGGAGTCCACTGAGAAAAGAGTTCATGGCTCACCTTGCAGAGGAACATTCTTTCCTCTGCATGTCCTGGAGTCCTGTGCAGACTGGGCAAGATCGGGGGAACGCTGTCATTGATTATAGCCACAAGAAGGTACACGAATGAATATGAATAATGTAGCATCCGTGCCACAATGTTTTCTGAAATGTACTATAAGGTCATACAATGAATAATTCCAAATATCATATACTAGCCAACCCGCGGCTTACTATACGCCGCATAATCAGGCCGGTTTTTTAATGATTTTTAAGCAGAGGGAGAAAATTAACATTTGAAAAATCCATAATGTAATAAATCAGCAAGAAAAGCAACATTGTAACAATGCACGGAACGAACCAACACATAATCGTGTGAAGTGACTGAAAACTGGCGCACCGTCCTCACACCTTCTCCTGCCAGATGGAGGGATGGGGGTGCACAGCGCGGAGTGTGAAACGGTAGGAAAGGAGAATGACGTCGATTCAGCTCCGTCCATCATGCTAGTGTGCTGATTTCTCGTTCAGTATGCACTGCCCACTCATGTGCCCACCTCCAACTCGTCACTTGAGTCGCCGTCTTTACACAGTACAGATGTACCTGTGACTGACGTAGACTTTTCATTGCTCTGTGCGGTTTTGGCTGCTATTCTATATATATTCCACCAAGATACCCGACCACGGTAGTAGCGAGGTGGGAGGGGGGTGTGTACAAAGGGTTGGGACGCAACCAGTGGAAGCGTATGAGTCGCACTTAGTGGGACTTAGTTTGCAGCCCGCTCAATGTCATGCTCAATGTCATGCACTATTTATTGAATGCTAAACACTTCTGGAAAGACACGGTTGTCTAAAACGGGTTGGTGTGAGAATACAACAGTAAGCGAATGAAAAGATGGAACTCTGGAGAGAGCAAAATACAACACAATAGTGAACCCGCGGCATAACAAACACCACATAATTATTTAATGATGGTTAAACACTTCTGGAAAGACACAGTTGTCTAAAAAGGGAGGGTTTGAGGATACAACAGAAAGAAAATGAAAAGATGGAACTCTAGACTTTTCATTGCTTTGTGCGGTTTTGGCTGCCTTTCTATATATAATCCAACCAAGACACCCGATCATGGTAGTAGCAAGGTGGGAGGGGGGTGTGATCAAAGTGCAGGAGCATCTAAGAAGACGCATGTTAGTCGCTGAAGCGAATTGATGCATGTAGCGTGTAAAACAGTTTGCTATGGTGATGGTGCACGCAGGCGTGCGTCGTAACCGAAAACTCTTTTTTTTAAAGATTGCCTACTTCATTGTGTTTTAACCTCAGTTGTAAAGGAATATTTTAAGGACCCCACGGGATACCCCTTGGTTTTGGCTGCTTTTCTATATATAATCCACCAAGATGCCCGACCACGGTAGGAGGGGGGTTGTGCACAAAGTAGTGTGAGTGGGAGCGTATAAGTCACATTTAGTGGGAATTCCACGGCTTGCAGCCCGAATGGGGTTCAACGGCTTACCTACGCATCTCTGCGCTGGGTAGACACACGGTCAATGTGATGCATAATTAATTATTAATTGAATGCTAAGCACTTCTGGAAAGACACGGATGTCTAAAACGGGTTGGTGTGAGAATACAACAGTAAGTGAATGAAAAGATGGAACTCTGGAGAGAGCAAAATACAACACAATAGTGAACCCGCGACATAACAAACGCCGCGTGGCTCAGACATGCATGCGGACTCTTACCAGAGACGAAAGGGACTAACTGGGTGGTTGGTGAGTTTTTGCGTCTGGGCAAATGGGCAGGCAGTGTGAATACCTAGAGAGCGAGGGTAGACGCCGTCTGGTGAAAAAGGAGCATTGGTGGGCAGGAAAACGTCTTCCGTGTTCCTGCAGGAGCATCTAAGAAGACGCATGTTTGTCGCGGAAGTGAATAGCTGTATGTAGCATGTAAAACAGTTTGGTGCACGCGGTTGTGCGTCGTAACCGAAAAGGTGGTTTTTAAAGACTGCTTACTTCATTGTGCTTCAACCTCAGTTGTAAAGGATTGTTTTAAGGATCCCATGGGATACCCCTCGCAAACCGTTTCACACGCTGCATATGGCGATTCACCTCCGCTAGAAACATGCCTCTATGAACAGTCAACGTAGCTCGGAGGTGCATGACATGCACATGACATTAACCTGACCTGCACTGCATGTGGGCTCTACGACACACGAATATAAATGACGCCATTTTTTCTGTGTTGTCGCGTCCGAGTTGGTGGGCGTGGCCCTGCGAGTTGTCGTCGTATCCAATGGTCTTGGAGTTGGTGGGCATGGCTCTTTCCTGTGTGCGCCATAGGTGTCTCACTTGTCGGCAGCTTAGTGAATCCACGCCTCTTCCGGCGTGCTTTCCATGGTTGTCTTGCCTTAGTGAACTATATATACAGATACCCATGTCTCTGTTTTCTGTCAGTGCGGCTTTGACATCACAGTCCTTAAGATGCATACTAATTCAGCATAAGCAGGAACACTCAATATAATTGAATAAAAAAAAAATCAAGTGACAGTGAGATATGAATAAGGCAGATTTGGCACCGTTTGTGTGTCAGCTTTTATCCATCCAGATCAGAGAATTTCCAGTTCAGTTGTCTCAAAACACCACTCACATCTACAGTTATTCCCAGTTTTAGATACAAAGTAACAGAGCCAGATCCTGGGGGAGGCGGGGGTGGGCATAAGTATGTATCGTGATCGTGACTGAGAGTATAAAAGTGAAAAAGTACTATACATTTAATATAGTGGCTGTTACAGATGCAAATCAAATGTATTTGTTTATCTATCTATATCTATCTATCTATACTAATAAAAGGCAAAGCCCTCACTGACTCACTCACTCACTCACTCATCACTAATTGTCCAACTTCCCGTGTAGGTAGAAGGCTGAAATTTGGCAGGCTTATTCCTTACAGCTTACTTACAAAAGTTAAGCAGGTTACATTTCGAAATTCTACACGTAATGGTCATAACGGTCGATAACGGTTGACAACGTCCACCATCTTGAACTTCCTTATTTATGGTCCCATCTTCACGAAATTTGGTAAGCGGCTTCCCTGCCCTAACCGAAACCGATGTACGTACTTATTTCGGTGGTAAGACACCACTGTCGGCCGCCATATTGAACTTTCCAACGTCACTAATTCTCCAACTTCCCATGTAGGTAGAAGGCTGAAATTTGGCAGGCTCATTCCTTACAGCTTACTTACGGAAGTTAAGCAGGTTTCATTTTGAAATTCTAAGTGTAACGGTCATAACGGTCAACAACGTCCGCCATTTTGAACTTTCTTATTTATGACCCCATCTTCACGAAATTTGGTAGGCGGCTTCCCTGCGCTAACCGAGACCAATGTACGTACGTATTTTGGTAGTATGACGCCACAGTCAGCCGCCATGTTGAAGTTTCCAATATCACTAATTCTCCAACTTCCCGTGTAGGTAGAAGGCTGAAATTTGGCAGGCTCATTCCTTACAGCTTACTTACGGAAGTTAAGCAGGTTTCATTTCGAAATTCTACGTGTAACGGTCATAACGGTCAACAACGTCTGCCATTTTGAACTTTCTTATTTATGGCCCCATCTTCACGAAATTTGGTAGGCGGCTTCCCTGCACTAACCGAAACCAATGTACGTACTTATTTCGATGGTATGATGTGACTGTCGGCCGCCATATATACATAGTCTTTGTTACTTATAGGCCCATCTTCAAGAAATTTGGTACGCGGGTTCCCAACGCTAACTGAATCCTACTTGCGTACATAGCCTGCAGATCGGTCACCCCCATCCCAACGCCTCCCACGCTGTTGGCTGCCTGCCTATATAAGGCCGTCCGTCGCTCCAGTCTCTACATTCCCTTCCTTGCTACGCCACGGGATTCACGTCTCCCTGCTGATAACTACAGCCTTTTAATTTAATCCACGGCTTCTCCACTGTTTTAGTGTTCATTTTTTACGATTATAGTTATTGTGTAGGTATTTTAGACTTACTTTACATTGTTCAGGTACCCATTTCCTTTATCATTCCAACCGTACCCCCATTAACATGTCTATCGAGGTGATCACCATCGATTAAAGAACTGTCTCTTACTGAGTTGTTTCCATGCCCGGAGATGCCACCTACCTTTTCCATTCTCTTTGTTATATATTGCACGGCCATATCAGGCTCACTCTTGATATCCGGAGGAACATTGTGTCTTATGTATTGAATGACTGGGACAGGTTCAAGGTGTGGACTGATGACGGTACAGGAGATAATTATACTACACAGCAGCACTATAAGAGTGAAATGCTTAAGCCCTTCACCTATGGATCTGCATGTGAGTTGATGGCTGCTTGTTGAATTGTTCGGTTGTCGCTTTCAAGTGTACCGAAATGGCCAAGTATTTTACACCTTTCGACAACTGCCAGTGCCTCTTAAACATCTTAGATTCACAGGTGACGATTTCAGTAGTGGACACTTTGATGTTTCTGAATGTTTAAACTCTCAAAAGCTGGATGTGAAGTGATCGATGAAACCGGTTGTATACTTACAACGCTTGACAGATGCCAAATGTCTCTTCGACACAAGTCCTACAAATACTGTCGTAATTGAAACAAACCATGAAACTCAAATCGATTATGACAGCAGCAATCCAAGCTGTGAGATTTGAAATAAGATTACTTTTCACATGGCCAACTGTACGTTGCATGGTCAAGAGTAAGCTCAGCGCACAGCTTGGTCATATTACAACCGGAGGGCTGAACTCACAATGTGGTATACAAAGAGATTCTTAACAAATAATTATTAGTATATTTTCCCTCAGTTTAAAAAGGTTTAATTTTCTTCTTAATAAAAATTTTAAGGCAGTACTTTGCCACTGCGAATCGCGGGTATTTTGCTAGTTGTATAATATTAACAACCAGTAACGGCGTACTGCACGATAATGTGCAGTGAATGCACTTGACTTGAGCATTCATAGTTTTAATACTCTTTCTCTGTCTCTGTTTAGCATTCGTTTGCTCAGAGGTTGATGCGCTTACTGCTTCCTGAGCAGCTGTTCTTTTCTCCACCCTAGTGACCCGCTGCTTCTCTTCTTTCGTAGGCATCTTTTCATGTTAAAACTGATTAAGTTAGTGTTTGTGTTGCAATTATTTGGTACGTTTTTCTTAATTTTTCACTTAAGCTGGCACTTAAGTCGTCAGTCTGCCTCAAGAATGATCAAAGTTATGAAGATGTAGGGGAAGTGACCATGAAGGTGGTAGGGAATGAGAACGATGCACATATGCATGCGCTGCATGGCTGCCCTGCTGCGTACTGCCGAGAGTTGATTCTACAATAAAATAAAAATAAAAACAGTAGTAAAAATCATCACCATGAAAGTGGATAGTAGATGTCACGTATTATATGTGTACCAAATGTCAGGTTAATAGGTGAAATGGTTTGCGAGCTACAAGTGATTTAAAATCCTGGACAGACAAACGAACAGCCACGATAGCGTATTATATAAGAAGATAAGAACAACTCACTACTCAAGACGGTAAATATACGAGGCAGTCAGGATCGAACCAAGGGACTGTTGATTATAAGTCAGCAATTCCTACCACTGCACCATGGAAGCTATTGTATCGTCCTTGAACCTTTTGTGAAATTGTTTATTTGATCTGTGAATTCTTTATTATACCAAGGTGTGCTTAAGGATAACATGAGACCATCTCTCTCACCCAAAAGTAGACTTAGCAACATGACAACGACCTTAAAATAAAGAAATTGAGTGTTCTTGAATGGCCAAATCAAAGCCTGGATCTGAATCCTATTGAAATGCTGTGCACGTGAGATCGCTCAAGCATTGCACTGCTGGAATTTACAGGATTATGTTTAGCAGACCCCCGTGACCCATATAGCGGGTTGAATAATGAATGGATGGATGGATGGAGTGGGAAAAGCTTCTCCAATTTGATGTCAGAGGCTAGTAGGCAATTAAAAGAAATGCCAGCATGAGATTATTTCTACCAAAGGTGGCAATACCAGCTATTAGGGTGTACTTAGGCCAAGGGTGTACTTTATCCTTTGCAGAGGTGAAAATTAAAAGGTGTACTTTATCTTTTCCAGAGGTGAAAATTATTGTAATTACATCACCTTTATGTAAATATACTATTTAAATGAAGGTCAAATCTGGATCTGTCCACATATGGTCAAAAAATCATTGGGTGTATTTACTTTTTCACATGACTAAACCAAAAACATAAAAAATGAAACAACAAAATGTACATAACATAGCATTTTCAAACCTGTTTAATATTATCTAAGGCTGCAACAGGCTGGAGCTAATACAGGCAACCCTGGGTGCAAGGAAGAAAACAGAACTGGACAAGGTGCCAATCCATCGCAGGACCTACTTACTCATACCCACATTTGCACTCAAGCTGATGTGGAAATTCAACAACCTGCATTTCTTTGAGGATATAAGAGGAAGACCCATGTAAATATGGGGAGAACTTGCAAACCCCTGTCGATACTGTCTAACTGTATTACTTTAACAGAGTGCACTGGATTTCTAAACCAGTAGAGATACCCACAATAAATGTGGTTTGTACAAATGAAAGAAATATCTTGAGCAAATACTGACGAATATCTAGATGAGATTTCTTAATACAGATTAATTATGTTGTATGAAATATATAGCAAATAAAAACAGAAAGCAATCTATAGATATATAAAATGCAAAGTCGACTGACTGACTGACTGACTCACTCACTCGTCAACAAAAACACTATTTCCCATTTAGTTAAAAAGCTGAATTTTGGCGGGATGGTAAGTCAGTAGGTATCCGCTAAGAAAAGACATTTCTGTATATCAGTATTTAGGGGTTAAAAAAGCCTCCTACAATAGAATATCTGAATACCCATAAACCTCAAAATACCTTGATGGATTTGATTGAAATTTAGTGATGTTAAAGAAAAAAGAAAATTAGCCAACATAAATTTTTTTTATTTTCCTATACATTTTTTATTTGTCTATATTTATTAATATTACAAGATATGCTAACTAGCATGTGTTGCACGTACTGACAGGGCTTTATGAAAACAAAGGATGCTGCAGAAGTGATTGATAGCAGCATTAGCCAATAGAGTGCATGAATGACTGAAGAAGAGACTGTGTCCTTGTCAGAAAAAAAATAGACATAACCACATTTTCCTTGTGCAGTGAGGTTTGAAATGAAAAGAGAAAGTTCAGCAAAGCTCAATGAGGATGCGAAGGAAGCACTATAAACCACCAGTGCCTGTGGCAGACACTGTTGCAGTAAGTGCTGGTGTGGCTTCACTAGAAACAAAAAAAACAGGAAGAGAGAAGTAAGAGGTTTACGTGGAATCTTCACAGCCAAGACAGGGCAGACAAATGGTGAAAATTTAATCTTAACAGGTCTCCCCCAGCTATTCCATTGTAGTATACATTCACATCTACAGACTTTGAAAGAGGACCCACAAGCCAGATTCATTTACAAGCATGTCTACTTGGAATGTAGTTGCCGCAACCACCCCCCATCCCCCACACTCTAGAATATGTTATGTTTACATCTGTGGACTATAAATCCATCCATCCATCTTCCAACCCACTATACCCTAACTACAGGGTCAGGGTGCAAGGCAGGTACACACACGCCAATGCACCTAACCTGCATGTCTTTGGACTGTGGGAGGAAACCGGAGTACTCGGAGGAAACCCACGCAGACACGGGGAAAACATGCAAACTCCACGCAGGGAGGACCTGGGAAGCGAACCCAGGTTTCCTAACTGCGAGGCAGCAGTGCTACCGCCCTGGACTATAAATGAGGAACCCCAATCATTTAAGATACCTCCAAACATAGTACCAGCAGTCATTTTCTTCTACTTCAAACACTACAGAAAACACTCCCAAAAGTAAAAACATTCAATTTATGACATGATCTGCTTAAATGTGCCCAGACAGGCTGTTTGTAATAAGTTAAATGTGAAGTGTTTATCTTCCACCTGTGGGTATGACAAAAAATTACAAACTTAAACATACAGCTAATGAAAAACACAAAAAGAAATACAGAATAACATAAACAAGTGAAAATTATAAACATCTAATAAAGATAATATATGCTCAAATTTCACATTATTTCTACTGGTTTACCCATTTCAATTAAAAAAATGACACTCTCCTGTAAAACTGTATTTTGCAATGACCATCAAAAAAACTAGGAAAAGCAGAAATTGATCTAATGCATGTTTTACTCATGTGAAATTGTATGTAGCACGTTCAAAGGTAAGCATGTCCAGTGACCTAATGATGTTAGTATTACTTATTATTTGATTGATACCTTTATTCAAGGCAACTTAACATTTGAGATACAATTTTTTACATTTCTGTTGTTTTTTGTAATTGGAGCACAGCCAATATATATATTGTGGACGCTAGGGGTCGCTGTTGCCCCGTGAAACCCACCAGACAGACGTCCAGGACACACTTGTAAAAGCACCAAGAAGATTTCTTTAATATTTTCTTCACTACAGTGCACAAAGCACCACACACTCCACAATTCTCCAATAATAATAATTAATAAAATAACAATAATCACAATATAATCCTTCACTCCCAGCAGCTTCGCCACCCAACCTCCCAACTCTGTCTCTCCTTGCTGGGTTTCCCATATCCCTTTTTATATTCCTTGACCCAGAAGTGTTCCTTCTCTTTTCCTGGGTCAAACGCCACATCATCCGTTCTCAAATATCCTGGAAGTACTGCGGGCTTCCGTCCTCATGACTCCGAAGTACTTCTGGGTTATAGTAACAGTACGAGTCCCCAGGTTCTTTGTGCGCTCCCCCTGGCGGCACCCACGGCACCCAACAGGGCTGAGGAAATGAACTCCATGTCCCAGGGTGCCCTATGCAAATCCGGGGAACTGTTGCCGTCCAGGGTAGCTGCCACCATCGTCCCGGGGGAGGCAGTGCCTATAAAAGGGTGCCTTTATCCATTCTTCTTTTCCAGGGATGTCTTGGCCAGACTGAATCGCTGGCCGTTCATCAAAATATATACAAAGTACATACAGTGATCCCTCGCTATATCGCTCTTCGACTTTCATGGTTTCACTCCATCGCGGATTTTAAATGTAAGCCTATCTAAATATATATCACAGATTTTTCGCTGGTTCGCAGATTTCTGTGGATAATGGATCTTTTAATTTATGGTACATGCTTCCTCAGTTTGTTTACCCAGTTGATTTCATACAAGGGATGCTATTGTCGGATGGCTGAGAAGCTACCCAATCAGAGCACGTATTAAGTATTAAATAAAACTCCTCAATGATATACGATATGCCTCCCGCATGGTGCTTCACACACTTCAAAGCTCTAACAGCCCGTATTGATTTTTGATTGTTTGCTTTTCTCTGTCTCTCTCACTCTGTCTGACATTCTCTGCTCCTGACAGAAGTGGTGTGAGCAGAGGGGCAGTTTGCACAGTGGCTGTGTGCTTAGAAGATCCGGAAAAAATGCTGAAAGACTACCTTCACATTGATTCCTTCATCGCGGCCGCTTTATTGCGGTGCTTTGCATACTTAAAAGCCCAACAGCCCTATTGATTTTTGATTGTTTGCTTCTCTCCCTCTCTGTCTCTCTCTCTCTCTCTCTCTGACATTCTCTGCTCCTGACGTGCACTCCTTTGAAGAGGAAGATATGTTTGCATTCTTATAATTGTGAGAAAGAACTGTCATCTCTGTCTTGTCATGGAGCACAATTTAAACTTTTGACTAAAGGGTGTTATTTCATGTCGAGAGGGCTCTAATAATGTTAAAAAACGTATTTAGAAGGTTGTAAACAGGTTTTCTGTGCTCTAACTGCGAAAACATTAGATTTATAAATAAAGAATCCTACTTCGTGGTAATTCATTTATCTGTCTGGAGTGGATTAACCGCAAAAAATGAGGGTTTACTGTATACATGTGCGGAGAATATTTATAAACAGTGTGGGAGTGTTTCCATCCATCCATCCATTTTCTAACCCGCTGAATCCAAATAGGGTCACGGGGGTCCGCTGGAGCCAATCCCAGCGACCAACCCTGGGCAGGGTGCCAACCCACCGCAGGACACACACAAACGGGCCAATTTAGAATCGCCAATCCACCTAACCTGCATGTCTTCGGATTGTGGGAGGAAACCGGAGCGCCCGGAGGAAACCCACGCAGACACGGGAGAACATGCAAACTCCACGCAGGGAGGACCCGGGAAGCGAACCCGGGTCTCCTAACTGCGAGGCAGCAGCGCTACCACTGCGCCACCCAGGAGTTTTTCTAAGGGGTTAAAATATATAAAAAATAGCCATACAAACATATGGTTTCTACTTCGCAGATTTTCATCTATCGCGGGGCGTTCTGGAACGCAAGCTCCGCGATCGAGGAGGGATTACTGTATTCAGTGGAACCATGGATTGCGAGTAACTTGGTTTTAGTAACTTGTCCCATTCTCCTTCTGAGTTGGCGTGCCTCACTCATATAGTCAACATCCTTACGAGCGTATACTGTTTACTATAGCATGGTGACGACGTGTGTGTTGTAACGTGTGAGTCCCTGTCTTGCACCCCAAAATACGAAGCTGAGTCTCAGTACTTTAGCAACACCAGCTTTATTCTCCTTGAAACAGGAACAGCGTGGTTATTTATTTTAGTGGGATCTGCCACTAACTATACACAGACACAGCAGTCAGGCATGGTCGGGGCCAGATTAGTGGCCAAGTAATACTGTGCCCTGCGCATTTGTAATGTTCCTGTATTACCTATCATCGGCAGGAGCTTGTAGCATGTCTGCGATATTTTTGGATTCGCATTTACGGCGAACTGCTACAACGCTTGGAGTCTGCGGTTCCTTCCCTCTTCTGCTTGTCATCCTGTTGGGTGGAATCCCGAAAGAGTTTAGAAACTCACTCACACCAGCCATGATATTTTTCAATGGTAAAGTGCAGATTAATTTGTTTTTTGTATTTTTACTTTATAATTTGTATTAATCATTTTTATATGAATAGTTTTGGGTTGTGGAACGAATCATCTTTCCATTACTTCTTATGGGGAAATTCACTTTGATATGCAAGTGCTTTGAATTGCGAGCATGTTTCCGGAACAAATTATGCTCGCAAACCGTGGTTCCACTATACACACACACACACACATTATGAACAAAATGATAGTAATGGAGAATTCAAAACAATTTGTAAGTTTGTGCAAATGACGTAACATTATACTATGGATTACTAATACTGAGTGCATACGTGAATACTCTTTGTATATTTGCTTACTTCAGGGTGACAAGAAGCACCTCTTCAGAGCTATCACTAACTCGCATAATGGTTGACCAGTGTGTGATATGGTATTGTCCCAACAGCAGCATGCAAACAAAGCTCAAAATTGACATCCAACAGTATTTAAAAAACTTATACAGACATCATTCCATTTCTTCATAGATTACACAGAGGCTCCCTTTCTTCACATGCTGTTCAGTCAGAGGGTGAACCCAGTAGTGGTGGCAAAGTTTTCTCTGCCAATGTCACAGTATCAGGAGAATGTTTAACACAAGGATGTCAAGGTTCAGGTCTAATAAAGCCAACTGATCCATACTGTATTTAGCAAATCTAATGAAGGATGAACCTCAAACCCCACAGGCTAAAAACACTCTTGACTGCTTGATAACTACCTCCCACAGCTAAACACAAAAAAGTAGGTAGGCATTTACCAGAGGCAGATGAACGCGAATATAACATCATATTGAAGTCAATTAAGAGCCATTACAAAACACAACTTAAATGCCTAAGTCTCTCAGAGTGTATTCATTTAACTAAGATTTGAACTACCATGTGGACTGGGCATAAGAATGTTAAATTAGATGGGAAGTTTCAAATCTGTTTACTCAGCTTTAATTCATTTTGTATTTCACTGCTATTTCTCAAATGTTCACTGAATGACCAGTAAAATGTTTGTGCTCATTTATTTCAAACTCTATATTTAGAACTTGTGCTAAACAAGACTGTTGAGATGTTGAGGTTTGGTTTCCACCTATGCAGGTGATGAACTTAGAGTAACAGCAGCTTGAAAATATAGGTTATATCTTGTGAACTTTGCCCGGACACAGACAGGCGGACATGTTGTCTTAAAACCACCACACGTTTATTAAACACAATATTTACAATATTGGTCACTCAGACCCAATTCAATGGTCACTCAGACCCAGTTCAAAAGTGCACAATACCCCAAATAACACAGTCCTGGCCACAATGCCTTGTCTTCGGGCCGCCTCCACAGCTCCTCTTGCCTCGTCCTCCTTCCACCCGACTCTAGCCTCGAATGAATGGAGACGGTCCCTTTTATAGAGGACCCGGATGAGCCCCAGGTGTTCCTGGCAATCTTCTGTTGGCCACGCCCCAGCGTGGCGGAAGTGCCGGCTGTCCTCCTGGCTGCTCTCCGGGCGCCGTCATAACTCTTCCCCCCAGCACTTCCTGGTGTGGCGGAAGTGCTGGGGTAACAAGTCCCCAAGGCACTGGGGCGCCTCCTAGCGGTGACCACGGGCCCCTACAGGGAAAGGCTTCCATGCCCTTGACCCGTGGCCCCCAAAGCAACCCGGAAGGCAAACCCCACGTGATCCAGGACGGGCTCTGACCCTCTTCCGGTCCCTCCTGGCATCCCGGCCTGGTCATGGCCCCTGGCATCCCTGACAATCTGTAAAGTAGTTATAAACGTATAATTTAAAAAAAAATTCTCTCTAGAAACGTTATTATGCAGTATATAGTATACAGTATGTCCTGTTGAATGAATGAATTCCAAGGCATTTTTTAAACATACTGTTCAAAGCTATCCTTCCAACAACATGCTTTGAAAGTCTATTTTTTTCTATATTAGTTTTGTATTATTAACTGTTTAAATATTTATGCTTGAATTACTTGCTGGTTAAGAGAATTTAATAATAAGTAACAATTAACAGATTAGTCAAATTGATTCAAATTTCAAATGTCATAAATTTCTGGTGCTCTTAGTACAGCCTTTATTGTGCTCATTTCAAAGTATCATATATGAGTGATCAGATATTATTACCCCTTATGCATGTGTACAAATCCAGAATTAGTCAATGGCCTGAACTGGCATTCCTTTTCAAATGATCATAACTGAGAGAATGCATCATATTCGCCAGTGTACCATTGAAACATGTGACATATGTGCTTTCACTACATTTGTCATATTTTGGGGACTCTACTAATGAATATTAGTTTATCCTGGAAAACCAAACGAATTACTTAGATTTAGCGTTTACAGATTTCTATTCAGTCATGTAGTATACTGTTTGTCAGTCCTGTAAACACCGCATAGAAAATAGGTGGATGCTTGCCAGGGTGGAAGTCTGTAGATGTACAATCGGAGAATGAATTTTAATTTCCTTTATTGGTATTGTGTCGGACTCTGTATTAAAAAGAAATATAATATGCCATTCATTTTGTTTCCTCTGAGAAATTCATAACACTTCTAATTGATAAATTACAACTCACATCTAATTGGTAAATCATTGTGCTGTCTAAGCACGCACTAATCATTTTCTGAACTACAATGAAATAAAATTGTCAGTAACAAAAGTCTCTATTTTTGTTTATTTATTTTTTTGTAATAATAAGGAACACATCCCATAAAGTATTATATCATTCCCTAGTGCTACTGTGGTGATTCTAAAAGGAAGAAAAAATTAGTAACACTAAAAGAAGATTATACAGTATTTTAGCTTTGGTTTAATAAAAGCTTAACAGTCACAGTAAAATGATAATAATGATCATCGAAGAAGAGCTTATACTTGGCCAAAGCTTTGATGCAGTGGCCTGCAATAGGTGCTTGTCTAGTCCATGAAAGAGAACGTAAGAAAGCATTGTGTCCTAGGCACAGGCAGCAATGTTGTCTTCCATCCAACCATAGGTAAACTCTGGAGTTCCATGCAGTTATTTGATTTTTATACCTTCTCTTTGAACATGCAACCTCCAAACATGAATACAATTTGTTTGCTGACAAGCGTTATTAGGGAATAGCACACGGTTACTGCAGAGGTTGCTTACTTGGGAAAATTTGAAACAGCCGTTGACCCTGACGACATGGCCATAATATTGATCATTACCAAATAGGGCACATCAGCACTTAAGCATTGTGTAACACTTGACACACTTATCTCCCTGTTATATTCACCCTGTCTCAAGCCAGTTCAACCTCCTGCATCGAATAAAAAGCCCTGTCACACAAGACTTTTACTGTTTTTTTTCCAACACGTGTTAATGTGGTAATGCATCATCACCACTGTGAATTATTTTCATATTTAGTTATTAGTCATGTTTTCATCACATACGATGTGCCTTCTGAAGTTACGTATTATCTACATTTTCGGAACTTTCACAATCAGCTGTTACATTTTCAGAATTTTGGTTACAACTTAGTACCAAAGTATCAGTTCTTGTGACATTCCTACTCTGTAAGAATTTAGTGAATATGTACTTAGAAATTATGTTACACTAAAAACAACCTCACAACTGCATTGTTTGCTGTTACAGATTAGCCTGGGTTTTTCCCTGGCTCAAGTAAATTTCTACTTCATTTCTTATTTTTAATTATTTTGTGTATTGTGAATATTGTTTTGTTTATTTTTATGTATGTATTATGTTCTTTGTTGGATTAATGTATTTATTGATGTACTTTGTCCACTTTATATGGAGTTTCAATTTTGGGTCCAATGTAACTTTTCGGTTTGAGGAATGCCTTTTGCATATATTTTATACGCAGAGAGTCAGGCCCTCCAGGTCAGCATTAAATGTTGTTTGGAGAAGCTTCTTTGTGATTACTTTTGTGGCAGATATCAAAACATTTGCACATTATAATGATTAGATATTTCTCTGACTCTATAATGTATCTGCAAAACTCTAGACATGCTCTCCATCATTTTCTGAAGAAGCCAGAATTTTACCTTGAGAAACAAACATAGATTTTAATTCTCCAATGGGTATTTACTAAAACTGTTATGTGTAAGAAATATGAAGTACAATTATTTACAGACCTCCAAAATATTTACATTACTTGAAATAGAAATCTGCTGTCAATGAAAGCCAATGAGCCACTGCAAAACTATTTGAGCTACATTTTTTAATACATGACATTGTTAAGGATTGTCATATAGAATATACAGTATTTTATGCAGTTTACTAACATATATAATTTTATTCTGTTATGGCTATTATTTTTTATCATAACTCATTTTTACAAAGATATTTAAGACAATTGTGATAACTGACTCATTGATGAAATAACTAAAAAAGTAAAAACACTACCAACTTTCAAATCAGAAAAATAAGTTTCTTAATGTTACACTCCTGTGTACATTTTCTAGCTTATTTTAAATATATTATCAGTTAACGCACCACTTGAATTCAGTGGTTTTCATGTTAAAAGTAGTTTGTTGCTAAGATTAGATAAGATTCACTAGTCACCCTTAGCTACCCGTAGACCATCTCATAGCCTTAGTATGGGTGTTTTGACTAAAACTAACAAATGCTATATATTCTTTTTTTTAATTTATTAAATAATAAAGATTTTTCTTGCAAATTTAGATTTTTTTTACATGTGCAGTGAAGTACTGTATGTTATAAACCTACTAAACATTATTTATAAAAGGTAAAATCTCTTTGGGCCAGTGTTCAGATTTTAAGGGGCACTATACCTTAAATTTTCATGTTAGGGTAATGCTGTCTATTGGCTACTAGCTGAAATTCCTAGCATTTTTTTTAATTGTTTGAAAAAAATATAATTAAAAAAATCACAACTTTAAAAATAAAAATAAATTAAACAATGAAGACTTAATGTGTTTGTCTTGCAGTCTTGTATGTATGTTATCATCCAGTTGACGCTCGGATCCAGCCAACTCTATTTAATTTCAAAAGCAACAGGAGTGCTGTGGAACTGAAACCTAAAGAATGCTGGCAGTCATCTCCAGTTCGCCCTTTGGTGGTCGTTCTAAGAGTCAACTGGATGATAACATGCATACAAGACCGCAAGATCACCCCCCACCCTACCCAGAAGGTATTAGGTACTTTTGTATTCATCAAATTTCCTTTATTCTTTCTTTATTTTTAAAGTTTCTTCTTAACATCTACTTTCTAATGTATTATATTTAATTAAACTTTATTTGCAGTTTTACATTCAGAGATATGTACAGTAAATATTTAGTAATTAGTAAGCAATTTGCAGTTTTCATGGTTAAGTGAATTGATTTACTTAATTCTAGATGCAATAAAGTTTGTTAAACACAGTGTGAGTCTAACTCTGTTTTAACTTTCAGTTGGGACATTTGCTAGAATGGTACTACTTGTATTGACTGAATGAGGAAACAATTGATTCTTTTGGCAATACAGTGACAAGTAGGATGATTTTGTCTCTCTACAGGCCAAATAAGAAAAAGCAAAGGCTGGTGATACCATAAAAAAGTGTTCTTCAAAGATTTTTTTTGTAAAGGTGGAAAAATGCCAGCACAGGTGAGTAGGATTGTGTATTTTTTGACTCTCCTGTCAAAATATTTTATGATATTTCACTTCCTGTGTTTTAACATTACATGTTGAAGTTATGTATTTATAATACTTATATTACAGAATGTAGAGCTGTAAGAGTGTGTTTTTATATGAATTAATTTAATTGAATATGTTTGTGTTGTTCTTTGAGCTGACTTGTAAGCTTATTATATTTTTCTGATAATCTTTGTGAATAAAAAAATAATTTTTCCTATTATAAATATTAGTACAACTTTACTTTTAAGGAACATGTCAACATGTGAATTTTAGATTAATTATTAAATATGAGAAACAGAAATATTTTTATTTCATTTTAAGTGCGTCACACTGCCATTTTAGAGTCTCAGCAAATGCGTGCATTTTATTAGTATGTTACTAGGACTCAACGCACCATTGCTAAAGAATGTCTTCCAAGAGGCATGACACATCACATTACACAGGTTTCACTATAAAACTCAGCAAAGCGCTCCAGCTGCCTGTCAAAGATTATGGATTTAAACCTTGAATAGTGTTAATCTTAGGGCCACTTTATACTTCATGTAACGCGTGCGCCTGCGGATGCTACTGCTGCGCAAGAAGTTGTAATAAACTCAGGAAACGTCAAAAAGAATTGGGGAAATTGCCCCATATAATGTCCGTTGGACGTGATGAAAATTGAATGAAGTTTGAGCAAAAACTAAAACATCTGACAAAATACAGTATTGCAATGAGGATATTTATACCCAAAATGGCGACAGGATGTGATTTGGCAGGAAGTGACATCAAAACAGTGGGTCGGAAGTGATATCATCAATGAGAACAAGAAGTGACGTCATCATGGCAGAAGCGGAAGTGCCATCATCAATGGGAGATGGAAAGTGACATTTTCATTAGGAGCCGGAAGTGACATCATCACTGCGGGACCGGAAGTGACATCATCTCTGGAAGTCGGAAACAGAATTGATGTGGAGTGGCCATTTTGAGAATCCAGATGTAATGAAGGTAAGTGCGTGAAATTGTTATTTGTTTTCTTTGGGTCTAGTAAAAGAGAGAGATAAACGTTAGTACTCAAAATTAACCTTTCATCTTGTATTAGACCACTCACCTTGGGGCTTATTGGCTGCCTCCTAAGTGCATGTATGTGACACATTGTACTGTTTATACTTGCGTGTGTACTTTATGTAAATCTGCAGGATTCTCCTAGGTGGCATTGCAAGGTAATCATCATGGTGAAAAAACAATGTTTGGCTTCGCTGTTTTGTGAATTGCCTGAAACATCCATTAAATTCACAGGACACCTTGCCACGATATCTTTGAAAAGGATGGATGTTTAATGATTACATACAGTACAGGCCAAAAGTTTGGACACACCTCCTCATTCAATGTGTTTTCTTTATTTTCATGACCATTTACATTGGTAGATTCTCACTGAAGGCATGAAAACTATGAATGAACACATGTGGAGTTATGTACTTAACAAAAAAAGGTGAAATAACTGAAAACATGTTTTATATAGATAGATAGATAGATACTTTATTAATCCCAAGGGGAAATTCACATAATCCAGCAGCAGTATACTGATACAAAGAAACAATAAAAAGTATTCTAGTTTCTTCAAAATAGCCACCCTTTGCTCTGATTACTGCTTTGCACACTCTTGGCATTCTCTCGATGAGCTTCAACAGGTAGTCACCTGAAATAAAACCATTTAAAAAAAACAATAATCAGAGCAAAGGGTGGCTATTTTGAAGAAACTAGAATATAAAACATGTTTTCAATTATTTCACCTTTTTTTGTTAAGTACATAACTCCACATGTGTTCATTCATAGTTTTGATGCCTTCAGTGAGAATCTATCAATGTAAATGGTCATGAAAATAAAGAAAACACATTGAATGAGGAGGTGTGTCCAAACTTTGGGCCTGTACTGTACATAAATCTAAAGATGTGCTCATAGAGAAACAATCCCTGGATGGGACATCAGCTAATTGCAAGGTGAATACAAGTACACACATACACTGGCCTCATTTTAGCATCACCAAATCCTCAAACCTGCATGTCCTTGGAAGGAAATCAGAGCACACTGTGACTACCTGCGAGGCAACAGCACTATCGTTCTGAGACCATGCTGCCCTCACATGTGTAATTGTTAACAGTATTAATTATTTAAATGATGTTAACGAATTATCTGTTAAACTAGCGGCTGGGAGCCCGATGGAATCGGACTACAAATTCTACGTATGTAAAATCCATAATTTCTCTGGATAGAATTATTTATTTTTTTTAAGTCCTTGAAATGATTTTGTTATCATGGCACTGATTTGTGCTTAAAATAGACCTTTTCGGCCGATGTAATAAAGAGCTTCCTGTTTAAATGGGGCTGCGATCTGTGAACTCAGCTCTTCTGCGCACCTCATTTGATTTTTTACGGCAAACAAATTTTCAAAACAAGCCGTAATTTACTACTCTAATCAGAGTCGGAGTAAAAATTATGTTGGTGTGGTCATTTTAGATCTGAGATCGGCTAAAATGTAAACAATGACCGTTGTTAATACCCATTACTCATTTTGCCAATTGATGTCAGAAGGACGGATGCCAAAACCGAACTGCCCAAAGATAGAGCTCGCCGTACCAAGCAAAGGGCGATACGTTCTAAATTACTTATGGTTCCGGAGCTGTCGAAGGGTTTAAGTCAGTCAATGATGTTAGTCCTAGAAAGTACGCCCCACCAAACCAATGTTCCAAAAACCAAACAAACTTACTGTTATCTGCTCGAACCAACACCAACTTACTATACTGAGCCGTCCAGTGGCGTCACTGAAGCATTCGAACATTCTTAGCCAATCATGCAATACTGCGTCCGCGTTTGCCACGTTATGTTCTAATTACAGAGGCAGAGTCCCTTTGCATGGTTCTAACTTGTATTGAGTCGAGGTATTGACGTGAACACCATACATACGGGGTATTGATGCAAACACAATACATACAGGGTATTGACGCGAACACCATACATATGAATAGTATCAAATTATATATAAGGATACATGCTTTAACACAGGCATGTCAAACACGCGGCCCGCAACAGAAATCTGGGCGGCCCACATGACAGATCCTAGTTAGCACTGAACTTGTACAAAATGATTACTATCATTTGTGATTGAATCATTCTGCATCTTTGGCGTTACTTATTGACTTTTCTTTCTTCTGCCTTCTGACGAAAGCGCGTTTTCCCATGGCATTGCGGTACTGGAAACATCATCTGCTAGTATAGCCACGAGCCTTGACCAAAATTAATGAGTCGCAATGTCACAACTGAAGTGCTAGGCTGAAGCAGGGTCGGCCTTAGGCATGTGCAAACTGTGCACCTGCACAGGGATGCCACGCCAATATATATTGAATATAAAACAGAAAGAGAAAATAATGACACAGCTGACGGCAATGTGGACGAAAAACATTGTGTTTCTTTTTAATTAGTATGCTGTATTTACTAATGTTGCTCGAGTCGGAGCAGTAAGCTATATGTAGTATTATAACGTTATGCCATAATGAGAATATCATGGGCCGCCACTTGGTTTTCAAGTTACGGACACGCGCATATAGAAGCGTGTCATGAGCACGAGGCGGCTATGCAGTGTCTGCAACGGACGTGGCCATCCGCCGTGCATAAGATACCATATTGACATTGGCGGGCAAAGGGGCCACCGATTCTTTCTCTGCCCAGGGCTGCCCATGCACAGGCTACACTACTGGCTGGGCTGCTGAGACTGGCCACTGGGCAGAACTGACCATCACGAGTAGTAATAGCCAGCATATTTTCACATTTTTTTGCTCTAGTTTTATGTAATTTTGTGCAAGTATTGTAACAAACATTGCAGACTACAGCTGAAAATCTGAAGTGGACGCGAGAAGTTGATGAGTTGTTCATTAGCATATTTTTGTGATTTTGAGTTTGTAACATTAGTGTAGGTCAGGTGGCTTTTTGCATATCAGCTTATTTTACAATATAAACTTTGAAGTAAACTTAGTAAAGTAAAATTAGATTTTTGGAGGATTTATTTTCCAACTTGAATTACTGAACAATGAATTCAGTGAGCGTTTTCGTGATCTCAGTTCACACAAACAGGACTTTGTGCTGTTCTCTTAGGGCCGATTTATACTTGCGCCCGCATCATGGCTGCCATGCTTTCCCAGCGTTCATTTCACGCGTCCTCTGAGCAGGTCCTCAGAAATTAACGCGACACGTGCGCGAGTTGCAGTACCAGCAAAAAGTCGTGGGCGCACAGTGTGCTAAAAGTCGGAACGTGACGTCAGAGTCTCTGTTTACTATCTACATGTGACAGCAAGCCTCTATGGAGATCCTTCGCGGGTCGATGTGCGCGCTTTGCTGTTTGATGAATGGTTCAAAGTGGTGAAGCAAAATGCAGACATACAGATGCATTCGTGGTGCTTTTATATTCAAGCGTCGCATATTCCCAATTGTAATGATACGATACATTATATAAGTGTCACATACCATCTTTTGTGCTGTCTATTTTTTATTTTTTTACTTTACCTGCTGTCAGGTCCAAGAAGCTTCGGCGATTAAAACTGGGATGCGTTCTGATGGTCTGCTTTAATAATAAAGTAAACTACGAGGTTAAAGTGGACATTTCGAGATTAAAGCCGAAATTTCCACTTTAACCACAAAATGCACGTTTTCACCTTGTCTTTTATTTTTTTCTCAGTGGCTCAAATACAGCTCTTTACATTATGTTGCCGATGTGAATTTGCGCAAAAAAAAAAAAAATAGACGGCACAAAAGATGGTATGTGAGACTTTTAAAATGTATCGTGTAATTACGATCGGGAATATGCAACGCTTGAATGTAAAAGCACCACTAATGCATCTGTATGTCGGCATTTTGCTTCACCACATCAAAGCATTCATCCCGTAGAATCTGCATAGAGGCTTTCTGTCACATGTAGATAGTTCCCGAATGTAATGACACGATACATTTTAAAAGTCTCACATACCATCTTTTGTGCCGTCTTTTTTATTTTTTTATTTTTGCAACTTAACAACAGCAACATAATGTATAGCGTTATATTTGAGCCACTGAGAAAAAAATAAAGGACACCGTGAAAACGTGTATTTTGTGATTAAAGTGGAAATTTCAGCTTTAATCTCGAAATGTCCACTTTAACCTTGTAGTTTACTTTATCATTAAAGCAGACCGTCATAAACGTCATCCCAGTTTTTAATCGCTACGATCTTCTTGGACCTGACACCAGCGGAAAGCAGCAATAGATCACCACACAGAACAAATTAAATGTATGATATTCCAACTCTCTGCACATTTAGAATCTTTAGATTTATACTTGATATCACTTTCATGATGAAATGCATTAAAGTGTGCATGTTACATTTTACATATAATTTCGTTTAAATAATGAATACTGTTAATTACACACATGGGGGAATAATTACACACATGGGGATGTCGCGGTGGTGGAGCGATAGCACTGCTGTCTCACAGGGACTTATGTTGCTGGTATTTCCTGCTTGTATTCCACACTGTGCTCCGGTTTCTTTTCAAAGATATACAGATTTGGGGATTTGGTGCCGCTAAAATGACGCTAGTGTATGTGTGTGCTTGTATTCACCTTGCGATGAGCTGAGGCCTCGTCAAGGGACTGTTTCTCACTCGTGCACAATGCTTGCTGGAATGGAGACATCCCTGGATTGATGGATTTAATCAATAAACACCCTTTTCAGAGATATTGCGGTAAGGTGTCATCAGAATTTAATAGGTGTTCTAGGCAATTCACAACACAGAGAAGCCGAACATGTTCTCACCGTGATAATATCTTGCACTGCCACCTGGTGGATTCCTCCAGATTTACGTAAAGTACGCGCGCAAGTATGAACAACGCTTGCGTAGCAGGAGTGTCCGCTGCAGCATGCGTCGCGTGAAGTATAACTTCGGCCTTACAACGCTGAGAATGCGCCTGAGAATATCCAAATGGAATTGATTGAACTGCAGTCAGATTCTATTCTGAAGGCAAAATAAAACAAAGTTGGTGTGCCAGGCTTGAATGCTTACCTGCCACCCTCGTATGTGCAGATCCGTAAGTTGGCATTGAGAGTACTGTCTTATGTTCAGAAGCACTTTCCTTTGTGAGAAATTGTTTTTGTTAATGAAAGCTACCAAAACCCCACATCGCTCAAGACTTTCTGTCGAGCACCTTTCATCCTTCATAAAAGTTGCATCTGCACAAGATTTCAAGCCTGATATTGACGAACTGGTCACTAACAAGAGATGCCAAGTGTCGGGACAAAAGAAACAGATCTCACACTGTAAGACTCCTATATAATATAATGAATATAACATAATAATATAAGGACCCAGCTAAGAGACTAAGACTCTAATTGTATGCTGTTGTACAGAGCTTGTATGGAAATAAATTGCTTTTCTTTAAACTTTAAGTGTTACATTTTTCTAAGTTTTCAGTATTGGAAAGAAAGCTACAGTAACTTTGTATAATAGTATAATAGTATTTGTTACAGTGCGGCCCGCTGACACATGTATGGCAGTCGAAGCAGCCCACCAATAATAGTGAGTTTGACATTCTTGCTTTAACACATTTCATCCTGAAAGTGATATCAAGTATACATCTAAGGATTCTAAATGTGCAGAGAGCTAGAATATCATAAATGTAATGTGTTCTGTGTGGCAATCACTGCCTGCTGTTGTTATCAGCACAGGAGGAAGCCACAGGAGTACGTAGTGATTAACAAGTGGGTCTGTTTTGAGATGGTGCTTATAGCGTTCTACTTTAATGACAAAATAAATTACGAGATTAAAGTCAAAATTTCCACTTTCATCATGAAATAGATCTTTTTTTTTTCTTCACTGTATCCCTAATTTTTTTTTCTGTGTTGCTCAAATACGTTTCCATACATTCTGATGTATGATTGATGTTTTGGGCCCAGCCCATAAATGATTCTATTAGTTCGGGGGTTGTGCCCTCATTTTTTAAACATGCAGCAGTCTGTCCCCATCTAAAAAAGGCAGAATTAGATCCTGGAGTTTTAACCAATTTTCGTCCAATTTCCCAACTGTCATTTATGGCTAAAATTCTAGAAAGAATTACTTATAATCAATTGTTTGATCACCTTAGCTCCAATAATTTATTTGAGATCGACCAATCTGGCTTTAGGCGTTATCATGGTGTTGAAACGGCACTCCTGAAAGTGTTCAATGACATCTCCCTTATTACTGACTCGGGTGATGCAGCAGTCCTTCTCCTCCTTGACCTGTCCGCTGCTTTTGACACCATTGATCATGAAATATTGCTGATGCGGCTTGAACATCTTGTTGGGCTTAAAGGGGCTGCTCTTAACTGGTTCAGGTCATATCTAACTGGTAGACACTTTTCAGTGACTTTAAATTCCTCTTTTTCATCTACTGCTCCTCTTAAATATGGAGTTCATCAGGGATCCATTTTGGGTCCTATTTTATTCTCAATATACCTTCACCCTATTGGAGCGATTTTTAGGAAATTTCACATTTCTTTTCACTGCTGTGCTGATGATACTGAGGTTTATATTCCTGTCTGCAACTCTGCAACAAATCAACTCCACAACTGTCTGTCTGAACTAAGATCCTGGATGGCTAATAATTTTCTTGATCTAAATCAAAATAAAATGGAGGTGCTTATAGTCGGTCCATCGGTTAAAGCCCAAATTGGTCTTAGAGTTCTCGGTTCTTTCTCTGTCTTTTCCAAAACACAAGTCTGCAATCTTGGTGTTACCTTTATAGTAACCTTTCTTTTGAGAAACAAGTAAATTCTGTAGTCAAGAGCATATTTTTCCAACTTGGTCTATTAGGTAAGATAAAGCCTTTTTTATCTTCTAAAGATCTTGAGAAAGCTACTCATGCTTTTATTTTTTCTCGCCTTGATTATTGCAATTCGCTGTATTCTGGGATTAACAAATCTCTGATACGCTGGTTACAGTTGGTCCAAAATGCTGCCACTCTGGTTGGGGCAAGAAAGTATGAATCTGTTTCTCCTATTTTAACTTCTTTACACTGGCTGCCTGTTAGTTTTCGAATTGATTTTAAAATCTTGTTTCTTGTTTTTAAATCTTTACATGGGCTTGCTCCTGCCTATTTATCTGAATTGTGTGTTTTACACCAGCCATCTAGAGTGCTTAGATCTTCTGGTCAGTTGTCTCTGGTTGTCCCTCGTACCAAATGTAAAGGGGGACAGGGCCTTTGCAGCTACTGCCCCTCGCCTGTGGAACTCTTTACCCCATCACATAAAGGAGTCGTCTACAATTGAACTGTTCAAAACAAGATTAAAAACTCACTTATATTCACTTGCATTCCGTGACCTTCAGTAATACTGATGGTTTCCTCTTTGTGATTATATAACATTATGTCTATTTATTATGTATGTTATTTTATGTTCATATAATTTATTACTAATTATGTTTTATGTTAATTGTTTTTGTTTTTCTTTTATTCTATTATTGTAAAGCACTTTGGCCACAGCATTACTGTGTTGTTTTAAATGTGCTATGTAAATAAATTGACATTGACATTCTGATGCTGCTGTGAAGGTGCAAAAAAATAAAAATGATGGCACAGAAGATGATATGTGAGACCTTTTTAAAATGTATTGCGTCATTATAATGGGGAGTATGCAACGCTTGTATTGTCTGTGCAAGAAATCAATGAAGAGAATCATCATGAATACATTTGTATGTCAGCATTTAAGCTTGATGATTTGCTTTACCACATCAAACCATTCATCAAACATCGAAGCACGCACATTTGATCTTATAGGATCTCCAAAGTGGCTTGCTGTCACATGTTGATAGTAAACAAAGACTGATGTCACGTTCCAACTTGAACACACTGTACCCCCAGATTTTTTCCTGGTACTGCATTAATTTCTGAGGACATACTCACAGAATATGTCAAATGAATGGTAGGAACACATGGCAGCCATAATGCATACACATTCTGAGCGTAAAGTACAGTATAAACTGACCCTAAAGTGTGTTTGGTGTTCTTGATAATGACATATAGATTCCTACTTCTCTATCTGGTTCATAGCTTTGGCATTTTGGTTCCAATTATATTCTTGTAATTTTGTTAACAACTTCTTATAATTTTTGCTTTGAGTTTGCTTATTGCTCTGGATTTTTGTATAGCAATTCTTTTGTATTCTAGAAAACTATTTTTGTTTCAGTTTTTTGAAAACACACGCATCTCGTGGTTTGATTTTAACAACATTCTTGCAGTTGCTGACAATCCACTGTGCCAGCAGTACTAAGAGAACAGCTGGAATTTTAAAAAGCAGGTGGAATAAATCTGTGCTGCGATTCATCAAAGTTGCTCTGAGTATTCATGACTGGAGTAACACTCTTGATTCTTAAGAGCCACCATTGCCATAATTATTGATAATTTTGTATGTATGTGTACTACAACTGTAGTTTCTATTAAAGGCATAGGTAAATCTTTGATAACATCCAGTACAGCAGCATCAGTAGAAGAAATCTGGACTGCAGATTTGACTCTATTACACTAATTTACTTGCATCTAGGGGTAATGTTGTAAACTTCCTTCCAGAGCATCACTTCCTGTGCCAGGTGCAAGACTCAAAATTAAATTTAGATGGTAAATCACCTATTTAAATAATATAATAGCATTTATGAACTTCAGCACACCATCTGTTGCTTTCACATCAATCCTTGATCACAGATGAAATGATTAATGGAGATGGCAGGCACACATCCAGATTCACACATTATGAAGGCACCTCATAAAAGCACTGCAGCCAAATTTTTATTCTAAAGCTTCATACATGAATTCCCATGCAAGTAACATGTAAACATACCACTGGCTTTGTAGAGTGAAGAATAGCTAAGAAAATGGGTGAAAATGTCAAATGTTACCAATAATCTTGTTAGATAATTAAAATTAGGTACTTTTGTGCGACTGACTGTTAAACCAGTCTTGCATACTAAAGGGTCATAATCAGCATACAGCTCCCCAAGCCTTGGACACAACAGACACAGTACCCAGTCTTGCCACACAGCATGCCTTTATTTTAAGTGGGGAAGCACTTTTGTTTTGCTCCCCACTACATAGCACAGTATAGGCACCAAATGCTCAAATAAACACAATCCTTTCTTCTTCCTTGTCTCTTCATCTGTTTCTCTGTCTCTGTCTGCACTCCTCCTCCAGCAAGCTTTGCCCACCTCCTCCCGACTCTGACTCTCCAACTGGAGTGAGGTGGCTCCTTTTATAGTGCACCCGGAGGTGCTCCAGGTGTTCCCTGACCTACTTCCAGCACTACTTCTGAGTGTGATGGAAATGCAGCCTCAAAGTGCTCATTCGTCTCTGCAGAACCCCCTGGTGCTGCCCACAGAACTCAACAGGGATGCTCCAAACTCTAACTCCCAGCATGCCTTGTGGGAATCCGCGGTGCCACAGCAACCCAGAGGGGCTGCCCTCTAGCATCCTGGAAGAGATAATGTCCCAACCGTGCTCTCTTCCTCGGTCCTTCCACCTGGCTGGCATCCCAGCTGGGTAATGGTCCTGGCCATCCGTCACAATATATATGGTACGGGGTGTGCTCCACACTACTGGTTCTGTCCTGGAGCCTCTTGAACCTGCCACGGTCAATAATGCTACCAAGATGAGCGAAGCAGATAAGGACACATTCACATAGCAAGGGATAGGTGAAGAAGTGAAGAAGTGCTTTTATTAAAACTCCAAAAATAAACAGTGTTCAAAAGTGCAGTGTTCTAAGTCTTCTATAAATAAATAATCCAATAAAAATGAAATGTTCATGGAGGTTAAAATCAATCCAAATAAATATTCATAAAAGCAAGTTTAAAATCGTGAGACAGGAAACTTTCAAATTTAGTCCATGGTGCTACCCTCTAAAATCGACATCTCTGCTTACCTCTCACGAGGCTTTTCAGCAGAGAAGACACCAAACCGACAGTCACAGTCATTCCTTTTAAACTGGCCCTATGGCTGTTCAGCAAGGCTCCAAATCCAAGCCTCTCGTCTCCGACTCCAGTTCCCTTCCCGGACTTTCATTGAAGCGGCATCCAGGTCACTCTAGCTCCATGACTGCTCAGCTGGAATAGCCTTCTCCATCCCTTGAATGTCAGAAGCGCACTCCTCATAAGGGGCAGTCCTCCCAACTGCCTGCTTACCTCCATTCTATTACCCTCTGTCTATTTCACTCTTTCCATTCTTACATTTTTTTCTCCCCTTTCTGTCACATGCAGGCTTCTTATATATTTAAATTCCTAACGGAGTACAGGTCTGAATGCGCCACTTCCCCCCAGGAAATTAATGAAGCGCTGTGTTCTCCCCATACATTTTTTCCAACCAGGTGGCATGAAAAAGTAGCCTGGTGGGGTGGGCTGGGGAAATTTGGTGGTGGGGAAGATTAATTTTTTTTTTTTACATTTTTTTAAATGAATTTTTATTAGTTAATTATTGTTAATTATTTTCCAATGCCCAATATGACTTCCTTTTTTAAGGTTTGACACTTGTGCCAGAATATTTTTATTAAATTTAAGAAGTATCCAAATCAGGATCCTGCAACCCTAACAAATATTTTAAATAACAATTGTTATGACATAAACCAAGTGGCACAAGTATTGTCCCTGTTGGGAAGAAAAGTGAAAACAATGAAAAAAAGTATGGGAAACCTAATGAAGAAAAATTAAAAAGAAAAAAAAAAGCCAACTTGCATATGCAGAAGGTGTCTTCAGTTAAATATTTATTCTTCTTTTCTTCCTAGAGGCCCAGTTGTCTGCAGCTTTCCCATAATCAAAGCCCCCGGGATCTTGGCCCTCCATTGAGATCAGCATGAGATTATTTAGTGTGCTTTGATTCATATGATTTCTCAAACATGTCTTGATCCTTTTAAGGGCAGAAAACCCCCTTTCACATTCAGCTGTGCTCACTGGGATCACTAGCCCAATATGAGCTAGTTTGGCTAAATTTGGAAAAGACTCTTTGAGCTTTAATGTCTTTGCCATTTTTAGTAAAATCTGTTTTGGACTGAAGTCTTTGTATGATTGCCTTCTGATCATTTTTGATGCAATTGTCCATTCTTGCCTGCTACTTTCATATTTTAAAATTGGAGGGCTACCATTTTTGGAGTAATGATCGAAAAGAATTTAACCAGACTCACTTGAATCATGAGTTTCTGCATTGAAAACTTTTGAAAAGATGGAAATAATTGGCATGTCAGGGAATCTTGCATCTGGGTGCTTGACAACTGTCTCTAGGTATTCATCATATATTGCAGTTTTGAATGACATTACATCGCTCTGTGTATAAATAATGCAGAGATCTGACCATTCTTCTGCCAGACAGTGATGAAGGCTTTGAAAATATCTCCCAGCAGTGTCTTTCAGCTCCATGATGGACAATTTTGTGGCAAGCAAAATTGGCTCAATTTTGGTAAGACTGATATCTTGCCTTTGCCAAGCCTTAGATAAATTGGATAGCAAAGGTAATACGTCTGAAAGCATCATCAGAGAGGAAACAAAATTGTACGTTTTAATACATCTGTTTAATTCTTCAGCTGTGATGTCATTTTGTTCAGTGGCCTCCCTTTCCATAGCAGCTATGACACTCATCATACATTGTTGTAGTGACTGTACTACAAAGTCATGAGACAGCCATCTAGTGTCACTGGCCATTTTCAGCTCAATCTGGGGAATGTTAAGAATATTTTGAATTTCCGTTAAACTAGCCATCCTAACTGAAGAACTTTGGAAGAAATAGAACAGCTGCCTTAAGATGTCGTTCAGTTTTGTTAAATATGGTACAGCAGCTGCTGCTTGGGCACTTGCAAGGGCCAATCAATGGTTTACACAGTGGCAGTTGACCAAGATTCCAGATGTTTTATCTTTAAGCAGTTTTGCCATACCTTTCTGTTTCCCAATCATAACAGCCGCTCCATCTGACGTCCACCAGATTAGCAGTTTTTAAGCCTAGAGTGTCCATAGTCTCCCTCAGTGCGTTGGTTATAGTCACCGCTTTGCCATCAATCATATTGCGGGTTGATACAAAACCAATTCTGACCTCTTTTTATATTTAATGTAAATAATTAATTGTTTTACAACTGAAATGTCTGTAGTTTCATCACACAGAATACTGAAAAAAATTTCTGCATGTATATTTTTCATTATGTTAGATTTTATTTATGATGCCAAGACATCCAGCAGCTCTTGCATTATTCTTTCAGACATGCAGTGTGCATTTTTACCAACATTGAGATGTTGTAAAAAGGAACAACCCATTTTTTACAGTGTCCCAACAGCCTTTCAAACAATGTTATATGTGGCAACTCATTTTTTGCCAACCAATGCATGGATCTTAAAGCTCCCACAAAGGCATCTCTCTATAAGTTATTTCACACAGATACAGACCTGTCAATTTGACCGATTCCAGTTTGATCTAGTACATGCTTTTCTAAAAGGTCAGCATTTTACTTTTTTCATGGTCCACCAAGCTTTCTTTTCGAATTCTTGTGCATGGCACGTTTACCCAAGGTAACTCCCTCCTTTGGGGGTGTTTGTTTGAAAATTTCATGCACAATGAGCACCACATACCATGTTTTTTACCATTAGCCAATTAAAATCTTTAAACCATTGTTTGTTTATGCTGGATAAGCGGTGCTTAGATTTATCAATTGGCAGAGTGTGTGCTAAAGAGATTTCCCCTGATGGACCAGCCTCTGCAATGTCTTTGTCTGAAATTACCAAATCAGGAGTTGACGTTGCACCTTCATTAGTTTGTGGCGTCTCTTTTCTGAAATAACTGAGCGGTGTTGTTTTCTGAACACTTTTTTTGCTCATGTTGGTAAAACGTTTGGAAAAAATTAAAAGTTCCTATGAATAAGACTTTTGAGTGAGAAAGTGAGAGCCTGTTGGATATTCAGTGCACACTTGCACTACGGCAGGTACACATTCTTGACATTTCCACTTTAATCTCGACGCTTATGTTGAGAATAAAGTCGACATTTCCACTTTATTCTCGACATTTCCACTTTAATCTTGCCATTTATCTCAAGATTAAAGTTGACATGTTGACTTTATTCTCGTAGTTTGTCATTAAAGTAGAACATCGTAAACTAAACTTCATCTTAAAATGAATATTTAATTTACTAGATTTTCTCAATCCCTGTCATAAATTATGTAGCTCATGAAATGCTTTGTGTTAAGTGTTCCCCGACCCATGTTAATCGCTATATGCTTCTTAAACTGACTTTCTCTTGCACTAAGAGGAGGCGCAGGCAGCGATCACCACACAGAATGCATTAATTTCATGATATTCCTGCTCCCTGAACATTTACAATGCTAAGATAAATACTTGGTATCATTTTCATAATGAAATGCATTAAAGCATGTACTAATCATGTGGGGGCACGGTGGCGTGGAGCTTACACTGCTGCCTCGCAGCAAAGGGGGTCCCGAGTGTTCCCAGCCTTGAGTTTGCATGTTTTTCTGGTGGGTTTACTCGGCGTGCTTCAGTTTCCTTTCAAAGTCATGTAGGATGTGGGGTTTTGTGATGCTAAATTAACCCTACTAATGTGTATGTGTGTGCTTGTATTCACCCTGCAATGAGCTGGCTCCCCGTTCAGGGTTTGTTCCTGCCTCGCACACGATGCTTGCTGGGATGGGCGCAACCCTTAATGGAAGGCATAATTAAAAATGTATAACGAAGATTTTTTAAAGTTCTGAACACTCCGTGGTCTAAGTTTATAACTAGTTTTAATTTCACTTAGACATTTATCGTGTGGTGATTGGTTATGTGTTGAAAGAAAAAGGAAGGATAGGAACTGGGGTTTTGGTATGTCAAATAGAGACAGCATGCATACAATAAAGAAAGCCTGCTCAGAAGAACATACATTGAATTCTGTGTTTGTGTCTCCGACCACCAGATCACGAACCCAACATTTACACAATATTTAAGTTAAACCTGTGCGATACCCATTCATACATCAAGTTTCTTGGAGCCTCGTCACAACCGCCATAAAGGTTTCTATACTGGACCTACACCTGGGGACCCCTTACTGCGAGGGAGCAGCACAACCGCCACACCATTGTGCATGTTTAATACCTGCTTTAATGCATCATGAAAATGATATCAAGTATTTATCTTAGCATTGTAATTGTTCAGAGCACAGGAATATCATGAAGTCAATGTATTCTGTGCAGCAATCGCTGCCGGTGCCTCCTCAGTGCAAGAGGAATTCAGTATAAGAAGTGTGTAGTGATTAACAACTCGGTTGGGGAACACTTGACACAAAGCATTTAATGTCCTACATAAACTTATGACGGGGTTTGAGAAAATCTAGTAAATTAAACATTGACTTTAAGATGAAGTTTAGTTTATGACATTCTGCTTTAATGACAAAATAAACTATGAGAATAAAGTGGAAATGTCGACTTTAATCTCGACATAAACGGCGAAAATAAAGTAGAAATGTCAAGAATAAAGTCAACATGTTGACTTTATTCTTGTCATAAACGGCGAGAATAAAGTGGAAATGTTGACAATAAAGTCAACATGTCAACTTTATTCTCGACATAGTTTTTTTTTCTTCACTTTGTCCGTATTTTTTTTTCTTTACTGTGACCCTAATACGCTTCCGTACAAAATCCTCAGCAATTCAGTGACAAAAATTTTGCTCAGGACGCTCAGGTTTCTGCACACTTCTTGCAATATGGATGCAGGTCCAAATGTGAGCAAATATAAGAATGGCAGACAGGGTCACTTTAACAAAACCCTCAGTATGAGAAAATATACGTAAAAATGGCAAAGGGACCACAGTGAGTGCTACAAGGATTTTTGCAAACAGAACAAACAGAATGCTTAAATAACTGTATATATATATTGGTTTGCTATGTACTAAACAAGAAGAGAGCAGCTGTACGCATAGCAACAATACACAGACTGCACTGACACTGCGAACAGAGATGTCACTTTCTGACGCCCTTTTTCTGATATCTGACAGGCTGGTTCCACTAGACCAGGGGTGGGCAAACTACGGCCCGCGGGCCACATCCGGCCCGTTGGTCTTTTAAATCTGGCCTGCCGAAGATTGGTACAAAATTGCCCAATTCAAATCATATCATAATTATGACTGCATTCATTTGACCTTGTCCTGTAATACCTGGCGTTCCACCAGGTGGCGCATTAGGCGCAGTGATACATTGACTTGATTTTGTGGAGCCCGGGTTACTCTCTGTTATTACTCTGCTACTGCTCTGAACCCATCTGCAACAATGAGTGGGCCAAAGAAAAGAAAAGTCGACAGTGAATGCCGAGTGTTTAATACGGAATGGACAACTAAATACTTTTTCATTGGTCCGGTCAAAGGCTGTATGTCTTATTTGCCAAGAAACCGTTGTGGTTTTAAAGGAATACAACATCAGCCATCACTTTTCCACCAAGCATGCTAATTACGCTAACAACCAGTCAACGCAAGAACGGATGGCTACAGCTCAGAGGTTGGCAGCTAATTTGCAGGCTCAGCAAAACACCTTTATCCGACAAACTGCCATCCAAGAATCAAGCACGAAGACAAGTTATGTGCTGGCATTCAAATTAGCAAAGATCAGCAAGTCTTTCTCCGAAGGGGATTTTCTCAAAGAGTGCATGGTAGAGACAGCAGGTATCTTGTGTCCTGAGAGCAAGAACAAATTTGAAAAAATGAGCTTATCACACAGGACAGTGACTCGTCGTGTTGAGCTAATTGACGAAGACTTAGCTAGCAAGTTAAACAAAAAAGCGGAGTCATTTAGATTATATTCGCTTGGCACTGGACATAAGTAATGATATAAAGGACACCGCTCAGCTTTTAATTTTTATCAGAGGGATTAATGACAGTTTTGAGATAACGGAGGAGTTTTTGGCCATGAAATCCCTAAAGGGGAAAACACGGGGAGAGGACTTGTATGACAGCGTATTGGGGGTCATCAATAGGCACAAGCTACTTGGAGTATGCTCGCCGTTACCACAGATGGATCGCCAAATCTAACTAATAAAAATGTTGGGTTGCTCAAAAGAATCCAGGAGAGGGTGAAGGAGAACAACCCTGAGCAGGAGGTAATTTTCTTACACTGCCTAATCCACCAGGAAGCACTGTGTAAATCCGTATTGCAGCTTGACTACGTAGTGAAGCCAGTTGTAAAATAACTTTATTCGAGCGAGGGGACTTCAGCATCGTCAGTTTATTAAGTTTCTTGAAGAAATTGACGCTGATCACCAGGACTTGCTTTACCACTCCAATGTCCGCTATTTAAGTCTGGGGAGAGTTTGTTGACAAGTGTGGGGGCTCAAACAGGAGATTCTCTTATTTTTGGAGCTAACTGAAAAAGCTGACGATTTTCCAGGGCCGAGTGATACAGATTGGCTGTGTGATTTAGCTTTTGCTGTGGACATACTGACACACATGAATGAGCTGAATGTGAAGCTACAAGGGAAAGACCAGTTTGTGCATGAAATGTACACAAACGTCAGAGCCTTCAAAACCAAGCTAGCTTTATTCTCAAAGCAAATGTCAAACAACTCATTCGTTCATTTCCCCACACTGGCTACGCTGAAAGAGGCCCCTTGAATTGTGAAAAAATACTGGAAATCACTGAACGACCTGCATGGAGAACTCTACCATCAGTTCTCTGAGTTTTGAAAAATTTACAAGTCACTTCAGCTGGTGTCATGTCCCTTCAAACAGGACCCTGAAATGGCGCCACAGGAGTTGCAGTTGGAACTGATTGATCTCAAGTGTGACACCTTCTTAAAAGAGAAGTTCAACTCTCTTAAACTGGATGAGTTTTATGCTTCATTAAGCACAGCCTAATTTCCAAACATCCAGAAGATGGCACAGAGGATGCTGGTGTTGTTTGGCTCTACGTATGTGTGTGAACAGACTTTTAGTGTGATGAACACCAACAAAGCACCCCACAGATCCCAGTTGAGCGATGAACACCTCAGATCTGTTCTGAGAATTGCCACAACAAAACTAACACCAGACTTCGATGCACTGGCAAAAAAGGGTGATCAACAATACTGTTCCCACTAAAAGTGAATGTAAATATGAACACTGTAAAGCCTTTTTTATGTTTATGTTTGATATGTATGCATCTAGTGCTGGCCTGGCCTGTCTGTCAAATTTTAAAAGTCAATGTGGCCCTTGAGCCAAAAGGTTTGCCAACCCCTGCACTAGACCCTTTTTTATTTTATCAGTCCTCCTCTCACCCCCCCACCTCCACATCCTCTTTGCTTGTGAACTGCCGCTCCGTTCCAGCTATTAACATGTACAGCCCCCTCTCGCCTGCCCACCTCTCCATACTCCTTGCTACTGTATTAAGCTGCTCCGCCCCCGCGATTACCATGTACACCCCCTCTCGAAAGTCCACCTCCCCATACACTTTGCTTGTGAACTTTTAGCATCGAGTGATCGACAACATCCTGTCCCGCACCTCTCCCCTTGCAACTTGCGATCCTGCTTCTAAAATATTTGCCCACCTGGGCTACTCGTCCCTTGCCATCTTGCAGATCATTTTATCTGCCTGTGCCTGTAGATCTGTGGCTGTCATCTCACAATGTCATGCAAAATGACAGCCGGGTGCTGAACAAAATTAGCCGGGCGCAGACACTAGGGAGAACACTGGAAGCGCCTGACTGAAGCATGCCTTTGCGATCAACCAGGCACCCCTCATCAAATCCATGGAGCAAAGTACATTCACGCTCTCACCCGCACCTGGTTGCAGCCTTCACTTTTGCAGGGTGTGATTATTTATTTAAAATTAAAATTAATGTTTCTAAATAAGAAGAATAGTAATACTATATAATGTTCTTTTTTTGGGAAAAATATGTTTAAAGTCCAAAATTTTAAAAATTTTTTGAAAATGATGGAAATTTTAGTCTCTGCAGCAATGGATGTGAAAGTCATGTATTTTGATAAATGCCAGTTAATTTTATATAAAAATCAAATAGCTTTTAGCAGTTTGTAAAATTGGTTATAAATTTATCAGGTCGTCAGGGGCCTCATGTATAAATGGTGCATACGCACAAAAATGTTGCTTACGGCTGTTTCCACGCTCACATAGCGATGTATAAAAACTAAAATTGACGTAAAGCCACGCACATGCCAGCTCAATTAATTGCGTATGCAACTTTTTGGCTCGGTTTTACAAACTGGCGGCACCCATGTCAAACGCAGTGCTGCTGTTCTTGTGAATTTTCCCTTTCGTTTTTGGATTCACATTCCTGATGTGGCTTTATCAGATACACTGAAATTAACCGCATATTTTTTATTAGTTTAAGGAAACTGATCAGAATTTTGTTTTAATTTTTTTTCTTACAGTGATACTAAAGTTATCACTGCCGTTGTTTGTGCAAGAGTAGCACCAGTCTTCATCATATTAATTATGGTATACCTTCATTTTTCCTCTCTGAAAGACTTTTTGCCAGGTTTTCGATAATATGTGTATTGTGAAGTTTTTGATGTGTGAGACTTTCCAGAAACATGTATTGGGTTCATCTACTCCTGTCCTTGAAGATTAACACACACAGATACATACATACACATAGGAATCCTATCCAGACAAAATCTTGAGTGGTGCCAGTTGCCAGTCACTCCACAATATTCCGCATAGGATTCTCTACATAGGGCCTCACTGTTAATGAGCAGTAATAAACATGTGGATGTCATTGTGACACACATAAAAGAGCAACTCTTTTGGTTATTTACCACTTACTAATCAAATTATGTGTTGTTTTTACCACAGCTCTTCAAATTGAGGAGCGACTTCAATAGCCTTAATAAATGCTGCTGGCAAAAAAGTGCCAGTTTTCCCCACTCTTGCCACCCTCATATAATTTCTGTAACTCTAGATAAAATACACAGTATACAAAATATAAAAGCAACGTGGTATTTATTAACATAAGACAATACCATATTGAAGAAAATACAAAATAAAATAGGTAACAAAATATGGATATAAACAGTACTGGAAAAGCTTACTGAAAATCAGAAATGTCAAAGAGTGGAGATTGTCCTGGACGGCTTCTGATTTAGTGATAGGTGTTATCCACCGTTTCTTGACAGCCAGATGAAACCATCACACGTATTTTGATATCTGACTCCTACCTTTGTTGCCTTTCTGTTGTTTTCTCTTCTTCTGTTTTGGTCATTGGACAAGCCATATTTATTTTAAAATGCACAAGTGGGGTTTTGGGACATGTGACATTGGAAACATTTGATTGGCTATCATGTTTTGATGACAAATGCCTGTGATCAAAGTGTTTGATCTTGTAAGTACCTCCACACGTCTTCATTTCTCAAGCTGTAAACTAATTTTGTAATTCCTAGATCTAGTTCCTAGTCCATCTTTTCCCAGGATATAAATTAATTGAATCAGGTTATGTGGCATCTGTACTTGTTTCTCATTCCCAGGTCATAAACTAAATGGTAAAGAAACCAAATGGAACAAATGCCTTAATTACCAGTCCAATACTAAAGAATGTACAAGAAAGACTTGCAATGCCTGTAATTAAAGTCCTGTAAATTCAGTTCACCTTGGTTTGTTTGAGTAAAATAATTAATCCTTAATATAAACAGTCTGTAGTTCAAACATTGAAGATTTTCCATTCCAGGACAGTATGGTTCATGCCCTATGGGTAGTATAGTACACCCAATGAGGCATGTCTAGAAATAAGCTATGGAAAATTGATGTTGCATATCCCTCAAAGTCATTGCCAGCTCTGATTCCAATATGACTCTACTTTTTCCACCCTATTAGCCACAGGTATGATATAAATAAAAGCTGAAAAGGTTGTAGATATAGTATAAGAAGGTGTAATAAAGTAACTAAGACTCTAAAGATCTGTTTCAAATGTTTTTGTTGGGATTTTCTCACTAACAGAAAACCAAAAAATCATTGATTTAGTAGCTGTGTATTTGTTTCTGTGATAATATACTCAGTAAGTAAAGTAAATTTAAAAAAGACAAAGGAAACTTGAATATTCAGTCTTAATACAAATGACAATCCAAAGAAATTGAGAGTGGAAACAGATGAGAAATAATTATGGGAAAAAAATAATAATAATGCATTTTATTTATATAAGACATTTCCTAGAAATTCAAAATGAACAGCAGAGAATGAACAATGTTGAATACAAATAATATCCACATAAAACTCGAAATAAAGGAAACACAAAGTTTTGAATTAAATAAGAGACAGTAAACCAGAAAAAATACAAAATATACAAAATACAGTACTACTGTATAAGAAAATAATGAACAAATGATATAGTTTGTGGTACAAATACCAATCATCCTGAATAGCTGGACAGAAAGGCTAAATTGAAAGAAGGGTCGGAAAGTCAGGGTAAGTTAAATGGCTTAAAAAAAATGGCCTTTATGTTATTGTTTTTTTAATGAATAAATTGAGTCAGGTGAGTCAATTTGGGAAGTTCTTCCAAAGTCTGGCTGCAGTAGAGATAGGGGTCTGTCACCCAAAAACCACAAATTAGTTTGAGGCACAATGAAATTACCAGAATCATGGACCTTCATGGGCCAACAGGAGCATAGTGATGGAGGAGGTGCAAGGACATTTAAAGCTTTATAGGTTAGTAATAGTAATATTAAGTGAAATCTTTAAAATATCTTGAAAGTTGGACTGAAGAAGATGAGGAACTAACAGAGAAATGCAGGCAAGGTTGCAAGGAGCAGGTAGTGCATGGCAGAAGACCACAGAGGTGGTGTGGCAAAAAGGAGTTTCGAGGTAAGGTAGTTTTTAAAGTAAGGAAGACAGAGTTTTCAAGTTAAAGTAGTTATATTTACTAGTCATGGCACTGGAGAGTGGTTAGATTTTGCCTGATAACTAACACATGTAAGTAAGATTTTCAGTGTACTTTGTAAATATAACAATAATTACTGTATTAACCCATAAATGAGTAAAAAAAAATAACAAAACATGAATAATAATCTCAGACCGAAACTTATAGAATATAAGTAACAAAGAAGAAGATTAAAAGGAAAAGAACTGGAAAAAAAGACAGGAAACACAAAGATATGAACAAAATCAAAAAAAGCTATCATTTATAAACCAAGCCTACTGTAAAAACATTACCATATAAAATGGAAATAGAAAAGAAAAATCAAAGAAGCTTCAAGGTAATTGATATTAAATTAAAATGATTTTCTTTTTGTACGTAGTACTTTTTAAATTTATCATTATAGTCGGCACGATTCACAGATCTGCCTGTTTGTTGGCTCGTAATCAATAATTAAATAGAAATTATTTTGAAAGTTTTGTGCTCTACTGTGGAAAACTACATATGACACGCTTAGTCTAGAATATGTAAAGAAAACTAAGGTGTAGTAAGTCATAAATGTATAAAAGTTATTATTAATAATTTTTATAATTTTCTATCATTAATATACACTCAAAATTATAAAATGTTACATTTTGTAAAAGATTAAATTCTGCCATTTCAGCCCTGCTGCTGTCGAGACCGTAGCCACCTCCTGCAGTTTCTCCACACTTGCAACCTGCTCTCCTCAAAATGTTCAGCAGTCCAGGGCATCCTAACTCATCTTCCACCATCTACCTTTCCCCTGATTCAGTGATCATCTTCTCTCTGTTTCGTTTCTGTTCTGTGTCTTTTTTCCTGCACTCACCCAGCTCTCTATTATGCCCTGCATCATGCTTTAATTGCTGCGCTGCTTTCAGCCAGTCACTTATCCTCCCTCCTGCCAGTATGTGCACGTCCTGCACCAAGCCAAGCCGAAACACGTGATGTGCCGCCACTATAAAAGGATTAATTAGTTATAACTAACACCCCACCCTTCTCCTCACAACAGGACCCAAAACATACTCACAGGTTTTTACATTCGCGGGGGTCCTGCTCCCCTAACCCCCACAAATCGCAAGGGATGCCTGTAGTTGTTTTTCCTAATATTACTTTATGTTTATATGAAACTTTTCAGTTTTTTCATTTTATGAAACTTCAAAGTTTTTTCAAGTAAATTCATAATGAATTCAATATATTCACAACATTTAATGATCTCTTAATAGTTAAATATATACAGTATTGATGATAACAGAAATACAAATATGAACAAAAACACAAGAGGTAAAATAAGAATAAGAGCAAATGTTGTAAAATATTTTTTGTTTATTGGAGCAAAATAAGATTAGAGATGTGTGCTTCTTATGAGACAGGTTTTACTGAAATTTAAGTTTTATATTACTAATTTGATTTTATTGATGAGTGAATACTACAGGTGCCGGTCATAAAATTAGAATATCATGACAAAGTTGATTTATTTCAGTAATTCCATCCAAAAAGTGAAACTTGTATATTAGATTCATTCATTACACACAGACTGATGTATTTCAAATGTTTATTTCTTTTAATTTTGATGATTATAACTGACAACTAATGAAAGTCCTAAATTCAGTATCTCAGAAAATTAGAATATCAATTAAGACCAATGCAAAAAAAGGATTTTTAGAAATGTTGGCCAGCTGAAAGGTATGAACATGAAAAGTATGAGCATGTACAGCACTCAATATTTAGTTGGAGCTCCTTTGGCCTGGATTACTGCAGCAATGCGGCGTGGCATGGAGTCGATCAGTCTGTGGCACTGCTCAGGTGTAATGAGAGCCCATGTTGCTCTGATAGTGGCCTTCAGCTCTTCTGAATTGTTTGATCTGGCGTATTGCATCTTCCTCTTCACAATACCCCATAGATTTTCTATGGGGTTAAGGTCAGGCGAGTTTGCTGGCCAATCAAGAACAGGGATACCATGGTCCTTAAACCAGGTACTGGTAGTTTTGGCACTGTGTGCAGGTGCCAGGTCCTGTTGGAAAATTAAATCTGCATCTCCATAAAGTTCGTCAGCAGCAGGAAGCATGAAGTGCTCTAAAACTTCCTGGTAGACGGCTGCGTTGACCTTGGACCTCAGAAAACACAATGGACCAACACCAGCAGATGACATTGCACCCCAAACCATCACTGACTGTGGAAACTTTACACTGGACCTCAAGCAACATGGATTCTGTGCCTCTACTCTCTTCCTCCAGACTCTCGGACCTTGATTTCCAAAGGAAATGCAAAATTTACTTTCATCAGAGAACATAACTTTGGACCACTCAGCAGCAGTTTTGTCTTTAGCCCAGGCGAGACGCTTCTGACGCTGTCTCTTGTTCAAGAGTGGCTTGACACAAAGAATGCGACAGCTGAAACCCATGTCTTGCATACGTCTTTGCGTGGTGGTTCTTGAAGCACTGACTCCAGCTGCAGTCCACTCTTTGTGAATCTCCTCCACAGTCTTGAATGGGTTTTGTTTCACAATCCTCTCCAGGGTGTGGTTATCCCTATTGCTTGTACACTTTTTTCTACCACATCTTGTCCTTCCCTTCGCCTCTCTATTAATGTGCTTGGACACAGAGCTCTGTGAACAGCCAGCCTCTTTAGCAATGACCTTTTGTGTCTTGCCCTCCTTGTGCAAGATGTCAATGGTCGTCTTTTGGACAACTGTCAAGTCAGCAGTCTTCCCCATGATTGTGTAGCCTACAGAACTAGACTGAGAGACCATTTAAAGGCTTTTGCAGGTGTTTTGAGTTAATTAGTTGATTAGAGTGTGGCACCAGGTGTCTTCAATATTGAACCTTTTCACAATATTCTAATTTTCCGAGATACTGAATTTGGGACTTTCATTAGTTGTCAGTTATAATCATCAAAATTAAAAGAAATAAACATTTGAAATACTGTACATCAGTCTGTGTGTAATGAATGAATCTAATATACAAGTTTCACTTTTTGAATGGAATTACTAAAGTAAATCAGCTTTGTCATGATATTCTAATTTTATGACCGGCACCTGTATAATTTAGTAGAGAGTCTCAGTCTCATGAAATATTGAACAGTTCACATTTCTAAAGGCAAATTTTAAAGGGTATAATTGTGGGGTTGAGTATTTTCTTTCTGTATTTCTATTTTTAAGTTTATATTCTCTGCGCACTGACACTAAAACACATAGTCGTACTATAGACTCCATCTGCATCTTTTTTGCTGTGTTGTAATAGCACAAGAGAAGTAATGTTTGATTCCTTGTAATGTATAAACTGCCTTCATTTTCTCAGCACATGACTTTTTTGCCTGTTTTTCATTTGTTATTTCCTTATAAGATCAGCCTTTATTTCTTTGGCAAGAATTTTCTGGCATTTTCTGTCTGGAGCTACAACAAAAATCATAAAGATCCAGCTTCAAGTTTCAGTTATACTATTTCCCAAGTCAGTGATATAATACACAAATATTCTTGGGCAAGGCCTGTTTGGATGTACTGTGATAGTCTGTTAAGCAAATCTGTCTGAAAAAAGTGTAAACAGCACATTTCTGGTAAAAAGAAAATTGCTTTTAGTTACACTCATTATAAAGTGACCCCGCACTGTTGAAATATTCTCCCTTTATTACTCAAATACTTACTCAGGTTACCTAGTGTTTGCAACAATGCAAGTGTGTAAATAAGAGAGGTCAAGAGTTTAAGTAATTGAATTAGATACTTGTACTTAATGCTGCCATTGTTTCAATCACTGGTACAGTTTAAAACAATTAGTTTTCATTATTATAAAACAGTAAATTTTAATTGTGATAAAGCAAAATTTATATGTTAACTCAATTATTTTAATTACACTGTACTATTTCAACACAAAACTAAGGTGTACTGTACACAGATCCACATTTACTCATGCAGAGTTAATCTGCAGTGTTGTCACCAAGCAATCCATCCTGCACATTTTTGGGAGGTGTAATGAAGCCAAAGTAACCAGAGAAAAACAGCTAACACAACAAGAAAGTACATGCTTTAAAATAACTAATTTAATATATTTTTAAAATGTTTCCTTTTCTTTTTCATAACTTCTTTAACACATGACATCAAGCAAGGCTGGTATTTTGCTATATATATATATCACAGCGACACTCATAACAATGACAAAACAATTACATTGACAATCATGTTACGTTATTTTCAGAATGTTTCCTTTTCTTTCTCTTTCCTTCTTTAACACACTACTTCTCCACTGCTAAGCGCGGGTATATATATATATAGATAGATAGATATATATATATATAGATAGATATGAGAACAACATATATATATATATAGATAGATAGATAGATAGATATGAGAACAACACTCATATCAATGACAAAACAATTACATTAACAATCATGTTACGTTATTTTTTAAATTTTTCCTTTTCTTTTTCGTACCTTCTTTAACACACTACTTCTCCGCTGCGAAGCGCGGGTATTCTGCTAGTGATAGTTTTATCATTCAGATATTATTTTCTAGTTTTTTGTTTTTGAAGCAAACACAATTCTTTGTAGAAATCCAGTTGTCTAGAAAATGAGAGCAGTAGGGCTGCAACAATTAGTCGACATAATCTACAACGTTGACTACAAAAATTCGTTTTCACAGATTTTTTATTGTCGACTTGTCATAAACAGAAACTTCAATAGACGCTCCAGTCACAAAGAACCACTTTGGTTTTTGCAACTGCAATGCACTACATGAACATCTGGGCGCAGTATCATTTGTTATTGTTTGTCAAGACTGCACACAGTCCTACCAATGAAGAAGGATGTATGAGGAGAAGAAGAATGTAGAGGAAAATAAACGTGGTTGCAATGGTGAGTCGGATAAAGGAGGGGGAAATAGATGGAAAAAAATTGAGACAGAAACTTTCTAGAGTGTGGGAGCACTTCACCAAAAAAGAAAAACTTGAATGCAGATTATGCAAAGCAGAGCTTTCTTTTCAATGCAGCACCATCGCGATACATGAGCATCTGGAATGCAAGCATCTTGAAGCTGTGATGCTGCCGTCTCTTGAGAGGTACGTTTTAGCGAGTAAAGTTAGTGTCACGTGTTAACGTTGATATTTGTACTATAATGTGTATATCAAGGTTTCGACAATGATAATTAACCCTTAAACCGACACATACTTGGGGTTAATACACCCCTGGACGCCAAATACTTTATAGCTGCACTTTTTAAGTAAACGTCACAATTCACAAAGAAAATGTGAAATTTTAATGGAACACATTTTTTTTCATGCAAAGAGCATCACAATTACTGCAGCACTGATCATTTTACACATTGCAAATGAACTGTAAAAACTACAAAAAAAACTACTGCAACAATCTATTATTATATGTTCAAGGTGCAACTGAAGTCATTGATGAAATTCAGTAACTCACCAAGCCAACTGCGCTTGCACTGTCAGCACGCAAACACACCGAGTTAAACAGTAATGATTGCAGGCTCTTCTAGTGCAGTGGCTGAATCCCAGAGACAGTGCTGCTGCAGTTCTGCCGGGGCCGGCAGTGGTCATGAGCTGGCTGCTCAACGAATATAGGGCACTGACTGATCAGCTCCGGCATGCTGCCAAATTGCTCTGTGAAGCAAATATAGCTGGTTGCGGGGTTCAATGAATGTACTGTACATCGCCGAATATACTCGCCCCCTGCGTGCTGGCAAATTGCACTGAGACACGACTACAGCCATTTGCAGCATTCAATGAATATACATCACCGAATATACTCAGCTCCGGTGTGCTGGCAAACTGCGCTGAGAAACAACTTTAGCCGGTTGTGGAGTACAATGAATGTACGTCGCCGCATATGCTCGAATTCGGGGTGCTTCCAAATTGCACTGGAAACTGACTCTAGCCAGTTCCGGCGGTTTAAGGGTTAAATGAATATAATTTCAGTTATGTTTATTAACGCGTTTGGAGCTATAGCAAATGAGTGAATAGAAGTAGCTGAGCTGTCCTACTGTTTTTTTTTCTTCTTTTTCATATCATATTTGATTTTATATGAATAGTAAACCATCTCTAACTAACGTTAGAGAAGTTGTGTTTTGGAGTATATCAGTAATTATCTTGGTACATATTTTAGTCCGTTATTTTTTATTTTGGCATAATATAGTACATGATGTGCAAAATCATTCTTGTGTATTTCTGCAACCTGTACTTCCTCTGAGCATCTCCTCTCAGCAGCTGGAAACATTGTCTCAAAGAAGAGAGCCAACCTCACACCAGAGCATGTCGAAATGCTCACGTTCCTGCACTGCAATCAGGAATATATGAATTGAATCTTTTATAAACTGTACATTATTGTTTTATTTTATTTGTCTTGAAGCTTTATTTAAACTTTTGGACTTTTAAGACACACCAGCGGCCATTTTTGGTTAAGTTAAATGCACTTTTTTTGTTTAAAGACGATGTGCACTTTAGTTTGTATTGTTTAATGTACTGTATTTCTTTTTTATTGTTATGGTCACACAAATATAAAACATCTGATTATTTTCAAATTCATATGTTTCAATGGTTGTTATTTTAATTTGATTATCATTAATTTTAATCGTGTTAATGCAGAGACATCAGGGTGACATTCACAGGCGGACAGACGTGAACAGATGAGGTAAGACATGCACTGGGGCCCAGAACAGGATGTGCAACCACAGGTCGCAGGCATCAAAATAGTCAGGCATGAAATAATCGTGACTAATTGAAAAGTAAATTTAACGACCAAAATAATCATTAGTTGCAGCCCTAGTTCAGAGATTAACTTTGATCAACCAGCAAAGGAACAGACAAGTATCCCGAGTAACCTGTGAGGAGCTGTTTTAGCTGAAGTTTATTAGTTCTTTGCTTTCTCTGTTTTTTTTTGAGTATTAAATACTTGCTAGTCTCTTGCACAAATGAAATAATCATACAGCTAGCTGGTATTATTTTAAAAAGTTGGAAATAAATGTATATAAAGAAACATCAACCAACTGGATTTTGCTGAACACTAGAATTACCAGAGCCTACGAAAAAACTCGTAGATCCGTTCCACCTTAAATCGCTTTGCACCTCTCTGTCAGCGTCTTTTGTCCTGTAAATGTGTTGATAAGCAGCAAGCAGCCTGCTATCACATCCCCCACCACTGCATTGTTTTCTCAGCTCAAGTCTGTTTACCTGCGTGTCAGTTGCTTAGAGTTGTATAGAGTGAGAAGTCAAGCAAAATGACACCTTTTATAAATACTATATCGTTATTTGGAACACTTCCATTTCATGTGTGTTCTGTGTCTACAACGATCTATGTAAACACATTATTAAAACAGAAACGTTTTTCATGTTTTAGTAATTATTGACAAAATGTAGACATGAGGTGTATAATGTGTGAAGCCTGAAGTCCAAATATCAAAGAAACACTTTCACAAAAGGTACAAATATAACAGAACAAGTGCGCTTTTATTCAAAAATATAACTGCAGAAAAAGAACCCACGTTAGGGTGCCGACATTGATACACATTTGCTACGACTGCTTCAGTGGCGCAGTGGTATCATCTGTTGACTGGTAATCAAAACTTCAAGGGTTTGACCCCGGACGAGTCTGTTTTGAGAAGTGAGCTGCTTGTATTCTTACTATTTTAGAATAAAAACATACATTTGATTCCAGTCTGTAACAGCCCGTGTAATTTATCATACTTGTAAAGGTTAGCTTTGTTTTTTTCTTTTATTCAGTTTTATTCTCTTAGTCATGTTCACGATCCCACCCCCCCTCGCATTTGACACTGCTGTTTTCACATAAAGACGCACTATAACAGAGGTGAACTCAGATCATGACGACTATTCTACATCAGAGCAAGAATGCACTTTTGCCATCGCTGTACTTTGTATATGTACATGGGAAGCTCTGCACTGTACTTGTGACTACAACTGACATGCAGGTAAACAGACTTGAGCTGAGAAAACTGTGCGGCGGTGGGGGATGTGATAGCAGGCTGCTTGCTGCTTATCAACACATTCACAGGACAAAAGATACTGATGGAGAGGTGTGAAGCGATTTGAGGTGGGACGGATCTACGAGTTTTTTTCGTAGGCTCTGGTAATTCTAGTGTTAACTGATTGGTACCGGTGGGTAAAAATCATTCAAAATCATTCTTAAGTCTACAACAAGGAACCAAAGCTTTCAAGATTTTGCAGCTCCAGGTATCCGCACACCACTTGCACAATTAATACAGTTACATTTAATTTACATTACTTTTCTTTATTGATTTTATTTTTTATATTTATTTTTACAACAAATATACAGTTTCATTGATATGGTAAGCAGTCAAAGTGCACAAAAAATAACTAAAAAAGTTAAGTCTTTGGGCAATTTACTAAATTAAACATTATCATTGTTTCTCAGTTATAACTTCTTAAAGAGATGAGAAAAAGCGATGAATCATTAAGACTGTTCTCACTCAAATGTTTTGTTGATAGGGAATGAATCACTTGCAGACTCAATGTTAAAATATTATTGTTCTGCAGAGTTAATGCACATAGTAAGTGCAGTTCTGTGTAACACCAAAGTGTTTGTGTTGGCTACTCAAGCAATCATTGAGGTCATCCGCCTGTGAGATAACACATGAACCACTAGTCCCATTGAATAAGAGGAGATCAAAATGCTGTTTAATGTACATATTTACCTGTTTGGCTGTTCCCCTATTTCACTTGTAGTAATAATAATAATAATAATCTTTGCATTTATATAGCGTTTTTCTCACTACTCAGAGTGCTCAGCAATTGCAGGTTAAGGGCCTTGCTCAGACGCCCAACAGAGCAAAGTCTGTAGTATGTCATATTGCTTGTAGATGACAAGTAGTGTACTTACTTATCTGACTCTCATTCATAGAATGGATGATTTATAGTATACCATTTTCTTTACATCTTGCTTTTTGAATTTATATTTTACCTTGTCCTTTTAACTCATGTTTTACTTGTGCTGTTTATTTAAAAAATATAAAAATCTTCAGGTAATTTTAGATAAAATGCCATTTTGCCTTTACCCTACTCTTGGCACATACCCATAGTGGTCGAAGAAATAGGAATATATTTTCTCAGACATTCGTTTTGACATTTTAGAGCCATAACAAAATCAATAATGGAATTAACCAGGAGATGCATCAGTCAGCTTCTGATATATTTGTACACAGTTTGATGTTGGTGACCACCTATGGTATTAGTCTCACTTGTGTATATTTTAGTAGTTTGTGTATTAGTTATACTGTTTCTGAGAATACATTCCATTACAGTTCAAGGCATATTTTAGGACTATCTTTAAGCTTGGATGCATGTACCATTATGTACCATTTATATTCTAGTAGCATTATTACTTTATTTATATTGAAGAATACTGTCATTTTCAGTCATTGTTTTCCTCTTTAGTTATGATATTTTGACTATTGCCCATCCCCCACCCCTGTTCCTACTGTTTTTCCTTGCCATCTGTGCTACTTTCCCCTTTTCCTTCCCCCATCTCCTCTTAAGTTCACACACCAAAAGAACTTCTGATATTCACTCCCCTCAGAGTTGGGGGCCCTTTTTTTAATCATTTCTGTCTGCAATTTTGCTGAATCAGCTCCAGAGCCAATCTAAAGGAATGACTTAATCCCCTTGGAAAAGGGAAAAACACTCGTTGTGCTTAACACCTTCCTGAAAAAACCATACATGTTTCATGCAGCTGCATCAAGAATAGCAAATTTGATTCCTAAATTATACTGGGAAGATTTTACCTGCTTTGATTTCTTAACATGATTTGAGATTCTTGTGTTGTATGCAGGATGTAGTCGTTTGATTTTCCACCAACAGATAGCTAAAAAAATGAAATTAATATTTGAGTAAAGACCAAAACAAATGGTGAAAATTCCTGTTGGTTGACTAAGCTTTAAAGGCTGTAATACCATTCTATATTTTGTGACTTTACTAAAACTGATTGCTAAGAATAAAATTTAACAGATTATTTAATTAAATTGGAAAGATGGCTAGGTAAGCTTATAATTTTTGCAAACCTACACTATCACTATTCTCTTTTCATTCAATATCAGAAATTTTGAACCTGGTACATACCGGGTGAACCAAAATGAAGTACCACATTTCTCAAGGTCATTGTGCGAGGTAGAGGCAGCCGAGTGGGTTGGGGTGGGGGTCCTTTGAAAGGTGATCCCTTATAGTTTTCAATCGGCAACATGGCTTAGTCTGGTGCGCACCGTGCTTTCGTTGTCGAAACGTTCTTCAAAAACAACGAATCCATCATCACTATGCAACGCGCCTTCCAAACGCACTTCTGCATTCCTCCTAATGGTGACGTCCCAAATCGGAAAACAATTGTTCAGTGGGTAGCTACATTTAGACATATGGGTACAACAATGAACAGAAAATCTCCAGGCCACCCTTAGACTTTACGAACATCTGAAAACATCGAAGCTGTAAGGGCATCAATTTTGCAGTCTCCTAGATGTTCAGCGCGCAAACATGCTTCTGCCTAAGGCATTTCCAACATGTCTTTGGGGAAGATTTTGCATGAAGACCTTAATTTCCATCCATACAAAATGATGGTAGTGCAGGAACTCACTGAGAGAGACTGGGAGAGACATAGAGAGCAAATATGCTGCAGACGAGATGCCATTGTCATGTGCAGTGACAAGGTATATTTCCATTTGAATGGTTGCGTAAATAAGCAAAACTTGCGCTATTGGGCTGAAACCATCCCTCGTGAACTTCATCAGAGGCCCCTGGATGGAGCAACAGGTCATATGGCGCGGAGATCCATGCAAGTTTTGTTGGAGATATTTCTGGGGAAGCTGATCTCGCTGCGCAGCAATGTCGGGTGGCCTTCACATTTGCCTGATCTGGATCTTTTCTATTTCTTCTTGAGGGGGTATCTCAAGTCGAAGGTATACACACACCGACCTCAAAACCTTGAAGCCTCCAAAGATGCTATTCACCTTGAAATGGCCAAACGAGTCTTGCGAAGTTCAGAAAACATCTTGAAGAGTGTATCGCTAATGATGGCCACCACCTTGAAGACATTATTTTTAAAACACAGTGAAAAAAAATCTATTTTGCATACCCTTTCTTGTGTCGTAATGAAATTTATTCTATCTTGTAGCATTTTTGTAGAATAAAAGTTTGAAATGTGCTACTTCTTTTTGGGTCACCCTGTATAATAATCCCTTGAAACAAATAGAATATGAAAAGGCAGGCTATTCCTTCTAGTCAGAGGTCCCTAGATAATTCCGATATTCCCCTTCTGGGTGTTGAAGTGTCCTAGTAGATCTAAAACTTGCTAAGCCTTTTCATGCAACGAATTCCACCAAATCCACAGTCATTAAAAAGGCCAAGTGCTTTAAGATATCTCAAAGGTAAATATGTGTAAATAGCAGTCAGAGTTTTCATCTATTTAACTCAGAGTTGTATTTAGTCAGCCCTCTTACTCACCAACAGAAACTACAACATTATGCCAAAGGTTTGTGATTATCTCTGCACTCACCAGAGATCTCTTTTGTTGGGGGAAAGTCCAGAGTGAGTGAGAGAGACCACAGACAATCAAGAAGTGTGGTCCCAGAACAAATGGTATATATAGAGGGGAGCAATATTATGCCTAGCCATTTTTTTCCAATTTCCAGTTGTAATTTGGTCCCTTTGCTACAAGAAGCTATTCAGTAATCCCTCCTCGATAGGTAAAAATCCGAGAAGTAGAAAACATATGTTTGTATGGTTATTTTTATATATTTTAAGCCCTTAGAAACTCTCCCACACTGTTTATAAATATTCTCCGCACAGTTATACAGTAAACCCTTGTTTATAGTGGTTAATTCGCTTCAGACAAATACAGTGGTGTGAAAAACTATTTGCCCCCTTCCTGATTTCTTATTCTTTTGCATGTTTGTCACACAAAATGTTTCTGATCATCAAACACATTTAATCATTAGTCAAACATAACACAAGTAAACACAAAATGCAGTTTTTAAATGATGGTTTTTATTATTTAGGGAGAAAAAAAAATCCAAACCTACAGAGAAAAGCAAACAATCAAAAATCAACAATCAAAAATCAATACTGACTGTTAGAGCTTTAAATTGTGCGAAGCACCACGCGGGCGCATATCGTATATCATTGAGGAGTTTTATTTAATACGTAATATGTTCTTCTGAATGGGTAGCTTCTCAGCCATCCGCCAATAGCGTCCCTTGTATGAAATCAACTGGGCAAACAAACTGAGGAAGCATGTACCATAAATTAAAATACCCATTGTCCGTAGAAATCCGAGAACCAGCGAAAAATCTGTGATATATATTTACATATGCTTACATTTAAAATATACGATGGAGTGAAGCCGTGAAAGTCAAAGCGCGATATAGCGAGGGATCACTGTATTCATTTTTGCAAAAGACAATATTGACAACTACCAAGGTCAATACCTTCAAAATGTATGTTTCCTTATGGAATTTCACCTGAAGCTCACATTTTTCATTCTAGGTGATGAGCTTATATGATTGTTCCATGCATTTTTCATTGTGGTGTGGTCACATAAACTGCTTTGGTCACATGTTACTTAAAGGTAGACACGAGCCACAGGCCAGGCTCCAGATGTGGTTTCTGGCATTCCCGGTCATGAAAGTTTGAGATTTATTTGGATCCATCATGCAAGGCTTACTTTTGAACTGTTATTTGTGTGGTGACCTCTCATTGTTAAATAATTTTCTTTAGTACAGTGTCAAGAGTAATTATAATGTATTACTTTGAATCATTGGAACTAAAATCACTGCATTTCACAATTATGTAAAATGAGTTGGTGAAAATTTGTAGTGTTTTGTAAAGGAAAACATGATCGCTTCAGCAACATGTACTAGCAACATTCCCCACTGAGACATAAACTGGGCAGGAGAATGTGGTCGGAGTTTGAAGTGTAACAAATTTAAAATCAAAGTATCAATTATTTTGAAAAAACATTGGGGTTCTTCTAATAATAGTTTATTTGTAAAACTACAACGCACCAAAATGGCAAAAAGGTGTGACATAAGAAGTTCAGACTTCCATTTTTAATACCGACTAATTTCCAACAGTGAATGGTTTTCTACACTTATTAGTGTTCAGTAATTCAGTCCCTTTTTTCCATTTGTGCGTATATATTAAATTGAATTTCCATGTGGAAAAGAAATTCTGCATTTGAGAAATGTGACTGATAGGTTTTTGTTGATTAACATTGTTCTGTTTTGTAATATTGTAGCTTAAAAAGTTATGAAGATAAGTTATTGCACAACTTCATGTTATTGTTTCTGTGAAAAAGGCATGCTGTCAAAGAATGATAAAAGTCCACTTTTGTTATATTTCACCTTCCTTCATGAGATTATGATAAGGCAGTTTAGTAATGGGATTTACATAATTCTATAGCTTAATATTATAAAACTACTGCTACAGTGTCAGTACATCATTTGAAAAATGGCAGTCAAATTGAGATAATAATTTACGATTGTGTCAGAAATTTGCAATACTTAGTCAAGTGGCTAAATTTACACATTATAGTATTATCTAATAAACTTGGTGTCAACTGCTTCATATGATGTCTTGAGCTTGAAATATTTTGTTTATTGCTCTTTGTGTTATTTGCAGTGAGATTATGTTATTGAATAACCTCAGGCACCTAAAAGCAGATAAACTTGCACTATTTAGAATAATTATGCAGTACTGGGAACTACTTCCTTAATATTTAATGCATGTTTTAACATGTTAAACTCTCAAACGAAACAGATGTGCTGTTGGATTTAGTTACCACTGGGCAAACATTTAGAATGACTTGGTTTCATGCTGTCAGATGTTACACTAGCAGAGCACATACTGACAAAAAAACACCTGTAAGGTGGTTACAGCAAAATCAAAAGATAATCAATGTACATTTAATAATTAATTTGAAATGTATGTAACAGAAATGTGGCATTATATCACTGCAATAAAATGTGGACATGTACAAGTAAGAAATAACGTATACATGTGTGATAGAAAATGCTTTATTAAGTGCACAGAAATATTTAGTGCTGCAAGCAATGAAAAATTCATAGTATTTAATATTTCAAGTAAAGTATGTGTTTAATTACTTTCCATATATACAAGACAGTACCAAATGTCTTTTTACAATATAATACTGTATTTATGTTTAAATGACTGAAATCTAATACTCTTACCAGTCTGCACTTTGCAGTGTAATTTTTAATACAGATAACAATTATTTCAGGAAATAGCCATTGTACAAGATTTGTGAAAAGAACAGTTAATTCTGCACATGCCTTACATTTTACATGAATATGTATTGTAAGTTTTTTGGTGTCCAGGGCTATTTGCTGCCTTGGTCTGAAGGGGCAGCAAGACTCTGATTCCCTGCATTTGAAAATGAATAAATGTATGTAATTTGGTATTCACAAAGTAGTGCTGCCGCTCTTTTTTCATTCACATAATCTTGGCTGATGCTTCAGCTCTACCACATTTACTTGCCGTAGTTAAAATATGAGTTTGAATAAAAACATGTTCTGTATTAACAAGAATAGATTAAGCAATCTCTTACCATCTAAAAAGTCAATGTTGATCTGATAAACATACAGATGAAGGCAAAATTGTCAGTCCTGTCTGATTTTATATATTGGAAAACTGTTCAACTGAAACTGTTTGTGAGCATTTTACTGGGCAATTTAAAGAGAATCTTTGTTAATTGAAATATATTTTTCAATCATTTAAGCTCTTGAAAGTGCTAAAGTAAAGAATTATATTGAGCCAAGCAGAGTTCATGTGAATTAGACTATCAGTGCTAGTTATCATTTCATTAGGGTTTAGACAGTATGAAAAAATCACTTCTGTCACCTTTTGTCATATACTGCATTATAACATACAAAAATAAACTTAACACACCAAACAAAGTGCATAGAATAAGTTGCAAATGGTGGCTCTGAGGCTAAGTATCTGCACTGGTATCCCGAAGGTTGCCGGTTCGAATCCCTGTCACTGCCAAAAGAGATCCTACTCTGCTGGGCCCTTGAGCAAGGCCCTTAACCTGCACTTGCTCCAGGGGTGCTGTACAATGGCAGTTCCTGTGTTCTGACCCCCAAGTGGTATGTGAAAACTAACAAATTCCTAATACAAGAAATTGTATAAGGTGAAACAAAAAAAAGCTGGTTTTAAGTAATTAAGAAGTTTTCTGCAGATATACATTCCACTCACTTGTAAAAAGGCTAACAAGGCATTAGTGACCTTATTGCACAAGTACAGCATGCAGTTTCCACTGCTGACCAAAAGCTTCGTTTTCTCATCCATCTATCCTTCTATCCATGCGTTTTCAAACTTGGCCAGTGCACTACAGCATTGCTAGTGCCAGAGACCCTCCTAACAGCATTGGGCACTAGGGAAGAATCAACAGCGGGTGTAATCCAATACCATCACAGGACATGCAGAGGATCATAAAAAATCTTACAGGCCCAGTTTAGAGTGGTCAGTTAACTAAAGGTGAATATCTTTGAGATGTTGTGGGAACAACTGTGCATCTGGTGAAAAACTCACAAATCCATGAGGAAATGCATACTCTGATGGGGATAGTGGTTTAAACTTATGATTCTGCAACAATATGGCAGTTGTGCTTAATAATACACCCCCATGCCCATCCTCTTAATGAACAGCAGTTCATTTTTATTATCTGTTTTTCCAAGTACTTGATGAGGAAACAATTAATTTCCCTACCAATTTCACTTTTAACTGTATAATTTTATTTATTTCATAGTAAAGTTGTTTATAATATGTTCTCTTAGAGATGAGAAATATTATTTTCTGGGGTGGACAAATAAGACACATGGCAGAACAAGCATCCATGCATAGAAACCAAAATATTCACAAAATTTGTTAAAATATATTATACAAATAATAAACATAAACAAGAGCATTAAAATAAATTATTGTAGTAAATTAATCCAAAATAAACAAATATATTTAAACATACACCAAGGGAGGAAAAATCCAAAATGGCATCAGAAGAGCAGAACATAGCAAAAATATTATGTAATCCAGATAAACCTCAAAGTTATGACAATTTTGATTACTCTGATTCATGATTTTAAATATTGTTTAACCCTTTTTAACTTAACTTCCGGAAATTTGTCTGGGGATTTTTGACTGTAAAGTAGTGATATTGAACCACATATCATGTTTTTATGTCCTAAAATTCAGTATAGATTCAAATTTCAAATTACGTCTGTTATGAATGGTACTATATAATACATAATTGTGAAAACTGTGTGCAAACAGCTTTGTTCTTTTTGACTTCAGGTTTGTGGGTTAAACTCAGGTCTTTGGATATCTGTAAACTGAAGAAGCTGAAGCAGCTAACTGTTTCCTCTGTTGATTAATTGATACAGTCGAATATATTGCTCTTTGAGTCTTCACTTCGAGTTGTTTTGTCTTGGTAACAAGTAGAACCAGATTGCTGTACCATTTTATCTGACCTGCTGGTGTCAAATGTGTGCAGCTAGTAAACACCCTTGAAGTTTATTTTATTCACTAGAAAGATATTATTTTTTTTACAAAAATAATATTAATTAAATAAAAATGTGGAAAAACAGCACATATAATGTTGAGGAAAACACTACACGAAAGGAGAGAAATGGTAAAACCATATATATAAAAAGATAATAATACTGTACAATGTATTGCGCTACATTATGTGCAATCCCTAGCAACAAGTCTAAAAGCAGTGCATTTCCAAATATTGGAATTAAACTTGATTTGGACTTAGGGCTGGCAGCATGCCCAAAAATTCATATCTTGTAATTAAAATTTCTGAAGCTTTTGGCAGATACTTTTATAACGTATTTGTGTAAACTGAAGCTAAAACATGCATCTTTTTCCATTGCAACACTTAATCAATATGCGGCATTCACCTCTCTGAGAAAACAACTTTTTCTTATTCTCTTTAACTATTTCAAAATGCCAGCTTTGAACATGCATACTATCATGATCCAGGGTTTGCTTTGCATTTTTATAAAGCTAATTCTTTGTTAAAAAAAACTTAATTTTGATGGTTTTGAAGACCAAGGAATTCACTGGTCATGTTTGTTTTTTAATCTAATGTAATTTTAACAGCATTAAAAATATATTGCATTGTTTAATAATGGGTTTTTTCTTTCCCTTGTGGGTGCTGCCATTTTATAAGTCTTTTGGCAGGGATGCTTTGGTTTGTTGCTGGGAGCATGTTTGCCAGAGGTTGTGTGCTGTGACATCACGCAAGCAATGGTTATAATTTGGTTACTTTTAAAATATCTTTTATGTGAAGTTTCTTTTTTCCCTTAAAGCTTTTGACTTATGCTTAAACTTATTCTTCACCTTAAAAATGTATATGAAACATACTTAAAAAGACTTTTGTGTTCTTTTTTTACCTGCTTTTCTTCACCATATTGTCTAGTGTAGGGTATTGCCATTTTGTGGAACTTTCATTCTTCATTGCTACTGCTACCAACCAGGAGTGAGCAGGTGAGCATTATCAATTGCAAGAGAGTATATACAGTCTCCACCACACAGTCCCAGGTCATCTGAGATAAAATTATACTATGTGTGCTTAACTACTGTGTATAATATTTTGACAAGAGGTAGGACTGACTTTTGATTATGAAATTTGCTTACTTTCTGACTATGTTTCATTTTCCAATTCCAATTTAAAATCTCCCTGCCATTTTCCCACAGAGCGTAATACTGATATTTTATTAGCCTGAATTTAAGTAGCCACACTGTATAGGTTTGTGGAAGCTACTACAATGAAATTAGTAAAACTAGGTTCTATTTAAAAACTACACATTTTGATTTTTGTTAGCAGTCTTCTTGTCCTCCCCATCTGACCTTGGCATGTCTTAGCATTTCATTCCATCTGATGATTCCATTTCTTCCTAGCTGTTTCTGGCTATTACCCAACTTAATTTAATGAAGAGTTGTGGTGGGTGGAGCTACAGCCAGCATCACCTTACCAATTAGATCTAACTGTACATCACTTTGGACTACAGTAGACCCCCGCAAAGTCGCGGTTCAAAGTTGCCGGCCTCAATCATTCGCAGATTTTTCTAATAATTGTTAGCAGAAACCGCAGTTTTTATGCCTTTTATTGTGGCAATACTGCACTGTAGAGAGAACAGGAAGCAACTGTAGTGGAAAAAGCGGCTTGGGATGGTGAAAGTAGCCAATAGAAATTTGAAACCAGGAGTCCCTGCAGTGGCTCTGATTGGTCTTCTGCTGAGGGTGCTGGGGGTGTTGGGGTCAAAGGATGTCAGTGCGGCTTTTAAAAAGGGGGCCGGTGACCAAAAGCAAAAAAAAGTTTTTGTAATTTGTGTTACAAGTTCCTGTCTGTCTGCCTTCTGTTGGGTTACCTGTACTTACTCGTTTTGTCCTGGATCATTTCTTGCGTTTGGATTGTCTGCCGTCTGCCTGTGTACATGAGGGCTGTAAGTGGATTCATGGCCATCCTGCAAAAAAAAGAGCGCTCCTGAACCTATCGACCCGTCTTCACCATTTCAGGAACTAGCGGTAGGACGATCTTTACATTCCCATTCAACTTGTGGATCTCTGGACTATCTATTTTCATCATTACATTTCATCCATTGCCGTTTTTCTTGAACTTTCTCATGATTTACTGTGTGTGTTTTGAGTGTGCTTTGTTGTATTTAATGTGTAATCGCCGTAAGGGGAACAGGGGTGGTATCATTTGTTTTCATTACATTCTTTATTTGCTGTTTGATTACCGGTTTGCTTTGTTTTTGTCTCTGTTTGTGAGTGCGTGCGGGTCGGGCCAAGGCTGGGTGTGTCCCTGGAATCTCCACCATAAAAATAAATAAATCAACGTCTTCTCGACAGTGTGAATCTTAGCAGCACCGGACTGCTACAGCGTTATTCATTTCTCCTTGCTGCAGATTGACTGTGATGCATCCCCAGCTGGGTGTTCTTGTGTTTTCCGTTTTGTTAATCTTAACCCTTAAACCGCCACACTCGGCTATACAGTAGTTGTTTCCCAGTGCCATTTGTGAGCGCGCAGGAGCTGATCAGTCAATACCGTACATTCCTTGAGCAGCCAGCTCATGACCACTGCCAGCCCCTTGTGAACAGGGGGGCTGAACGCACCCCTAGAAGACACAGATGCTCCTCACAAAACGTCTGATAGACTACTTTCACATCGCTCCCTTACTTGCTGGGCTTACTTGCGGCTGCTCTGTCACATGATATGCTTCTCACGCAACGCTACGCATACTTAAAAGCCTGAACAGCACCTGTCCTTTTTGGCTGATTGCTTTGTTTCTCTCTCCTCCCCCAGACATCCTCTGCTCCTATCCTAACAGGGTCCCGCTCCTGTTGTGCTCCCCTATGATGTCTGTCTATTTTTTAATCGATAACTAACTGCATACTGGGATTGTTTTATTTCTGAAAGAGACATGTTTGTTTGAAGTGTTTGAATAAAGTTCCTGTCTCTACAATTTCCTGTGTTTCTGTGCAATTATGTGACCCAAGCATGACACCTTACAGCCTCACTGTCCCTGGGATTGAGCCACTGCACTAAGACTAGCCTGCCAGAATCAGCGCTTATCCTCTGTGTGCTTGTGTGCAGCCAGTTCAAGCGCAGTTGGCTCGGTGATTTACATCCATGGTGTCAGTTGCACTTTGTACATATTGTTAAAGTAGTTTTTTAAATAGTTTTTACAGTTCATTAGCAGTGTGTAAAATGATTAGTGTTGCAGTGATGCTCTTTGCATGAAAAAGTGTTCCATTAAAATTTCACTTTTTCTTTGTGAATTGTGACGTTTACTTAAAGTGCAGCAAAAAAGTATTTGGCGTCCAGGGATGCATTAACCCCAGGTATGAAACACCGAAACGCCCTGCACCTTCTAAGGCTTCTGGCAATGAAAACACTCTGGCATGAATTACAGTACATATAGCGGTAACATCGGTATTTTACATTCTAGCACTGCGGGTGACATATCAGTACAGTACTGTACAGTATGCAGGTTTACCTTTGCATTCTTTTTTTAGGTAATGTACTAAGCTGAGTTTGAAATTAAATTAATGTGTTTTGGGAGCATATTTAGGGTTTAAACTATAAAAATAGGCATTTTTTTAACCACATCCACAATTCGCGTTTTTTCACAATTTGCGGGTGCTCTATTAATGTAACCCCCGTGAAGTTGGGGTTGTACTGTATATATTTAAAGGGTTACACTCACTTATTAAATAAAATTCACACACAAGTCATTGCACAAAGGTGTTATCTTTAAGACTTAAATATGTAATAAAATCACATTTCCCATTTCTTTTGCATGCTTTGTGATTGGATGTGTTTTATTTTTAACTGTGTGTGCAAGTTTTCTCTAATTTTGAACCTACAAGTAAAATGCTATTTTGAAAACCAAACTGCAGTAACATTTTCTTCTGAATATATTAGATTATCCAATTTACTCCTCTTTGGAAGCCTCCGGCTCTGGAGGGAAAATATCCACACTCTCTTCAAAAGAAGCAGTTATATTATCACAAGGCACATGACTTAAAGTTAATAACATTTTAATGTGCATTGGAACCTTTTTTAACTCTTGTAACTGCACATTAAATTCAATTTCAATACTTTTCACTGAGTTTGGCCAAGACAGAAGGAGTTGCTCAGCTAAACACATTTGTTGCTGCACAGATTTTTCCTGTGTGTTCACATATGTCACCGTTTGCTTTTGTTGCTTTTTCAGAGTACCTACTCCTCAATGTTATGGATTAGCCAAGTCATTTCATGTTGCACTATTATATATACTGTACATAAAATGTGTCCTTGCCCATTTGGCTTTGTTTCTGGGCAGTGCTAATCATGCTTTACCCATGGGATGGGACAACAAAATTAAAAGTGGATCGCTCACCACATTTACTGCTCCAAAATTGTTCTTTTTTCAACCTGTGTGAAAGTGTTTTTTGTTGCAAGTTGAATTTGCTGTTTTAGTGTGATTAACCTCTTGTCTGACTTATGGATTTTGCACTTGTTTATGTAACCAGAGTTTTGTTGCCTCTGTCGTATGGTTTTTAATCCACTTCTCACATGTTGGTTACTCTTTTTTGCATTACAGACTTAAAATAGAGCATACTGCTTTCTTTTTAATTCACGTGTCTTCCTCCTCTTCTTAATACTAGTAGTTCTTCTATTCCAGTAGGTTACTTACAGGTTTGGCAGAATTACTTTTATGCATCATTTCATTATCATGGGTAGCTGTCCCTTTTGTCAATTTGTCCAAGTAAGCTAAACAATAAATGCACAATTTATTAATTAAATAACACATCAAAAAAGGAAAGCAAGCAGAGTCCAAGTAAATACTCATAACAGTAAACCAAAAGTCCCTGAGTTCCCAGAGTTTTCTCTTAACTCTAGACATAACTCTACATATTCCTTTGTCCTAGACATATGGATGTCCCTACTATTGCTGCATGGACACAAGGCTAGAACTTTCTGTACTGGGCAGTATTGTCTCTCTAGTCCATTTTATAAACAGGTCTGCCCTCTAGTGTTTTGTATGTTTACTTATATGCTTCTGCTGAGGCTAAATCTGTCTGTTATGTTTCTTAGGGCTCCTGCTTATTGCCCTTTCAGGACACCCTGCATACACACAGGATATATAATTGGTACTGGCGTTTTGGCATCCTGTTCCCTCACGTTGGCATATGCAAAACCCCTTCTTTTCCCACTTTGATGGTCTTGTTTTCCTTAAGATAAACTGTATGACTGTCCCTGCCTTGTGTGAACTTTTTGGTGCCATTGCCACAGCAACCACTAGCCAGCCATTTATCCCTTAACAGCACAGTGTGAAGGTTTTTAGAGTTTCAATCAAAAATGAATATCCAATATAAAATTTTGATGTTAACTTATTAAGAAAAAATTACATAATTTTCAGTTCCCTGTGTGTAGAGATTCACAAACTGGTTACACTAGCTTTAACAGCAATAACTAAAGATGTTTTCTCTAGTTTCATATCAGTCTTTCAACAGCAGTTTAGAAGAATTTTGTCTCACATGCCTTTGCAGAATTAATTCAACTCAGTGGAATTTTTATGTTTTCTAGCATGAACTGCTCATTTAAGGGCCTGGTAGAAAATCTTGGTAGGAATTAAGTATAGACTTTGACTGGGCTACTCCAGAACAAAATTTCCAATAATCCATGCATGCCTGAATTTCAGCTCACAGACATATGGCTTAACATTTTCTTGAAGAATCTTACAACAGGAGCAGAATTTATCAGTTGCATGTGGTCCAGATCCTGATGCAGCAAAGATTACCAAAAACGTTTTACTGTAACCTTCATACTTCATGTTTGAACTTGAACTCGGTTTGAGGTCCTTGATGTAGAATGCAGTGGTCACTGAGAAACTTTGCAGTAATTCAGATAATCTGCTTGGTTTCAGATACTGCATTTTTACGATTATAAAAGTATTGCGGATCTTGTGGGGTAAATGCTCAGTCACCATATTACATTTTATATAAGTATTTTTGAACACCTGGCCTCAAACATAAAATAATTGAAGTCCAGGTACCATTTATTTGTTTTGTATAACCTCTTGTTTTAAAAAAATTTGTATTCAAAATTTAAAAAAAAAAGTAACATTCATATTCACTGTAAAAATAATAGCAATAGGAAAACAAGTTAATACATCTTTAAAAGAATTATGCATTATGTAAACAAGACTCATTAAAACTAGTACCTAGGTGAGTTTCAAATTTTTCTTTAGGGAACCTGAAGAAATAACTCTTTTAACTCACAAGTTGATATTATATATTTTCTGAAATATAGTGCCATGTAAAACCCACACACTGTTAAAATAATTACCATTATAGTTTATTACCTAGGTTTATTTCCAGTAGAACAAATAATAATTATTAGCAGCACATAGGTATTTACACCCATTGAGAATATGCTGATAACAGTTGCTGAATATTCATATTCAAAAATGTCATCCATATCTTGTTCTTATTTTCCCTATTTACTTGTATTGTGTAGTCTGAAGTGTTTTCATATTGTTAATGACAGAGTAGAGATTGACAGGCCTCAATCCAGAAAGGGTAGCAAGTCCAAATTTGGGGAATGTGTTGAGAGAAATGCTTTTACTTGGACAAGTCAGCATTGAAGATGAGAACAAATAATAAAAAGTGTGGTTTTATGGTAGGCAGGTGTGTCTATAATTTGTTTTTGCAGTAGGCAGGTGTGTCTGATCTGATCACAATGAACCTTTTAAGTTTAATCCATTGGGACATTATGTGTTTTGTTTTCTTTGAAATTTGGGATTGTTTGCTTCCTTTATTTCTTTCCATGTTAGTGTGTAGGCAGCCATACACAAAGTGTAACTTATTGAACTTTAATTTCCTGTCTGACCTATATTTATGAGGTGTGTCCTCTGTGCCTGGAGGCAACCTGCCGCAATACTTAAAACAGCACTATTGAAACAAAGCAATTCACTTGAAGAAATGTGAGATTAAATATATAAAAGTTTGTCTTTAAATTTCTGACAGTCTTACTTGAAGTGTTTCATTAACGGAGTAATTCAGAAATTCTAACCATTCTAACTATTCCTTCGGGCTATGTGTGGTATTGTATTAAGTAGTCATTACTTTTGGTGTCATTTGTACCACATTCATTGAAATGTTTGACATGAGTTAAAATGATTGCAAATAAAAGCTAATTGGTCACATCATTGTGCTCTTAAACAGAAATCATATATTTTTATTGCTGAAATAATAAACTTTCTAAGAGATAAATGTGTTAAAATGAAAATCATTTTTTACCTTGATAAAGCAGCATGATTTTAACTTCATTAGCTTAAACCATGTGGGAATTTTAAATAATAAGCCAAACTGAAATTCAGACGTTTCATATTCGAAATGGCAAATCTGGAATGAATTATTTAATTTCATTATGAATTATCTCCTGTGCCTTGTATGTCATTTGAATCAGAATTGCTGGATGGGGCCTGTGGGCCACTAACTGAGAATTCCCCAAGATATACACCATCTGTCTCAGATTTAATCAGAATAGCTAACTTAGTTGGATTCATACAATGGAGGGATTTATCTTTGGAAATCTATTCAATTATCTTGTTATATCTGTTCAGTGTTTCAGTTGTAATTGTCAAACTGGATGGACTGGCAACCTGACTGAGGTCAGGGATGACTTCCTACCATTGCCGGGAGGCCATAATGGATGGAGAGGAGAGATGTAGATACAACCTGGCTGGGATGGTCCTTGAGATTTGTCTCAGCTAGGATGACCCAATAAAAGATGGAAAAGGGACAAACATTTCAAAAGCAATTCTTTCCCCAACACGGCAGATGGTAGTATTCCTCTGATGGGAGCCCAGCTTGGACACCCACAGGGTTGCCGTAGACTTGCAGTATGGAAGGGCAGCCCTGTCAGAGCCCTTGGGTGTTGCAGGTGGGTGCTATGAAGAATGCACCTCTGTGTTGTGGGGAAATTCCATATAATCTGGAAGTGCCTCCGGCAACCAACATGGTGAAACCGGATCTATTGTTGGGTTCAAGATGAAAAGGGAACGTCTTCATTCATCAGGAGGTCAGAGTCGGGAGGTAGTGGACAAACACTTGAGAGAGACGAGGAGTAAAGGAGACAAACAAGCTTATTTATTCATTTAGTAGTTGTGTATATGGTAATAGACTGCCTTTAACCTGTGCAATAGACACTTCTATAATAAATGTAATTTTATTTCACCTGAATTCGTGTCTCACTGATTTCTTTGTGGTGTTTGGGGCTCTGAGGCATCCACTAGAGTCTATACAGTCTTTCTTTTGTTTTTCTTTTATAGCTAGTAATCTCTCTTCTTCTTCTTCAAAATGGATGGAACCAGGTATGCTTGTCATTAATGCTTCAGTCAGTTTGATTCTTTTACCAGTTTTGGGTTTCTGGAAGCCAGCTCTACACATTACGTTATAGTAACATTGTGTTAAGGATTGGTTCTAAGGGTAGGACAGGTGTAGCACCGTATTAACTTCCCATTCTCCCATGTCGTATGGATCTCCCAGCCGTGACTGAAAAGTTTAAAATAAGTTACTCCAAAATGTTACTGTATGACAAAATGCTAAATCCTAACTCTGTATGTAAGCCTAACTACTCTGATGTTTTAATATTGTACCTGTGATATTTTGTCTATCTATACTAATAAAAGGTAAAGCCCTCACTGACTCACTCACTGACTGACTGACTGACTCACTGACTCATCACTAATTCTCCAACTTCCCGTGTAGGTAGAAGGCTGAAATTTGGCAGGCTCATTCCTTACAGCTTACTTACAAAAGTTGGGTAGGTTTCATTTCGAAATTCTATGCGTAATGGTCATAACTGGAAGCTATTTTTCTTCATATACTGTAATGGAGTTGAGCTGGATGGCCGTGGGGGGGCGGAGTTTCATGTGACATCATCACGCCTCCCACGTAATCACGTGAACTGACTATCAACGCAGTACGTAGAAAACCAGGAAGAGCTCAAAAAAGCTCTGAAGAAAACATGCATTATATAATTGAGAAGACAGCGAAACAATAAGAAGCGAGCGACTGATATATACAACCATATTCATGAGTGCTGCTACTTCGGAAAGAAAGCACGGTGTAAACCTAAAGTTTAAATTAAGTTCATAGACAGGCTGCCGCTGGCGTTTGTAATTTAGTGCCTGCCCATATAAGGCCGTCTGTCAGCGGCAATCCAATAGAAACACTGCCGCTAAATATTCACAGGTGAAGGACTGTGCTTTTGCAGAGGAAGATGAGATGGTCAGGGTGGTGTTTGGCACAAATTCAGCGAAACTGCGAGAGAAACTTTTAAGTTATAAAAAATAACGCATTTAATCACACTTTCAATTCTAAGCAAAGGGGAACTTTTGTCAATGCATGATTTCCTGGTACATCGATCACACTGATGCACACATCACAGCTACAAAAATGTTAGAGTCGGAATAAAGCGCGTTCCTACGACTGATCGGAGGAAAATTTCATTTCAATTTCATTTTTTCAGAAATTAAAACAGCTTGAGTTTACAATATTCATGTCCATGTCTATTATTTGATTCTGTCGCCCACTAAAACCCTTTTAAATTAAAAAAAAACATTTGCGATTTGGGGCAAATTTACATGTGCGATTACATACGATTAATCAAGATTAATTATTACACAGCCTCTAATTAATTGGATTAATTTTTTTAATCGAGTCCCACCCCTAATATATATATGTAGATTTGTATATATATATGTGTATATACAGTATATATGTACTGTAGATATGTATATGTGTTTATACATGTATATATATGTGTGTATGTGTATATATATGTGTATATATATGTATATCTATACTGATAAAAGGCAAAGCCCTCACTGACTCACTCACTCACTCACTCACTCACTCACTCACTCACTCACTGACTCATCACTAATTCTTCGACTTCCCGTGTGGGTTGAAGGCTGAAATTTGGCAGGTTCATTCCTTACAGCTTACTTACAAAAGTTGGGCAGGTTTCTTTTCGAAATTCTACGCATAATGGTCATAACTAGAAGCTATTTTTCTCCATTTACTGTAACGGAGATCAGCTCGAAAGCCGTGAGGGGCGGAGTTTCGTGTGACATCATCACGCATCTCACGTAATCACGCATTACGTCGAAAACCAGGAAGAGCTACAAAATGCGCTAAAGAAAACATGCATTATATAATTAAGAAGGCAGCTAAACAATTAGAAGCGAAGCGAAAGTGACATATAAAACCATATTCAGCGGCTCACATGAACTAACGCAGTGCGCAGACAAAAAGCAACAGTTCCAAAGAGTGCTGAGCAAAAACCGAATTACACTGTTACGCTCAAATAGACAAACCACATGCCGTGGCGCAATAGTAGCGCCTTCGCCTGTAGCGCCGAGGTTCGATTCCCGAGAGGGGATGCACTAAGTATGTACGTGCGCTTCTCGATTCATTTTAACCTCGCATCCCCTTAGTTTGAGACGTATGAAAACACATGCGGTTTACGCAGAAAGACAGATCACCTATTGAAGCTTCATGAATAATGGATACTTTATTCCCGATCAATGATTGTTTTGGTAAAGCCATACTCAGTGTATTCATTAGATGAACGGTAAAAAAGTAAGAGCTAGGGGACGGTACCTTACTGAGGCACACAAGCAAAACCACAATAGCACGCGGGCTCGATGTACTGTAGTGCGCGTCAACTCGATCTGACTTGCGCGATCACATTACAAAAAATATTTCTTTTCAAGTTCTATTTAGTCCATATGTGTCAAACTCAAGGCCCACGGGCCACATCCAGCCCGGCGTGTAATTATATCCGGCTCGCGAGATCATTTTATATACTGTATTATTGTTATTAATGGCCTGGGGATATGAAGCGCTGGTAACACAATAAACTATAGATCCCATAATCCAGCGCTTCAGCTGCCTTGTCGAACACTTACCACGTTAATCAAGTCTAGCTTATGATGCTACAAGTTATTGCCAAGCTAGCCCACACGATGCCAAAGAGAAAAGGTGATTCTGAACATAGAGCCTTTAAAAACCGATGGTGCCCCAGGTGCTCCCCTTGACGTCACTTCCTGGTGTGGCAGAAGTGTCAGGAAAGCACCTGGAAGCACTCCGGGCCTTCTTGGAATTATTTCTGGCAGCACTTCCAGGATTCTCCAACTGTCCGGGCGCCCCCTGGCGGTGGCCACGCCCCTCTCACGGGCATCCCAGCTCCGTCTTTGTGGCCCCCAAATAGATCCGGGCGGCTGCCCTCTCGTGGCCGAGGAGAAGTATTGTCCTAGTTGGGGACTGTCCAGGCGTCCCGGCCGGGCAGTGTCCCCGTACATCTGTTACAATATGTATATATATACTGTATATATATATATATATATATATATATATATATATATATATATATGATGTGTATATATATGTTTATATGTGTGTGTGGCTGTGTATATATATATATATATATATATATATATATATATATATATATGCCAGCAACACTCATGACAATGACAAAACAATTACATTGTCAATCATGTTACATTATTATTAAAATGTTTCCTTTTCTTTTACTTCTCCGCTGCCAAGCTGGTATTTTGATATATATATATATATATATATATATATATATATAGATAGATATGACAACAACACTCATATCAATGACAAAACAATTACATTAACAATCATCTTACATTATTTTTAAAATGTTTCCTTTTCTTTTTCATAACTTCTTTAACTACTTCTCCGCTGCGAAGCGCGGGTATTCTGTTAGTTTACTATAAATATGCTCATGAACAAAGCTGTTGATGGAGACATGAATTTATCATTAAATCAAGAATTTGAAACTGGTCTCGTTCGATGCGAGAGATGGACGTCTGAAGTGGAGCTCCACTAGCAGCGGTGTTATTTTTCATATTATTTGCTTATTATCCTGAGATATCCTGTATTTATTCAACCCCAGAGGGACTGCTACAGTATATTTAAGCACATATAAACTTGGTCAACAAGAAGGGGGGTCCGAAAGAATCGAAAACTAAAGCTACACCCAAGCTACGATCAGCAAGCCCTAGTTCAAGATACGGCCTTTCAGAGACAGCCCTGGATCAGATGGGCGAAAGTACAGACTCCTCGGGACCATGGTCCGCTACATCGTTGCCGACTGAGAGCGAAAAGGGGAGTGAAGGTGCGATCGTGAGTGCAGATATGGATAGCTCGCCGATCAGAGTTGATCACCTGATACTGGAAAGGGCCTTGAAGTCCGCGACTTCAATTACGCAATAATGCGAGCCGGGAGCAGCAGGGACACCGGCTACAGCAAAGTCTGCTGGTTCATCTACGGTACAAGAAAGCACAATTTAACTGTCTGAACTGAAGGTGTTGCTCGCTGAGCTCACGCAAGATATAAAGAAAAGCGAGAAGGCTAATGAAAAAGCAAGCGCAAAGGCAAGCGAAAAAATGAGACAGGAGGTGAGACAGAAGTTGTAACAGGCAAATGAATGGCTGCGACAGGAATTCCAACAGGCAAATGAAAGGCTACGTCAAGAGGTGCAACTTGAGCTTCGACTGGTGCTGGGTAAAATTAAAGAGCAATTTTAGGAAAACTCGGTTAAACTGAGCACGCTTACTGATCAATTGGAGGATCTCAAGGAGACATTCACAAATCGGATTGAAATGACCGAAAATGTAGCTGCCAGTGCTGAGGAAAAAGCAGTAAATGTCAGCTCTGAATGCAAAAAACTCGGAGAAAAACTCGGAGACAGACTGGCTGCTTTGGAAGATGGGAGTAGAAGGTATAATGTCAGAATTGAAGGTCTGTCTGAGAATCGAGAAAGTTCAAACCCTGTGAAATTTGCAGCTGAACTTTTTTCTAAAATAATCGGGGACGACTTTAAAGCAGAATCTGAGATAACAGTGGCTTATCACAGACGCGGATCAAACACCGTTAGACCCCGACCAAGATCTTTTATAGTTCGTTTTGAACGATTATCATTTAAGCTAGAGGTGATGGCACTCCTCAAAAACAAGGAAGATATTATATATGAAAATAACCACATTTGTATCTTCCCTGACTGCTCTCCAGCAACAGCTACTAAACGCGCATCCTTCTACAACATTAAACAGCGGTTACGGCAAGGGGAGAGAAAGAGAGCAGGCCTGATCTATACCTAACCTATCCTCTCAATCTTTATAATTATAACTACCAACGTAATAATAAGCTGCATGGCAACAACTCTAGGGGAAATAGGAAATTAAGACCGAAGCTGTCTCACTTCCAGTTAAGACTATAAAATGACATCAAAAACTCAGAATCAGTGTCTCCATGATGGGACAGTTAACTTTGTAAGCTGGAATGTTAAAGGCCTGAATCACGAATTAAAGAAAAAGAAGGTACTCTCTCACCTAACAGGTCTAAATGCTAAAATAGTATTTTTACAGGAAACCCACTTAATAAGCAAGGATCAGTTCCGCTGCAAAAGACTGGACTGGCCAAATGTTCCATTCTAGTTTTACAAAGAAAACTAGAGGGTGGGAATTCTCATACATAGAACAGTACCATTTGTAGCATCAGATGTAGTATTGGATCCTGAAGGGAGATATGTAATGGTCATGGGAGACTTATCTAACTGTAAAATGATTTTGATAAATGTTTATGCACCTAATGTTGATGATAAGGAATTTATACAAAATTTATTTGCATCTGTTCCCAATCTGAACACTCATAAAGATATAATGGCTGGGGACTTTGTGTTCTAAATCCACTTTTAGATAGGACTTCCTCCACAGGGGGAACGGCATCTAACACTGCAAAGATAATTACAAAGTTTATAACTGATCACAACTTATCAGACCCCTGGAGGTTTTTAAACCCAAATTCAAGAACATATTCTTTCTACTCACCAGTACATCATTGCTACTCAAGGATTGATTACTTCTTTATAGACAATAACTTCTTGCCTAAGATTAAATCTTGTAAATACGATGCTATTGTTATTTCTGAACCATGCACCTATGATCTTGGAGCTGAAATTACTAAGCCCCATACACTCCCCAGATGGCCTCAACCGCTTCTATTAGCTGACGAGAATTGTACTGAATTTATATCCAAACAAATCAAATTCTTTCTAGAGACAAATACATCCCCTGAGATCTCTGCAGGAATACTCTGGGAAACTCTTAAGGCCTTCTTAAGAGGACAGATTATCTCATATCTTTCCCACAGAAATAAATCCGAGCCAAGAAAGTAGCAGAGATAAAAAGCGAAATTACTAAAATAGATGAAGAACATGCCAGACTACCAAGCAGACTCTACATAGAGGAGGCAGGCTCTACATTCAGAATTAAACCTCTTGACAACTAAAGAAACTGAACAACTAATTTACAAATCCAGACATCATTATTATGAACATGGAGAGAAAGCTAATAAGCTTTTAGCTCAACAAATTCACAAGCAAGAAGTGCAACGCAATCTCGTAATCACTAACACGAACGGAGATAAAATCATCGAACACAAAAATATAATGCACACTTTCAGAGACTACTATAAATCCCTATATACTACTGAGTTTAAAGAAGACAATACACAATCTAATGCATTTCTGGATACATTACAGATACCACAAATAGACGCTTTTAGTGTGGAGGAACTTGATAAACCTCTGCATTATCAGAATTACTAGATGCTATAAAGTCACTCCAAGGTGGAAAAGCAGCAGGCCCTGATGGCTACCCTGCAGAGTTTTACAAGAAATTCTCCGCTCAGCTAGCTCCCTCCTATTAGCAACATTTACAGAAGCCAGAGATAACCAATCTCTTCCACAAACCTTTCGCCAAGCACTAATCACTGTCTTTCCAAAACAAAATAAGGACTTATTACAATGTGCATCATACAGACCAATTTCACTTCTGAATAACGACGTTAAAATACTCTCTAAAATCATAGCTAGAAGGATGGAGAAAGTGCTCCCTCGTAATATCACAAGACCAAACTGGATTTATTAGGGGCCGCACTTATCTTCAAATCTTCGACGCCTGTTTAATGTAATATACTCACCAACTAAATCAAACACCCCAGAAATATTATTATCATTGGATGCAGAAAAGCATTCGACATGATTGAATGGAAATACCTTTTACTACATTGGAGAAGTTTGGGTTTGGCCCAACATTTGTGCATGGATTAAATTACTGTATACTAACCCAGAAGCTTCAGTTTGCATCAATAACATTTGCTCAGACTACTTTAAACTAGAACGTGGCACTAGACAAGGATGCCCTTGTCACCCTGCTGTTTGCATTGCCATTGAACCACTGGCAATACATTGTCGAAATACTGATCAGATAAAGGGGATTAGCAGAGAAGGACTGGAACAGAAAATCTCATTATATGCAGATGACATGGTACTGTATATATCGACCCAGAAAATTCTGTGCCTGCAGTCTTAGCAGCACTCACAGAATTTCAAAAGATCTCTGGTCTCAGAATTAATCTGAATAAAAGTGTACTCTTTCCAGTGAATTCTCAAGCATATAATATTAGATTAGACACCCTACCTTTTATCATTGCAGAACAGTTTAAATACCTAGGGGTAAACATCACAAGTAAACATAAAGCTCTTTATCAACAAAATTTCGCCGTCTGCATGGAAAAAATTAAACAAGACTTGCATAGATGGTCAACCCTTCATCTCACACTAGCTGGAAGAATTAACACTGTTAAGATGAATATTCTTCCTAAGCTCCTTTTTATTTCAAAACATCCAATATACATTAATAAATCATTCTTTAAGCAATTAGATTCAACAATAACCTCATTTATTTGGAATTCAAAACATCCACGCATCAAAAGAGCGACCCTACAAAGACAAAAGGCAGAAGGCGGCATGGCTCTACCTAACTTCCAGTTTTATTACTGGGCAGCAAATATACAGGCGATAAGAACCTGGACACAAATAGAAGAACATACACAGGCTTGGACCGCAATAGAAGTAAAATCCTGCAGTACTTCTTTGTATTCCTTGCTCTGTGCTCCAATAAACACACGCTATCGGCAATACACTAATAACCCAATTGTGCTCCACTCACTTAGAATCTGGAACCAATGTAGAAAGCATTTTAAGACGGAGAAGCTTCTATCTGTGGCACCTCTGCAAGAGAACCACCTCTTTCAACCTTCACAAACATATGCAGTTTTAATATCTGGAAAAATTTGGAATTAACTTGCTTAGAGATCTTTATATAGACAACGCCTTTGCATCCTATGAACAATTACATTCCAAATTTAACATTCCAGCTACACATTTCTTTCACTATCTTCAAATCAGGAACTTTGTTAAACAGAACCTTCCAGATTTTCCTCATCTTGCACCCTCATCCATGCTGGAAAAATATTGCTCAATTTCAAGGACTTAGACTCCATCTCTACAATATATAAAATCATTTTACAATCCCTTCCTTTCAAAGATCCAAGAGGACACTGGGAAAAGATCTCAATTAATATATCAGAAAAGGAGTGGAAAGTAGCAATGCAGAGAATTCACTCGAGCTCCATATGCGCAAAGCATACAATTATACAACTCAAAATTATATATCGAGCACATCTGTCTCGACTAAAACTCTCCAAAATGTTTCCAGGGCATGATCCAACCTGTGAACGTTGCAACCAAGTCCCAGCCTCACTAGGTCACATGTTCTGGGCCTGCACCAAATTAACATTATTCTGGACAAAAATTTTAATTACCTTCAGACAGCCTTGGACTCACAATCCCTCCTAACCCATTAACAGCTGTGTTTGGGGTTCTTCCAGAGGGCTTAAAGTGGAGAAAGACAAACAAATTGTGATTGCACTCACTACACTTTAGGCACGCAGACTTATTCTGATAAACTGGAAGTACCCAAACTCTCCTCTTTTAAGTCAGTGGGAAACTGATGTGTTATATTATTTGAAATTGGAAAAATCAAATACTCAGTTAGAGGATCTGTACAGACTTTTTCAAAACATGGCAGGATCTAATCAGTAATATTTTAAAATAAGTTCATAAAGCACAGAGAATTTATTAATTTAGGTATGTTTACAAGCCTTAAATTTTACACGTTTGGCTTGCTCTCTCTCTCAGGGTGGGGATCGATCTGTTCTTAACTCAATTTTTCTTTTTGTAAAAACTTGATTGCTTTGTATGGATTGTAATAAAATTAATAAAAATAATAAAAAAAAAAAAAATCAAGAATCTCATCCAACAATTCACCCCTGCTCTTTCAGACAGATCATTTACATTGATAGAAGCAAAGCTTCTGCTACCTCATCTGTTGCTCAGTTTCACAATCCACCTTGCATATACTCTGAGAAAAAGTAAATCATGAGCTCGGATTTAAAGGTTCTCTCTGTCATTTTAACTGCATGACAGTTAACAACTAATTACTTCTGAGTGAGACGAATGGTTATAAACACCAAGTTCTTTACATTTAAGTCTTCCCTGCTTTGTCAAAGTTTTTGACACCTGTTTTATTTTCATTTTAGTCGTATTGTTTACAGAAAAACTTGCATATTGTAGACTTTAATTTCATTTTAGGTGTGTCTTCTGTACTGATTTATTGAAAGAAAACATACATCTAAAAAAATATTTTTGTTGACTAGTAAGAACAGTACGCTGCTATGCTAACAACAAGCCATGGATTACAAGTGACATCAAATGCCTTTTAAACCAGAAGAAAAGGGCTTTTAAAGACGGTGATCAGCATGAGCTCAAGCGCGTGCAGAAGGAACTCCCAGTCCAGCTCAGGGCGGCGAAAGAGCAGTACAGGAGAAAGCTGGAGCAGAAGTTGCAGAATAACAGCATGAAGGAAGTGTGGGTTGGGATGAAGATTATCACTGGCTGCAGCTCGAAGCAGGGTGCCACCATCGAGACAGACATGGAGAGAGCAAACCAAATGAACAACTTCTTTAATAGGTTTGATCACCCTAACCCACTCTCACCTCGGAGTACTGCATCCTCCAACCATCCTTCTGTTGATACCAGCATAGGTGAGACATCCCCACTCACAATTACAGCAGCCCATGTGAGCAGAGAGCTGAGAAGGCTTCGTGCCAGCAAAGCAGCGGGTCCAGATGGAGTATCGCCACGACTGCTGAAGGCCTGTGCATTGGAACAGGGGAGTCCTCTACAGCGCATCTTCAACCTGAACCTGGAACAGGCAAGAGTCCAAAGGCTTTGGAAAACATCCCAAAGGTATCACGTCCTAGTGAGCTGAATGACTTCCGGCCTGTTGCTCTAACGTCACATCTGATGAAGACCATGGAGCGGCTGCTGCTTCACCACCTGAGGCCACAGGTCCACCACGCCCTCGACCCTCTGCAGTTCACATACCAGGAGAAGGTGGGAGCAGAGGATGCCATCATCTGTATGCTACACCGATCCCTCTCCTACTTGGACAGAGGCAGTGGTGCTGTAAGAATTATGTTTTTGGACTTCTCTAGTGCCTTCAACACCATCCAACCTCTGCTCCTTAGAGACAAGCTGACTGAGATGGGAGTAGACTCACACCTGGTGGCATGGATCGTGGACTATCTTACAGACAGACCTCAATTTATGCGTGTTGGGAACTCCAGGTCTGACATTGTGGTCAGCAACACAGGAGCGCCGCAGGGGACGGTACTTTCTCCGGTCCTGTTCAATCTATATACATCAGACTTCCAATACGACTCGGAGTCCTGCCACGTGCAAAAGTTCGCTGATGACACTGCTATTGTGGACTGTGTCAGGAGTGGGCAGGAGGAGGAGTACAGGAAGCTAATCAAAGACTTTGTTAAATGGTGCGACTCAAACCACTTACACCGTAACACCAGCAAGACCAAGGAACTGGTGGTGGATTTTAGGAGGCCCAGGCCCCTCATGGACGCTGTGATCTGTGTGCAGAGGGTGCAAACCTAAAAATATATGGGAGTGCAGCTACTTTAGATGACAGATTGGACTGGACTGCCAATACTGATGCTCTGTGCAAGAAAGGTCAGAGCCGACTGTTCTTTCTTAGAAGGTCGGCGTCCTTCAACATCTGCAATAAGATGCTGCAAATGTTCTACCAGACGGTTGTGGTGAGTGCCCTCTTCTACGCGGTGGTGTGCTGGGGAGGCAGCATAAAGATGAAAGACGCCTCACGCCTGGACAAACTTGTTAAGAAGGCAGGCTTTATTGTAGGAGTAAAGTTGGATAGTTTAACATCTGTGGCAGAGCGACGGGCATTAAGCAAACTCCTGTCAATCATGAAGAATCCACTGCATCCACTGAACAGTGTCATCTCCAGACAGAGGAGTAGCTTCAGTGACAGACTTTTGTTACTGTCTTGCTCCACTGACAGACTGAGGAGATCGTTGCTCCCCCACACTATGCGACTCTTCAATTCCACCCGGGGGAGTAAATGCTAACATTTCTCAAAGTTATTGTCTGCTTTTACATGCATTTTTATTACTATTTAATTTAATATTGTTTTTTGTATCAGTATGCTGCTGCTGGATTATGTGAATTTCCCCTTGGGATTAATAAAGTATCTATCTATCACCCGGGGTTGGAGGCAAACTGGGGATGCGGAGAGGGTCGAACCAGCTCTGGATTGAGATGCTCGCCTGTGCCGATGGAGGTGTTCTAGCCTTGAACCCCCGCCTGTATAGCTGAAACACGCCGAGGTCTTTATCAGCGTCTTCGTCACTCCTACTTGTCCTTGGAATTGGGCGGCATGATGATGGGTTGATGTTACGTTGACTTCACATGTCGAGGTTGGTTTATCCAGCAGCTGAGCTTTCAAGTCTCTAAGGTACCTTCGTGTGGACAGGAGTTTCTGAATCTGTTTGTCGAGTGCCTGGAGCTCTTCGACAACGACAGCAACACGATTCCTCTCACTGTCGGCCATTTTCTGCTTCTACTTCCGCTTCCGCTTCGTGACCTAGGAAAGAATGAGAGAGAAGGAGTGTTAGTTAGTCTCAATATAGGTGGGAAGCTGAAATTTCGTGTGCTCATTCCTTGCAGTGTACTTACAAAAGTTGGGTATGTTTCATGTCCTATTGCAACACCCAAGGGGAGGAAAATTGGTGTACCTAGTAAACTGTATATATAGATAGGGGAAACCCCTCCTCACTATTTCTGTGACTTCCAATATACGTAGGAAGCCCAAATTTCCCATGCTCCTTTTGGCGGTTTCATTCCTTATTTCCATTAACAGAGGATTTATTTCATGACAGAATTGTACAAGGGCATTTTTTCCGCATGGCCGCTGTTCGTGCACCTAACATGTTGGTGGCTTCCTGCCTATATACATTAACGACATCCCACACTCATGTGCCTCATCACTCGCTTCCTTACATTCCTCAGCTGTTCATCGTGTTCACTGCTCCCTTCTTCTTTACTCCACCACTTCAAGCCTGTTATTCTTCACCATGCTTCATTTCTTCCTGCTGATGACTCCTGCATTTTCATTTACTCCAGCTTTTGCTAGTGGTTTTATATCTTATAGAAAAATGCTGTCCGAGTCTTCAAGACTGATCAGTATTTCTTCTGGAATAGAAGTAGGTTTGAGGTGAGGAAACTTTTGTTTAGCAAAGTTTGTCATTTGGAGATAGTGGAAAAACTAAGTTGATGGGAAGCTAAATTTAGAGTGTAATTGTTTATAGGATGCAAAGACATTATTTATATACAAATCTGTAAATGATTCAATCCCATACATTTTCCAAACATTAAAAACTGTGTAAGTTTGAGAGGGTGGAAAAAGGTGGTATCAGGTAGAGGTGCCACAGATAAAATATTCTCTAACTTGAAATGCTTCCTACATTGGTTCCATATTATGAGTGAATTAAGGATGATTGGGTTGTTAGTATATTGACGATACCTTGTATTTACTGGTGTACAAAGCAAGGGGTCGCTCTTTGGATGCGTAGATATTTTGAATTCCACATAAAAGAAGTTATGATTGAATCTAATTTCTTAAAAAATAATTTGTTAATGTATATGGAGATGTTTTGAAATAGAAAAAGAAGCTTAGGGAGGATTTTCATCTTGAGAGTGTTCATTCTACCTGCTAAAGTAAGATAGAGGGTTACGTCTTGTAAGATAGAGGGGTATGTCTTGTTTAAGTTTTTCCAAGCAGACAGCAAAATGTTGTTGAAAAAGAACTTTATATTTATATACCTGTGATGTTTACCCCTAGGTATTTAAACTGATCTGCAATGATAAAATGAAAGGTGTCCAATCTAATATTGTTTGCTGGAAAAAGCTCACTTTTGTTCAAATTAATTTTGAGTCCAAATACTTTTTGAAATTCTGCCTGGCAGTTAGGGATACAGGCACAAAATTTTCTGGGTCTGATATACACAGCACCATATCACCTGCATGTAGTGATGTTTTCTGTTCAAGTCCTTTTCTGAAAATCCCCTTTATATCTGATGCATTTCGAAAGTGAACAGTCAGTGGCTCAATGGCAATTGCAGAAAGCAGTGGTACAAAGGGCATCCTTGTTTGGTACAGCATTGTAGTTTGAAGTAGTCTGAAATAATGTTAATACAAACTGAAGCGTCTGGTCTGGTATACAGTAGTTTGATCCATGCACATATGTTCAGGCCAAACCCAAATTTATGCAGTGTGGCGAATAAGTAGTCCCATTCAACCATATCAAATGCTTTTTCTGCATCCAAAGATAATAAGATCTCCGGAGTGTTAGACTTTATGGGTGAATATATTACATTAAATAGGTGATGAAGATTGGAAGTTAAGTGATTACCTTTAATAAATCCGGTTTGGTCTTATGATATTTCCAAAGGCAGCACTTTCTCAATACTTGTAGCTAGAACTTTGTAGAGTATCTTAATATCATTATTCAGAAGTGAGATTGGTCTGTATGATGCACATTGTAATAAGACCTTATTTTTCTTAGGATAAACAGTAATTAATGCTTTTTGAAAAGTCTGCAGTAGAATTGCATTGTCTCTGGCTTCTATAAATGTTTCTAATAAAAGGGGAGCTAGCTTAATTGAATTTTTTTTATAAAATTCAGCAGGATAGTCATCAGGACCTGGTCCTTTCCCGCTTTGAAAGTCAGTTTATAGCATCTAGTAATTCTGATAGTGCCAAAGGTTTATCCAGTTCCTCTGCACGGAGAGTATGTAGCTGTGGTATGTATCATAAAATGTATTAGATTGTGTCTTGTATTATTTAAACTGAGTAGAATATAAGGACTTATAGTAGCTCCTCAATGTGTGCATTATATTTTTATGAACAATGACTTTATCTCCAAAATGTGACATATTTTAATAAATACCTTTCTTATCAAGATGCCGGAGAGTTGGGTTGTGTTACACATTGGTTAGACAAACAAGTAAGAATTTCACTATACTCTGTACACAGATTACTACTACTACTACTACTGCTGCTGCTACTACTAAACATTATGCTTGTTATGTTTATGGTAAAATAAAGAAGATAATAGAAGTGGGTAAGGAATAATATCTCTTTTTTATATCTGTGCTTATATAAATTCAGTGTCCACTTTACTACTGCAAATAGCCTGTTGCGCCAAAGAACAAATGTGAGTCCAACTGTTATGATTTTTGGTTTTTTTTATTTATACAAATGTAAGTTTTGTACATATTTTGTTGTTATCCTTTCATTTTGATTTTAGTTATTTTATTGTAAGTGCTTTCTTCTCACTGTTATGTGTTTTATCACCACTTTGTGCTCTTTTGTTGATGGCAATAAAGCCGCCTTGCTATGTATGACTTCATTGGACCTCCTCTGTTTAAGATAAAAGCCAGCAAGAATCTAAAACAAATCTTTTTAGGGAGTTAGGATTGTAGTGTGTTTTTTGATGATGGTTTGCAAATTGGGTTTTGGTATTAGTGGTACTCATTGTCATTTTTTAAGTTTTGACCTTGGCCTGTTTTCCTTGACTTTTCTTTGCCTTACCCCTTTTTGATACCTTCAGTTTCTGGTCCATGCTGTTATTCATAGTCCTTTGGGACAAATTTTGAGATATGCTCACAGCAGCAACTTATATCTAGAGCAAACAGATGCACTGCCCTGAAAGAAAACAGGCAAATGAAAACAAAAGACTAACGGCTCAGTTGAGTCACATGACCATGCCCACCTACATTTTTAAACCCATGCTTCCCTGCTACAAATACTTTGCAAAAAAGATCAGGAGATTGGACAATAAAGATGAAACTAAAAAAAGTAGAAAGGTCAAAAATCAGATACTAAAGCCCCAAAAACTCTAGGCAAAAATTCAAGTAGAAAGAGCATGCAAGGAGTCAGAAGTTGTAATTCAAAGAGTAACACCACTAAACTCAGTCCTGTTCACAAACAATCTCTGACCCTTTTGTGAATGTTTATAAGGCACATTGACAGTCAAAATGGTGGCCCTATAACCAAAATCACAATGGTGTTTCAGTCATTTTCCAACCCACTATATCCTAACACAGGGTCACGGGGTCTGCTGGAGCCAATCGCCAATGCACCAATGGTGTTGTGCTAATGCTAAATTTAATAATAACAATATATATTTAATTACATGAATCTGTGAGGGTGGCGCAGTGGGTAGCACTGCTGCCTCGCAGTTAGGAGATCCGAGTTCGCTTCCCGGGTCCTCTCTGCATGGAGTTTGCATGTTCTCTCCGTGTCTGTGTGGGTTTCCTCCAGGTGCTCCGGTTTCCTCCCACAGTCCAAAGACATGCAGGTTAGGTGCATTGGCGATCCTAAATTGTCCCTAGTGGGTGTGTGTGCCCTGCGGTGGGCTGGTACCTGCCCAGGATTTGTTCCTGCCTTGTGCCCTGGGATTGGCTCCAGCAGACCCTTGTGACCCTGTAGTGAATCTTTGATATGTGAAAACACATACAAAAAAATTATCCTTGATGATGAAGATGCCCGAAAGATTAAATAAAATACTCACAAAAACGTACTGGACATTAATCAAATTTTTAAAGTTGTCTGTTATGTAACAACAAATTATGCGCACCCCTTTGGAAAAAATGTGAAGGCAGCACCCATCCATATGCTTTACCTGTTTCAAGCAGCGATTAAGCTGGATCAATCTTGATTCGGATGCTTCCAATTTAAAAGGAAGTATATTCACAAGTTATTGAAAGCAGAGAGCATGTTATCACAAAGAATAAACCTAAAGCTAAAAATGTTTTAACATAAGCATGAAACTTTTCATCACTTCAAAAGCATCCTCAAAATTCAGTTACACTAGCTGTGTGCATTTTTCTCTGCACATAATTTTTCTGTGCACTTTTGCAAGGCACCACGGGTCAGATTTATAAAACTTGCATACACACAAAAAGAAGCCTGAAATGTATATATGTAATCTTAGTTTTTCGACAGTTTATATAGGCTACCTGTTGTCACTTCTCAAGGAACTAGCTGACAGGTCAGGAGTACCTTCATCGTATCCACTTTGCTAGAAGCCATTAACCAGCCAACAAGGCGCTACAGTTTTTCTTTGGTGTGGGTGTTAAACAAATAAAACATAACTTGTTTTGTGCCAACATAAAAAGTCAATTTGCAGTGTATGGTTTTCCTAACGCAAGTGGAGCACTTTACTGCACTCGTATTGCAATAAGGTGTAGAAAAATGCTGCAATGAATGCCAGTTATTAATTAACAATTAACAAAATTCCCTCCCAGGGACACCAAATTAATGTAGAAATGAGCGAGAAATCTCTGTTTCAATTTCTAGGTGGGATGGCAAAAATATGAAATGATCCGTATAATTTATGAATGAGGTTCATAAATTGGTTGTAATGGATGGCACACATGGACTGGCATCCCAGCCAGGATTGAACAAAGATCCTTACCCAGCTGGGATAACAGTACAATGGAAGGTCTGGGGGGAATGAGCTCCCCTGAATTTTTCCTCCACAAGAACACTAGATGGCAGCATCTCTGGGTTGGGATTCCCACAACGACAACTGCAGGGCATGCTTGGCCCTTACCATGTGGTAGCTCTGCTGGGTTCCGTGGGGTTTACCAGGGGGAGCTGTCAGGATTCACAATCTCTACATTCAGGGACTTCTGTTCGACCCGTAAGTGCTTCCAATGGGCTATGCCCTAGCATTTGAAGTACAGAGGTACCTCTGGTCATGACCATAATTCGTTCCAAAACTCTGGTCGGGACCCGAACGTAATTTCTCCATAAGATTGTATATAAATACAATTAATCCGTTCCAGACCATACGAACTGTATGTAAATATATATATATATATTTTTAAGCACAAAAATAGTTAATTATACTATAGGATGCACAGTATAATAGTAAACTAAATGTAAAAACATTGAATAACACTGAGAAAACCTTGAACAACAGAGAAAAATAACATTGTAAGAGTTTGCGCTAGACCCTTACGAACCGCTTGCTGTAAACACTTTTCTATGAGTTTTAAGCACAGGGAAAAAAAATTAAATGCCACTTCTCTTGCGAAACTTTTCAAACCATCCTCTACTGGCTTTAAATTCCTCACCCTCGCCACTCGAAGAAGGATTTTTTTTCAGCAAATCGCCATGAATCTTCCTGGCTTTCTCGCATATGATCACCTCGCTTACGCTATCTCCTGCAAGTTGCTTCTCGCTAGCAACAGTTTTTCCACCTCTTTCAGCACTTGAGGCCTCTGCTTGGTTAACATTTTAACTCCTTTTGCAACATCAGCTGCTTTGTTAGGCCCTGTATACACAAACAAAAGAAAATGGGAAATCATTGGCGCTTACGAACCTGCGTAGGGAAACTGGCCGCCAGCGTTTTTGTTTGCCACCAGAGCGTGTAGTCGTGAAAAGATGCAAAATTTTGGCAAACGTTTTGATCATAACCCGATTTGTACGTGTTTGGAAACGTTCCTGACCAGAGGTTCTACTGTACTCCTGGATCATAGATAAAAGAAGCCACTTGATCTCTGCCAGGCAAATTGGGAGTCGGGTGTGGAGGACAGACAAAGCTCACCTGAGAGGTGTGAAGAAGAAAAATTATATTGTTTTTATGTCACTTCTGGAATATTTCTGTAAGGTAATTGTGAAAATAAACCTTTTATTTAAATTTGGATGTGTCAGAGTTTTTTGATGCTGCAATGCCCCCTAGTGGTCAAATGGTGAAAGTCTATATTACACATTTCCACGTTCCGTTTTGTGATCTGGACATGTTAATAGACTATTTTTTAACAAATAACCCAACATGCTTGCTGCAGTAAAGAAAATAATGCAATTTATTTATAATAAATAATAATAATAAAATAATAAGTAATAAGTAATTGTATAATAATAATAATAATAATAATATTTATAATAATATATTTATAAAATGGATATACGCAAAATGGCAATATGCAAAATATAAAATAGATATATCGATATATGCATATATATAGATGTAGCTAGAGATCCACAAATGGAAAAAATGAGTCACGTATCTTGAAATAGTTTTTATTCCTAAGCTTTCGACAGCCTACCAGGTATAATCATGAGTGGAAAATGATTAGACATACTGGAATCTAAGGCAACAGTTGAAGGGAGGTTGTTCAGTAAGGTGGGGTTTGGAATGTGTTGGTCATAATGTCTTTTTTTATTATTAGGACATTCTTTTCTTTTTTATTATTAGGATGCTCTTCTTTATAAGCCTGCATATGCTGGGTTCAAGTCCATATGTCTATTAGTAGCGTTTTCATTAGAGAGCCACGATTCAGCCAGCTCTCTGACACTCTTAGTATTGGCCCTGAATTTTGCTTTCACAGTGTCCCAGTTAAAGGTGCGTCTGGGGGAACTTGTATGTGTGTAAATCAGAAACTGTGGGTCTTTCCTTCTGATGGCATTGTGATATACTTGTATATATGTTGCGAGTCTTTTAGATGTTTGTCCCATGTGTATCGCTGGGCATGCTTGTCTCTGTGGTTGATTTGTTGCTTTTGGCATTGCAAAGCACAGTGCATAAAGTTTTTGCTGGTTTGTACTGTACAAAGTTTTTGTTGGTTATCTTGATCCCAGGTAAGGACATAATGCTTGCTGTACTTTCTGACACACCACAATGATAAGGGAGGGAGCGGTAAATGTGGTGGGGGACCAAGTAGGAGTCGACTGTTTGCTAAGGTCGGGGGTGTCTCCTATATAGGCATTGTTTAATTAATGCCCAGGACAAAGGCGAATTCCTTATCTGTCCGGGATACCTTATGATTCCCGTCCTGACTGGGATTCCTGAAGACTACTGGAAATGGAAAAAGAGGGTGAAAGAGAGCAGTTCATCCCCCAGTATACTAGGTGGCAGTGTCTCTCATATAGAGCCCCAGTCTGGAACACCCGCAAGGATGCAGGAGAGTTGGAGTTTGGAAGCACAGCCCTACAGGGATCCCTGGAGGTCAATAGAGTGCACTGCAGGGGGAGCACCTGCGTAGCTTTCTTATAACCTGGAAGTACTTCCAACTGGCCACATCACATCACCGGAAGTACTACCAGGTCAACCTTAAAAGTAGCCTGTTGCCATAGCTCATGGAGCTAGAGTTGGGTATATCTATACTAATAAAAGGCAAAGCCCTCACTGACTGACTGACTGACTCACTCACTCATCACTAATTCTCCACCTTCCCGTGTAGGTAGAAGGCTGAAATTTGGTATGCTCATTCCTTACAGGTTACTTACAAAAGTTAAGCAGGTTTCATTTCAAAATTCTACGCGTAACAGTCATAATTGAATCCTACTTGCGTACACATATACAGTACGTCCATATGCTGCAGCTCAGTCGCCGTGTGAGGCGGCGTTGCGTCCCCCATCTCCATGCCTCCCATGTAGTTGGCTGCCTGCCTATATTGCGTCCCCCATCCCCAAGCCTCCCACGTAATTGACTGCCTGCCCATATAAGGCCATCTGTACACGCTGTTGCTAAATACTCGAAGAAAAATCCACAAGTTAATAGACATGCTGTTGCTAAATACTTGCAGGCAAATCCACAACTTAACAGAGACGATGCCGCTAAATACTCGCAGGCAAATCCACAAGTTCATAGACACGCTGCCGCTAAATATTTGCAGGCAAATCCACAAGTTAATACCGGAAATTCCTGTTAAACATGTTAGATTCACGAGTAGCGATTTGGGTAGTGAGATGCCTATCGAGGTGATCACCATCGATCAAAGAACTGTCACTTACCGAGTGGTTTCCACGCCTGGAGATGCTGCCTACCTTTTACATTCTCTGTGTTACATATTGCACGGCCATATCAGGCTCAATCTTTATATCCGGAGGAACATTGTGTCTTATGTATTGAATGACTGGGACAGGTTCAAAGTGTGGACTGATGACGGTACAGGAGATAATTATACTACACAGGGTCACTATAAGAGTGAAATGCTTAAGCCCTTTACCTATGCTTCTGCATGTGAGTTGATGGCTGCCGCTGAATTGTTCGGATGTCGCTTTCAAGTCTACCTAAATGGCCAAATATTTTACACCTTTGGAGAACCGCCAACAGCTCTTAAACATCTTAGATTCACAGCTGACGATTTGAGTAGTGGACACTTTGATGTTTATGAATGTTTCAACTCTCAAAAGCTGGATGCGAAGTTATCGATGAAGACGGCTGTATGCTTACAACGCTTGACAGATGCTGAATGTCACTTCAACACAAGTCCTGCAAATACTAACGTAATTGAAACAAACCATGAAACTCAAACCGATTATGACAGCAGCAATCCAAGCTGTGAGAAAACAGCAAAAAGGAGGCGTGTCAGACGTCATGGTACATTTTCTGATGTAGCTAGACGAAAACAACTTTGTGATGCTGCTGCCAAATACTCGCAGAAAAATCCACAAGTTAATAGACACTCTGTCACTAAATACTTGCAGGCAAATCCACAAGTTCATAGAGACACTGTCGCTAAATACTCGCAGAAAAATCCACAAGTTAATACCGGAAATGCCTGTTAAACATCTTAGATTCACGAGTAGAGATTTGGGTAGTGAACACTTTGATGAATGAAACCTGTTATCTTTACAACGGTTGACAAACACGGAATGTAACTTGAACACAACATGCCCTCCAAATATGAACCTAATTAAAGAAATAATGATAATCAAATCCTTGATTACAGCAACACTCATAACAGTGACAAAACAATTACATTGACAATCATGTTACGTTATTTTTAAAATGTTTCCTTTTCTTTTTCATAACTGATTTAACACACTACTTCTCCGCTGTGAAGTGCGGGTATTTTGCTAGTAGTATATATAGTGTGGCCTGAAGGTTGCTGTCCAGCTCCCCAAACCTGACACAGACAGATTCAGGCACAATTTCAGCAATACACACAGGCTTTTCTTTGTGGGAAACTCTTCCCTAAATGTTTCCCACCACAGAGACAAGTACAAATAAAGCACCACACAAGTCTTGCTTCTTTGTCTCTCTCTTCAGCACCTCTACATTATACGGTATACTAAGTAAGCATTGTATCCTGTGGGTGTTCTAATTGGGTTTAGCTCTAGGTCCTCAAGCAAGTAAGTCTTCACCTTATGAAGCATTATAGAAAAGTGTGTTGAGTATTGGCACCCACTAGCCATCAGCTCCATAGATTTTAAGAAAGTGTTTGATAGAGTTTGATAGTATCTACAGAGATTCCCTTTGGCAGATCCTGTGCCTGTATGGTGTACGGGCAGTCTTCATTACCATCTTCAAGGACCTGTATCTATGATTGAACTGCTGTGTCAAGATCTCAAATGGCCACAAGGTCTTCTTTGAGATTGCCAATGTGGTCATACAAGGCTGCATCCTGCTCCTGCTTCTCTTCCTCGTAGCCTTTGATTATGTTGTGCGACAAGCTGGAACACGCATCGGGGAAGGCATCCATTGGTCGGACCAAGGTCGCCCTTGGCGACCTGGACTTTGCCGACGACATTGTCCTGCTTAAGGAAGATGAGCTGAAACTGCAAGACGTGACGACTGACCTGGATAGAGAAGCATGCAAATTTTGCCTCAGGATAAGCGCCAAGAAGTCGAACATCATGTATGTGAGCCCTATGGGCCAAATACGGGGAATCATAGTTGTACCATGGCAGCTGGGGGAAGTGGAGAGGTTCATGTACCTGGGCAATGCGATCTCCCAGAATGGAGATGCAGAGGTTAATGTCACATGCTGCTTTGGGAAGACGGCAGCCATTTTCTGGAGGATGAACAAGATCTGGTCTCTCATCGTATCCTCTAGTGAGCCCTGTGCTCACTGCCTGGGACCGTGGAGCTCGATTGACAGTTGCCATAGAATACCTGAATTGGCAGGTCCACCACTGGCACCCTGTGCTTTTAACAGATGAGAGCAGGTTCACCCTGAGCACATGTGACAGACGTGAAAGGGTCTGGAGAAGCCGTGGAGAATGTTATGCTGCCTGTAACATTGTTCAGCGTGACCGGTTTGGTGGTGGGTCAGTGATGGTCTGGGGAGGCAAATCCATGGAGGGACGCACAGACCTCTACAGGCTAGACAACGGCACCTTGACTGCCAATAGGTATCGGGATGAAATCTTTGGACCCATTGTCAGACCCCTTTTCTGGTGCAGTGGGTCCTGGGTTCCTCCTGGTGCAAGACAATGCCTGGCCTCATGTGGTGAGAGTATGCAGGCAGTTCCTGGAGGATGAAGGAATTGATATCATTGATAGTTCCCCCATGCTTACCTGACCTAAATCCAATAGAACACCTTTGGAACATTATGTATTGGTCCATCTGACGACACTGCCAGATTGCACCTCAGACTGTCCAGGAGCTCAGTAATACCCTGGTCTAGATTTGGGAGGAGATCCTCCAGGTCACTATCTGTCGTCTCATTAGGAGTATTCCCCGAAGTTGTCAGGCATGCATACAAGTAGTTGGGGGCCATACAAACTACTGAGTACGATTTTGAGTTGCTGCAATGAACTTTCGGCAAATGGACTAACCTGCCCCATCATTTTTTTAACTTTGATTTTCGGGGTGTCTTTGAATTCAGCCCTTTGTAGGTTGATAATTTTCATTTCCATCAAAAGATATGGCATCCTTTCATTCCTAACACATAACCCAGTCCATATCATTATAGATATAGCATGATTTTTTTCCCATTGAGATCTGATGTGTTTTCAAAGTGTTCCTTTAATTTTTGGAGGAGTTTATTATGTACTAATAAATGAATGATAATGAAATAATCCTGGTTATCAGATTATAAAGTATACTAGCCATGTGCGCCCAACTACGTTGGGTGTGTTAAAGTTGTCTGTGAAGGGCTCCCTGTTTAAACGCGGCTGCCAGTCGTGAACTGGGTCCTTCGTCACACAGCATTATGATTTTTTTATAAAGAAAACAAAATTACAAAAGAAAACCCTTGGACATTGATTCGATAGGAACGGCCTACTCGGAATCACTGTCTGAATAGTAATTATGTGGTGGTATAGGAGCATTTCTGCTTCTGTCCGTTCACAGTCCGTCTCGTTTTCACGACGCTATCGTTTCTTCTCACGATGTCTTCTCAACCTTTCTCCAATCTCGTAGGTTACTTTGTGACAATCCAAAGAGTAAGGCAATATACACGGAGCAATGGTTATAAAAGGGGGACACATAGGTATCCAGGCTCTTTAAAGCATAAATAGGGATCACTTCACTGACATGTGAGCAAGCCACAGTACAACTGTGAGACATGCAGCACTCGCCGGCTACAACGTAACAATAATAATTTCCGGAACATGCTGTTACGTTGTCATTCATTTTAACCACTGTCTTTCTTTCATTCATATTTTACTTAGGCACGTACCTTTTATCTTCGGCAATCTCATTCTCTAACCAGGCCTCAGGAGCTAACCAGCGTAACACTGTCCACCACCCCTTTCGTTATTCCGGCACATTGTTGACATCCGTGAGTAACAACAACGTACTAAACTGGAAGGTGGTCTACGCATGCGTCGAATTAGCGGACAAACAAAGATCAAGATCTAAATGAAGATCTCTTTAGTTAATTTAAAGCACAACAATTTGTTTAGTTTGAATGTCTGTGTTTTGAGGTGTGACTGGAGTACTACAGTCTTCAGTAGTATAAGCCTGGAGGAGATTCTTAATGCAATGCCTATGTTTTTGCTGTCTCTCTACTGCCATCTAGTGCTTCTTCTTCTAATTCATGCGTGGACAAACAAAGATCAAGATCCAAATGAAGATTATATATAGAGATATTTCCTTATAATTGTTGTTTTCATGCTCGAGTTAAGAGCACATTGATGTATTCAATCCACTATGATTTGCAGATATTTTAACATGAAGCGTTGCGTAGTTGAATTAACATTAAATAATGAAAACAAAAACATCTTTTGTAACCGTCATAAAGGACTAGAGTCTTATGTTCAATCTCTGAATATTAAGGATGCATCAACAGTTGTCCATTTATTCAGTTTTTGAATTAAAAAAAAACTTACCTAGTTCAGGGTCAAAGGGAGCAGATGACTGGCTGCAAAGCAGGAACCAACTTTGGAAAGGTCACTTCATTGCAGGGAACTCTTGCACCTACATTAACATTTACTCCAGTTACCCAACAAACATACTTCACAGGGGTTGATAACTAATGTCATAACAAGGAGAAATCATGACACATTTCAAATCAAGTAGCTGTTTTTGAACTTGCGGCTAGGGACTCTGAAATAAATTACAGAGACATTTAGTTGAATGAGAAACTTTGACAACCTTTAAGAAGAATGTGGATGAGATATTGGGACAGCTTAGCTTTTAGCTAAAAAAATAGTTTTGATAGACTAAATATTCTCTTCTTGTTTGTCAAATTTCTTATGTTTCTTATTGTTTCTTATAATATTATTTACTGTTCGTTTAACAAGACAGTCAGTAAAAGACTAACGATCAAACTGCTAGATGAGGGTTTCAGCATATGGTTTTAAGGTGTATGTGGGACGTTCTGCAGAAATATCTGTTGAGCATCTGCTGTTTATACATGTAAAAATATAATTAAAAGTATTAAAAACTTTATTAAATTAAGTGACCTAATACAGCAGACCATAATGGAATTCAGAAATAGTCATTTTTAACAAAATGTGTTTTATGTAAATACATTAAAACCTTACAGTTTATACTCCTAGTGGTTTTATCACTCTCCCATCCAAAAGCAGTAACAACAAAAAATGACTAATAGTATGTTATATAACATGTTGCAAATTCAAGTCAGGATACAATATCCTAAAACTGTCTTTTTGTGAGGGCACATCAGGAGTGGTGTGTGCAGGTTTGGTCACCATTTAAGTATGAGAAACATAACAGTTATAGAAAAAGTTTGGAGATGTTTGCCTAGAACTACAGAATGAGTGGTATGAGAAAACACAAATAAATGTTCTTTCTATAGACAAGTATTGGCACATATAACAAGATATATATTTTAGTGTAGTTAAAATTAGTCTTTTTCAGTTACATTTTGGAAATATGATGCTAGTATAAACCAACAACGTGTTACTCTGAATATTGTAATATCTGTTTATTATTTTGGATTTACTGTACATTTGTAAAAATAAAGGTTCACGTTGTCCAATATAAATTCTGCTTTGCCATATGCTGTTTTTTCCTAATTTCTTTTTTACTTTTTATAGAAGTCAAGCCGATGGAGAGTATATCAAAAATTAATTTTGTTCGCTACTTTTCTGAAAAATGGTAGTCAATGTTGCTAATTGAGATGAACTCTATGTGGAGAAGCACACAGGGAATTTTATTCTGCAGTCTTTTTGAATTCTGAGAAACCAGTCATTGCAAGGAGTATAGAATTACCTGACCTCTAAACCTCTATGGAATTAAGCAGCACCACACTGTTTTAAATTATGGCAAACTTGACATGTGCAACCAAGGGTGAAATGTTGTATTAAAATGATTGTAATGAATAATGATTGCTCAGGGTGCTTAACTGGAGGAGGGAGGACATCTGCAGTTCCAGTTTTATAAAATTACATTGGTTTACTCCATTTACAGTAGTAGGCCAATATAAGATTGGCAGCTGTAGTTTTAATCACTTCTTTCTGGTAATTGGTTTCAAACATTATATCATCATATGCTTGAGTATATCCAGCAACTTGTTTCTTCTACACTTGTACTTGTGCACATACTGTATATGAAGAATGAAAGTAAATGAAAGAAAATCTCCACACTTTAGAATAATGACAAGCAGTCCAAAGTTATCAAAAATTGCATGCTTATTTTATATCAGTAATACAGCAGAGGGATCAGAAAAAGAATATTGCAAAAAAAGGAGCTAAAACATCAGATCAAACTGCTCTGTCTGGCTTTATTCCTCTTGCAAGGTTTCTCCTCTGTTTATCTGCTGGAGTAGCTTGGTTGGTCACTTGTATCACTCTTTTCTCACCTAATAGGTCTCAGAATATCTGTCTTATTGAGTACTGTGAATTCTTCTTCCACAATAAGTATTTGCTACAAAACCACCTCCAAAATTGTGTAATCTATGGCTTTATTATTCATACAACAGGTGTTATATGTTTAATATGTGGCAAAGAGAAGCAAAGTGATCGTGGAGGCATCTTCTAGAAAAAAATGGACCAGAAACCAATTCATTGTAGCTAATGATTATTTTTGAAACAAGACAAAGCTAAAGGCAAATGGCTAGCACAAGCTAAACTAGAACATAGATTTCTGTAACAAACTTGTGGTCATTTGTTTTGCATTTTTTTAAATGATCCAAAACTTGGACACGTATTCTGCGATCTGCAGAACTAGCAGAACTAGATCTGCGATCTAGCATCTCAAAGCATGCCTAACAAGTGCAGCTGCTTACCAAAACATGTTGGCTGCGTGTCAAAAAACTAAATCACAATATTTTTTGTATGGGAAACAGTGACACACACACATACACATCCATTAATGTGTCCCAGACAGACATGAGACTACTACAAATTATCTCACAGTGTCAGGTGTAACAATGTAACCACCATTGACTGGAGGGATACCCAAGTAGGATCTCACCTCATCGTCTCATACCTCATTAAAATGGTTATCTGTCATGTAAGGTTTTCTGATCTTTTTTTTTCCAAGAGCTTTTCTCAGCCTTTTAATATCTTGTTAATATTTTGGTTACTATTGATTAAGCATTACATTTCTTGTTTTTTGTGTGCTATTTTTATTCTTTTCCTTTATTAGCAACATGGTATATTGGTTTTCACTAAGAGAATTAATTAAGGATAACTTATCCTAGCCACAGAAGACCAGGCAAGCGAAGCAAGTTATTTATGCTTTTCAGGTTAGCACAAAAGTCTGCTAGGGCTTTAAAATACATATTTTAACTTAAATATCAAAGATGATTTGGAAAAATCTTCATTGTAGCAGTTACAGTTGCCAGCAATTACAGATATCTAAGAGTGTATACAGTAAATGATTTGTGTCATTGTTGTTCTTATTATTTTCTTCAGTTTTTGTTTAATAATACATTTTTAACATTTCTTTGTTTGCCTTACTTATTTAGTGACTTTCATTATTAATCTCCAGCTTCATTGTGATCACAGAAGTTGCTTGGGTCACAGCTGCCTTTGACATGTGTTTGCACCAGCGAATGATTCCCTATTAATAGTCTTATTTAAGCTTGACTGTCAGATTTAGGAAGCATCTTGACTATTTTTAAAAGTTTAAAAGAAAGTTTTTGAACTAAATAAATCAAGAATTATTTTTAGGAGATAAATATTTAATATTTAGTGTTTGCTTCCTTCATGTTTCTGACTTTGGGCGTATTTAGCATTATTGTTTTAATCTGTGCACTCACATATTTCTAATATTAAAGATTTATTTAGTTTCATAGATAAATTAATAAAGTCGTGGTAGTGGTGCATATTTTGTACACTTCAATGAAAACTGTGCCAGCAAAGATTCTTACACTAACCCTTAAATTTCATTATGTTAATATCTCAGAACAATTTTTCTGAAGGCTAAGTCAAAAAAGTATGTTCAGGGGATGAATGCACCAAAAGGAACAGGCAGTGCCTTTGTGATTAAAAACAGCCTTGTACTGAGACATCCATCCATCCATCCATCCTCTTCCGCTTATCCGAGATCAGGTCGCGAGGGCAGCAGCATGAGCAGAGATGCTCAAACTTCCCTCTCCTTGGCCACTTCTTCTAGCTCTTCTGGGGGAATCCCGAGGCGTTCCCAGGCCAGCCGGGAGACATAGTCCCTCCAGTGTGTCCTGGGTCTTCCCCGGGGCCTCTACCTGGTTGGACGTGCCTGGAACACCTCACCAGGGAGGCGTCCAGGAGGCATCCTGATCAGATGCCCAAGCCACCTCATCTGACTCCTCTCGATGCGGAGGAGCAACGGCTCAACTCTGAGCCCCTCTCGGATGACTGAGCTTCTCACCTTATCTTTAAGGGAAAGCCCAGCCACCATGCGGAGGAAACTCATTTCAGCCGCTTGTATTTGCAATCTCGTTCTTTCAGTCACTACCTATAGCTCATGACAATAAGTGAGAGTAGGAACATAGATCGACTGGTAAACTGAGAGCTTTGCCTTATGGCTCAGCTCCTTTTTCACCACGACAGACCGATGCTGAGCCCACATCACTGCGGACGCCACACCGATCCGCCTGTCGATCTCACGTTCCATTCTTCCCTCACTCGTGAACAAGACTCCGAGATACCTGAACTCCTCCACTTGGGGCAGGATCTCGCTCCCAAACCTGAGAGGGCACTCCACCATTTTTCGGCTGAGGACCATGGTCTAGGATTTGGAGGTGCTGATTCCCATCCCAACTGCTTCACGCTCAGCTGCGAACCGATCCAGAGAGAGCTGAAGATCATGGCCTGATGAAGCAATCAGGAAAACATCATCTGCAAAAAGCAGTGACCCAATCCTGAGTCCACCAAACCGGACACCGTCAACTCCCTGGCTGCGCCTAGAAATTCTGTCCATAAAAGTTATGAACAGAATCGGTGACAAAGGGCAGCCCTGGCCGAGTCCAACTCTCACTGGAAATGGGTTCAACTTAGTGCCGGCAATTCGGACCAAGCTCTGACACCGGTTGTACAGGGACTGAACAGCCCTTATCAGGGGGTCAAGTGCCCCATACTCCTGGAGCACCCCTCTACAGGATTCCCAGAGGGACACGGTCTAACGCCTTTTCCAAGTCAACAAAACACATGTAGACTGTTTGGGCAAACTCCCATGCACCCTCCAGGACCCTGTTAAGACATAGGGTAGCTACCATCTCGTCCACCAGGGTAAACCCCAATGAGCAGGCTCCAAGTTGGGGGCAATAAGTATGCCCACACCCGCTTGGCGCTTCTCACCGGGGGCAACTCCAGAGTGGTAGAGAATCCAGCCCCTCTCAAAGAGATTGGTTCTAGAGTCCAAGCTGTGCATCGAGGTGAGCCCGACTATATCTAGCCAGAACCTCTTGACCTCATGCACCAGTTCAGGCTCCTTCCCCTTCAGAGAGGTGACATTCCATGTCCCAAGAGCCAGCTTCTGTAGCCGAGGATCGGACCGCCAAGTTCCCTGCCTTCGGCCACCACCCAACTCACACTGCACCCAAGACAATCAACAGAAAATCAACAAAAACTGTGATGCTAACCAAGATTTATTGTCAGGTAAAACATTGCATAAAGTAATATCACTTTCTTGCTTTAATTACCCCTCACTAATTCTATGGAAGAATATAATTTACAAAAATCCAATTCTTGATGCATGCTACTAGGAGTTTCTTTTAGTTACTACCATTATCAATAATGTTTTCTTCTCTCTGTTTATGGCCATTTCCAGAATTGTATTTGAAAAGGAAATATGAATTGTTTTTTTCTATTAACAGGCTGTTTTGAATGGTGATCCATCCATGAATGTTTTATCTGATGCCTGCAGTGAGTCCGAGGTGAGCAACAGTCCTGAAGAAAGCAGTATCTGTTTCTCTGAAGACGCTGTGTCACATTTAGGACCTGAACAAATTGGAAACATGGATATTTCAGGTATGAAATGTCATACATTGTGTGAGAATGTTCCTATGTTTTTATAATACTATGAATTAGAAGGGTGGCACAGTAGTGAAATGTTTAGCGAATTTGCACAATGAATCCAGCATCCTGGATTTAAATCTGACACCAGTTGTTGTCTACGTTGAGTCTGCACGTTTTGTCCGCATTCTTTTCTATGTAAACCGGCTTTATTTCAATAACCATGGATGTGTTGCTTTTTGATCCAAATCTAAGTATTTTAGCTGAGTGCATGGGTCAGTATGGTCTCATCTTTTGCTCTATGAATACTTGCTCAACTTCTTACAAATGTAACTTATTCATTTTCTCTCTTGTATATTCTGTATATAGTCAATTGTTAGGAATAGTAATATTGATAAAAAATAAATACATAAAAACAGCAGTAAGAATGGAGTGCCAACACAGGCCTAGAAAATATTGCAAAATTGAGATAAGCGACAGTTTATTAATCTGAAGTGTATAAGAAAAGATTACAGTAAACCATTAACTTTACTCACTTCACTGATGGTTAGTAATGGTTAGATTTTACAATGACTTTAAGTGAGGTTAAGTGGAGGTTAAGTGGAATATCTGACATCTGTGTGACTGCATAACATGTGTTCCAGTTCCATTTCAACTAACTTGCAGTAGCATGTCTTCCCTTTGTATCAACTGCAATTTATAAGGACTATTAAAAAATATTAAAATGATGCTTAGTTTTTTAAAACAAAGCACACCTATGGTTTTAGTTTATAGAATACCCTTCCTACTATATCTGCACAACTTGTTGTTCATTACTTTTTATTTAAGACAGTTGAGAATTCAGCTTGCAAAATTTAAGCTTAACAGTTGTTGCTGTTATATATTTTCTCTACCAAACACTGGAATGTTTTATATTATTACTATTGGATAGGTTTTCAAAGTGGACCAATTGTTAGTGCTCCTGCCTCATGATCCAGCATCCAGGGTATTAATTATGTGCCAGGTCAGTGTCTGCACATTCTCTCTGTGTCTGTGTAGGTTTTCCTCCCACGTTTCCAAAGAAAAGTAGGTTAGGTTATTTGGTAATTTTAAATTGGCTTGACACTAGAATTACCAGAGCCAATGAAAAAACCTGTAAATCTGGCCCACCTTAAATCCCTTTGCACCTCTCCGTCAGCGTCTTTTGTCTTCTAAATGTGTCGATAAGCCCAAGCAGCAAGCAGCCTGCTATGCCATACCCCCCACCGCTTCAGAACGGGCAAGAAGTTCTCCCACTTCCTGCCTTGATTGATTATCTGGGAGTGAGCTACGCAGAATTGTAAGGGGAAATAATTTGATGTGTGTTTTGTGTCTACAACAATCTATTAAAACAGAAATGTTTTTTACGTTTTAGTAATAAATGACAACATGTAGACATGAACTGTGTAATGTGTGAAGGCTGATTGCCAAATATCAAATAAACACTTTCACAAAAGGTGCAAGTACAATACAACAGTGTCTGTGGTGCTGTGGTTAGAACTGCTGACTTATAATCCTGAGGTTGTGAGTTCGAAACCATCACTCCTGCAAATTTACTGAAAAAAAGTTAACTTTTAGAAATACATTCATTTACAGTTGATCTGTCGTTTTCAAATAATATTGCATTATTGTGATGATGTTTTCTGATTGGTACTATTTAGGTCATAAAATGACTTCTTCAAAATGTCAAAATTTGTCTCTTTCTTGTTTGCTCGGTGCTGCGTTGACATCGTGCACCAGAAGGCATGAGCTTATTCAGTGCAAGCAGGAGCACGCAGGTGGCCGGTTGCTTATGCTATAACAAGCTTGACTTGTCGGCGATCAACGCACATGTACTGTACAAGGCATGCACGGGGGCCACTGAGAAAAGAAGAGTGTTCATAGCTAACCTTGCAGAGGAACTTTGTTGTTGCTTCTTACAAGAAAAGGCGATGAATAAAGCAAAAGAGGATGCAACATCAAGAAGCTTCTGTTCCAAGATTGTCGCTTCCCCCAGCCCCTTCAGTGTAATAGTAACACAGCACAGAGAGAAGTGTGTACATTACAACAGGTACACATGTTGTAAATATAGAAAGGACGGTCCTTGGGTGTGTGGGAACTGTTAACATTTGAATCTGATGATTGCATATAGCGTGGAACTGACCTCCCTGTACTCTTCTTTCCTCTGCATGTCCTGGAATACAAAAGAAACAGCACTGTGCACCAAAATGTGGATACTGCATGGGCAAGATCGAAAAAAAAAAACGCGGTCACTGATTACAAGTGCAAGAAGACATGTGAATGAATATGAATAATAGGAATAATGTTGCATCTGTGCCACAATGTTTTCCGAAATGTACTACAGTTAATCCCTCCTCGATCGCGGGGGTTGTGTTCCAGACCCCCCCGTGATAGGTGAAAATCCGCAAAGTAGAAACCATATGTTTGTATGGTTATTTTTATATATTTTAAGCCCTTATAAACTCTCCCACACTGTTTATAAATATTCCCTGCACAGTTATACAGCATAAACCCTTTGTATTCTCTTAGATATTAGGTAAGATTCATTGAAATTCTGTATGTAAACACACTGTTTATATACAGTAAAACCTAAATATTATTTTAAAGATATCGAGTGTTTCCAATATCACATATGTTACAGCCATTATAATAGACAGGCCACCAGCAATAAATACGTACAATGCAAGAAAAATTGTATACAGTAAATGTGTGTACAGTGACACTAAACGTACTGTGGACTGGGACCCGGACACAGGCAGACGGACATCTTATGTTCACCCAACACACTGTTTATTCTACAATATATACAAGTTTTTGTGCACTCACACACCCCAGTGCCTCCAGCACCGATTCCCCCAATGTCCAGGCCACACAGTTTCTCTGCCTTTCTCCTAGCCGCCTCTAGTCCTCCCTCCAGCTCTGTCCTCTTCCACCCGACATCCACTCCTAATTGGAGGGAGGCTGCCCCTTAAATGGGAACCCGGATGGGCTCCATTTGTTTCCCGGCAATCAGTCGTAGCCACACCCCATTGTGGCGGAAGTGCCGGCTGTGCACCCGGAAGCCGTCCGGGTGTCCCCTGTTCTCTTCCTCAGGCACCTGGGCGCCGCCTGGCGGTGGCCACGGGCCCCTACAGGGTTGGTCTTCCAAGCCCCCTACCCGCGGCCCCCAATACAACCAGGGTGATCGCCCCCTTGCGGTCTGGAGGAGGCACAAGCCCTCCTCTGGTCCTCCTGGGAGCCCGGCTGGGGACCACACGGGATATTCCGGCATCGGGGCGCCGCCTGGCGGTGGCCACAGGTCCCTACAGGGCTGGGCTTCCAAGCCCTGTATCCGAGGCCACCAACATAACCAGGACAGATGCCCCCTCGCGGTCTGGAGGAGGCACAAGCCCTCCTCTGGTCCTCCTGGACCACAGTACGTACATGTACTAAGTACTGTAAGTAGAAAATTAATTATAGTTACTCAACAATAATGACACGACGACTTGTCCAATAACGATGAGTTTAGTTTTACTGCACAACAAAGGAGAGCGTTACAGCTCTTCTAAAGAAGCCTCTTCAGGCAACTATATATCACCGCCGTTGTTCTTCTTCCGGCAGACTTCAATCCAAATCCCTAAAGCAGATTCCATCCAGACTACTGCCTTATTACATTCACTTACAACTCATTTTGCACCCTGGTTAAAAGGACACTGCGGCCGTAGATCTTATATTCCTTTCCTACTTTTTAAATAAAAAGAATCGTAGCCTTCAACAAATCCAAAACGTTTACCTTTTCGGCAATCATTAACATCTTCCGTTTGCACTTGGGCACAGCCCCTGAAGCAGTAGCAGATCGTTTTGGAGCCATAATGAAGGGCTTGACTATGCACAAAGATAAACCCAAAAGAGCACAAAAGTTAACTCTTTACACAGCGAAACACGTTGATGCTGAATGAGCGAGACGAGACTTCCTGGTTAACACTGCATTCAGCACGCAGGAACTTAACTGCGTGCTCTGATTGGTTAGCTTCTCTGTCATCCGCCAATAGCGTCCCTTGTATGAAATCAACTGGGCAAACCAACTGAGGAAGTAAAAAGACACATTGTCCACAGAACCCGCGAAGCAGCGAAAAATCCGCGTTATATATTTAGTTATGCTTTCATATAAAATCCACGATAGAGTGAAGCTGCGAAAGTCGAAGCGCGATATAGTGAGGGATTACTGTACAGGTTAAAACTTTTTTTTGAAGGCGCGCCCTGTATACCACACGTGTTGTTCTAGCACACAAGTCGTATTCCAGACAAAGGTCGTATACCAAGCAAAATATTTCGCCTCTAAACAGGACGTATACCAAGTTGGACTTATTCCAAAGCAGACGTATACCGAGGTACTACTGTATACTCTTACTTAGCATGCAGAAATTTATTTTTACAAAACAGTCTGTGGTGAAAAGGGAGGTTGTGAAGATTGTTTTTGCACCTGTTAAATGTACAGTACACCCCCAAAATTCGCGGGGGTTACGTTCCTAGGGCACATACGAATTGTGAAAAAACGTGAATTTTGGATGTGGTTAAAAAAATGCCTATTTTCATAGTTTAAACCCTGGTACTTTTCAGGCTTTTAAGAAAGCGTAGCATCACGCGAGAAGCCACAATCAAGAAGACAATGATTTATTTATTTTTATGGTGGAGATTCCAGGGACACACCCCAGCCTTGACCCGACCCGCACGCACTCACAAACAGAGACAACAACAAAGCAAACCAGTAATCAAACAGCAAATAAAGAATGTAATGAAAACAAATGATACCACCCCTGTTCCCCTTACAGCGATTACACATTAAATACAACAAAGCACAAACAAAACACACACAGTAAATAATGAAAAAGTTCATGAAAAACAGCAACGGATGAAATGTTATGATGAAAATAGATAGTCCAGAGATCCACAAGTTGAATGGGAATGTACAGATAATCCTACCGGTAGTTCCTGAAATGGTGAAGATAGGGGGATGGGTTCAGGAGTGCTCCTTTCTTTGCAGGATGGCCATGAATCCACTTACAGTCCTGTATGTACATAGGCAGACAATCCAGACGCACTAAACGATCCAGGACAAAACGAATAAGTACAGGTAACCCAACAGAAGGCAGACAGACAGGAACTTGAAACACAAATTACAAAAACTTTTTTTTTTTTTTTTTGGTCACCGGCCCCCTTTTTAAAAGCCGCGCTGACATCCTTTGACTTCAGCAGCCCCAGCACCCTCAGCAGAAGACCAATCAGAGCCACTGCAGGAACTGCTGGGAGTTGCAGTTTCAAATTCTATTGGCAACTTTTACCATCCCAAGTCGCGGTTTTCTCTACAGCTGCTTCCTGGTCTCTCTACAGTGCAGTATTACCACAAATAAAAACATAAAAATTGCGGAGGATATTTGCGGTTTCCACTAACAATTATTAGATAGGTTCTAAGGAAAAATCCGCAAATGATTGAGGCCGCAAACTCTGAACCATGACTTTGCAGAGGTCTACTGTATTTGTTAGTCAGGTGTAGTGCAATCTAATTCCTCTTTGAGTATTTAGAGTCCTGATGAATACAAATGTGCTCTTCAGTCAATTTTCAACTGTAGTCTCTAAGCTTTTTCCTGGCATTTGTCTGCAACAAATACAATTCTCACTCTGCTTACCTTTGCTTCCTCCAGCAGCACAAGGACAACAAAGGCCGTCTGAGAAATGTAACTTACTTGCTGTTAATGAAACTGAAGCCCTACATTTGTTTTTCCACTAATTATCAAGGCGCTATTAGAATATTTTAAGTTTATTTTCTAATTTGCTCCTGACATTGTGCATTTAATATGTAGTCTTCCACACTGTTTTCATAAAGTAAGAATTTGTAATATTTAAATGAATAGGTTGGCACACTAGCTAGTTCGGATCTCAATTGTTATTTAAACCAACCAAAATTTGGAGTCTTGTTTAATCTGTTGTGACCACTCAACCCCCAAACCTCAGACACAAACACATAGACATCAGTCCCAGGTTAAAATATGCATTTTTATTAGGCAAAATACCTTCTCACTGGCTCTTTTCTCATAACACAATCACAGTTCAATTTCTTATTCTTTTATTTTTCTCCTCCTCCACTCTTCTCAAGCGAGCATCCCAGTGTGTGATGTCTGTCCATCCATTACGGCTATTACACAGTTTAGAGATCGATGTTTTCGTTTTTGAGTGTTAAATACATAATGTTTTTTTGCCATGGTTATTTTTGAAAATAAATAAATATGTGTTATGTTACAATAAAAAATATGTGTTGTACTGTATGGTAACATAATGTAAAATTCTTAAACCCACTTGGTTAATGCAGGATCAACAATATTGTCTTATGCATTGTGTGGTATTATTGTGTAAAACTCTGCACATGCAGGATTATTATAATAGCTCCAAACTCCATCGAGTGCATTAAAACGGTATTAATTTGTTATTTCAGATAGGTTATGTGATTCAGATTTATTTAATCTTTTAGATTTACTGATCTGTATTCTTTTGTTTTAGATTTCCAAAAGAATAAGACAAGACCAGGAAACTGTATTAAAAGAAAAAGGAAAAGCTCAGAACTGGAAGATGATACATCATGGCATTCCTCCTGCAAAAAGGTACTGTATATTGTGTTGGTAAACAGTTTTCCTTTATTTGATATACAGTAATCCCTCCTCGATCGCGGGGGTTGCGTTCCAGACCCCCCCCGCGATAGGTGAAAATCCGCGAAGTAGAAACCATAGGTTTGTATGGTTATTTTTATATATTTTAAGCCCTTATAAACTCTTCCACCCTGTTCACATTATTAGAGCCCTCTAGACATGAAATAACACCCTTTAGTCAAAAGTTTAAACTGTGCTCCATGACAAAACAGAGATGACAGTTCTTTCTCACAATTAAAAGAATGCAAACGTATCTTCTCTTCAAACGAGCACAGTCAGGAGCAGATAATGTCAGAGAGATAGAGAGAGCGTGACAGAAAAACAAACAATCAAAAAATCAATACATGCTGTTGGGCTTTTAAGTATGAGCACTGCGATAAAGCAGCCGCAAAGAAGGGAGCAATGTGAAGGTAGTCTTTCAGCATTTTTTTGAGTAGCCTCCGTATCTTCTAAACAAACAGCCTCTGTGCAAACAGCCCCTCTGCTCACACCCCCTCCGTCAGGAGCAGAGAACGTCAGAGAGACAACGCACGAGATTAAAGCAAACAATCAAAAAATCAATACGTGCTTTTGGGCCACCGCGATAAAGCGGCATTTCTTAGAGGAGCGTCCATATCTTCTAGGCAAACAGCCCCTCTGCTCACACCCCCTCCGTCAGGCGCAGAGAATGTCAGAGAAAGACCGAGAAAAGCAAACAATCCGCTCGGGGAAGCACATCGTATATCATTGAGTTTTAGTTAATATGTAATACATGCTCTGATTGGGTAGCTTCTAAGCCATCCGCCAATAGCGTCCCTTGTATGAAATCAACTGGGCAAACAAACTGAGGAAGCATGTAACATAAATTAAAAGACCCATTGTCCGCAGAAATCCGCGAACCAGCGAAAAATCCGTGATATATATTTAGATATGCTTACATTTAAAATCCGCGATGGAGTGAAGCCGCGAAAGTCGAAGCGCGATATAGCGAGGGATCACTGTATGTGTTCGTTTCCCAGTTTTCTGTAAATTATTGTAAACTGAAATTACAGGTATAATCCCGTTAAGTGGGCAGCATGGTTCATAGGCAGCATCAATTGATTCTTGGTTTTATTTCTTATGCTGTGCAGAGGTTACAAATAATGCCATTGTTCTTATAGGTTCACCATGAACTTAATGTTAATGTGCTTCTAGTTGTGCATATACCTGTACATCCTGTGATTGACTTTTGTTTAACTGAAGATGAGCTTCTGTTCGTAGGTTACACATTCTTATAAATGTTAAGGGGATTATATAGGATCGAAAATTGGCATCTGGGCAAATTGATAAGTGAGGACATAGGTGAAAGATATTATGAAGTATAACAGATATGTGCCCTAGTGTAATGAAAGTCTGCATGTACATATTCTAAAACTGACAAAGTCAACCCAAATGAATAAATAAAATGGAATCCTGCTTGTTTCTTTTTTGACTTTTTTCTTTTCTAATACAGGAATAGAAAGATACTTATTTTAACTCAACATAGAAAGTGATTGGAAGAAACGCATTTTGTAATAATGCGATTCACAGTTAGAATACTGTTTTAGATTATGAATTGGTTTTGCTACCACATGAACACATGTTTTCTGTTCATGCCAAAATGATTATGTGTTGAATAACTTTAATCATGGTTGAAGGAGCATCTTGGTTGATGTCACACATTTACTTTAGGCACTGTCTATTACTTCTGGACCACTAGCATTTAAACCTAGCTTTTATAACTAAATATTGCTGTAAATTCACTTCTCACTTCAGAGTCTGTTTAGACCACTTCAAAATTATTCTGTCAAATGCATTTACTGAATATTTCTTTAGGCATTTTGCAAGACACTTATGATTATATATGGTAAGCCTCAGAACTATATTGTCAAAAATAGTAATTTTAGTTTGACAGCCTCTACAAAAAGCAATAAGTCTGCACTGAATTTTTAAATCAAGCAGTTTTAAGGATTATACATAAATAGATATTTGTCCATTGTTTAGAATTCTGCTAAATATGTGAAAAATAATATTCCCAAACCCACTTAATCCATCTGAGGGTGAGGACACTATTCTAGAAGAGCTTAGTGCAAGACAAAAATCGGCCCAGGGCAGTTTGCTAACCCATCACAGTCCGTCACACACACAATTGAAATTCTCCAGTTAATATTACCTACATGGCTTTGGCGATGTAGGATGAACACCAGAATTTCCTTAGAAAAATCAATAAAGCCATTGGGATATTGTGAAAATTCCACATACTTAACAGCTAGGTGCAGGATTTGAACAGTACTACCCTGCAGTATATGAGAAATTAAAAGCAAGAAAAGGGGGATGAAACCATAACAAGGAATAGATGGAATTCATTCTTATATACTGTATGTGTCCAATAGAGGAAAAATGACATTTGGTTTTCAGGATATTGAAGAATATTGTTTTTTACTTAAGTTTTTACCCCAAATTATCCACTACACTTGTTGGGAAATTATATTATCATTTGTACACCATTGTTAGTCACTTCATATAATACATCTGACTAATAAAGGACAAAATATATAGAATTAATTTCCAGATTATTATTGTGAGGGTTTATAAGGTTATGCCATCGTTTACTTTCAGATATGTGTATGTAAAGCTGTTAAATATAATAAGAAAGTCTATCTTGTTTAAATAGTTTTTTTCATTTTTATATAGGAAAAGTCACGCGGTGTGGCTGGATGGGAGACCTGTCTCAGGCAAAGACCTCCACGTCGCACAATATTTCAAGCTGGATTAAATGTGCATCGTAGGGGGAAAAATGGTGACAACAGCTTAAAACCAAAGCGTACTTTGTCCATTACTTTGGTACGTGATTATTTTTCTTAGCAGGAATGTTTTATCATGGAGTAATTGGATAACATAGTAAACAAGACAAATGGACAAACAGAATTTGTAGTCAAAAATAGGCAATATCTTACACCAAAAAGGAAAACTTAATAAGAAAAGAAATTGCATAAGAACATAATCTTTTTGCTGATGTAAGAAATATAAGAAATCTACCACATATTTTTGGCAGCGTGACATGCACACATAGGCATATGCAAGGAAGCATTAATTCAAATTTGCAAAGCAAATACTGCCTATAAGATGACCAATTTTGATTATGTTTTATAATTATATATAATTTATAATAATTGATTGATGTTTAAACAAAAAGTATAAAGAAGTTACCCATTTTTGTTAAGGAGATGATGTGTCTTTTGTGAATGACTGCTATAACAAAGATGAAACAATATTCCTGAAGTTTCAATGCTTTAACTTCATAATGTACTGGAGGAGCATCAGTGCAAAGTAGTCATCTTATACACATATATACAGTATACTAGGAAGTTCAGCTTTTTACAGTAGCCTAAAAGCAGGGGATGGAGTGGTCAGATTGCTTTCCTTTTAAACTGATCTTTCTTGTATCCTTTCTAGGAATTTAAAACAGCACATATTGTCCAGGTCTGGGCTTTACAAGATTTTTAGAATAAGGACAAACATCAGTAGAAAATACATATAGGAAGAAACCAAGCACCTTGAAAACTTCTTTTACAGACTTATTTAATTAGTATATATACCCTGTATAATTAGTATCTTCAGAACCTGTCATCCTCCTGTTTCCATACAAGGATTTTATTTGTAAATCATTAATATTTTGTTGTTGTTCTTTGCAAACTAGGCATTTTTTAAAAAATGGATTATGGAATCTTTGGTGAAATGTGTAATGCTCAGTGAATGGCTAATTGTTGTTTCATGTACATTTCCATGTCTTACACTTAGTTTCTCCAGATTGCACTGAGGTTATTAGTGATTTTTGCCAGATCAAATTTTTCTAGAATCAAAACCTTTGCATTCACTTTCTGCTGTTTTAACTTGCATGAATATTGCTGTATATATTTTTTAGCTGTTACCCACCAAAAATGACTGTAAAAGTAAAATGTATATTTCTTGGGGTTTTAATTGACAATATTGCCTTTGGCAAACACTTAGTTGTGTCGGTGTCACAGCAACTTCCTTGCCTAACTGACTGTTAGGCCATGATTGGTGGAGCTGACTTTGGCAAACAGCTTCTTATGCACACACTGCAGTAATGTCTTACTGACCTGCTGTGACTGTTGAAGCCATCTCATTCTTTTCTGCTTTTTCAGGAATTTCAATTTGTTCTTCTTAGCTGTCACACTGTTCTCATTGTCCATGCTTTATATTTCTAGGATGATCGTTTTATTTTCAGTTTTAGCAGCACCTTGTGTTTGAAATAAAAAGTACCCATTGGGGCAGGTAATGCACAAACAGATGTTAAAACATATAGACGTAGGTAACAAAACTAATTATATTGTTGATAGTGTAATTTTTCAGATTATAAAAATTTCTGCAGTGTTTGTGATGTTTGATAATGCTCATTGGTTTATTTTTTATGTTTATGTGAATGACATGTCACTGCTTCTTAGAGTATAATGTTTACATATTTTTTGTACAGAATCAGAGTGGAAAAATTCCTACCCAATTAAAACGTAATCTTCCAGAATCTCCCAAATTAGACCTTCTAGAACAGGACTCGAAAGATTCTGCCCAGAGCAATTCAACATCATTGTCTCAGGAAGCAAATAATGGTTTTGCAGAGACGGTAAACTTCTTGGAATACAAGGTGAATTTAACCTTTTTCATTTAAATTTTAAAAGAAGTAACTGATATGTTTTTTGTTGTTTGATGTCATTATCCAATTTTTTACCAGCGACTACAAAGTTTATAGTATGAAGTATTTAGTACATTTTTCATAAAATCTAAAATTAAGTGTAATTTGAAAGGTAGTATCATTCAAACTAAAGATATTAATGAAGTCAGTCACAAATTAGTAATGAAAAGCACATTTTTAAAAAGTGCATTCATTTAACTTATTGCCTCTTTTTTTAATTTACATGTTGTACACATGTACATTTTCAATCTTACATAAACTTACTTAGTGTCGAGGATGAAGGGACAAAAGTCATGCTGTTAGCATCAGACACAATACAGGGCATACATATACCCATATACTTCATATGAGGGTCAGTTTAAAGTCATCAATTTAACCTTAAACACAAACAACTGTGAGAGAAACATAGTTACTCATCCAGAATTCAGATTCATGCAGTTCTAAGACAGCAGTGCTAATGACTACAACACAATCTTTTTTGTTTCTTTGCTTGTGTTTCCAAAGCTAGACAGAACATCTGTCTTACAGATACAGTAATATGTTCTTGTAAGTACTTCACAAAATTAATATGTCAAGTAATTGCTAGTTGTGTGAAAGTCTAAACCATGCCCTTGCTTGAATTCAAAAGATGAACTTCTAAAAATTTATAATCTGATGTTTCTTCATGTTGGGGCCTACATTTCAGCTCCAGAACAGCACAGTATCAAACAGAGGCATATTTGAAACTGTTGAAATTTACATATTTTAACAATGCCTACATGAGGTTTTTTCAGTATTAATGTTTTGTCTTAAGATCTAAAAGATATGCATATTAAGTTAACTGGTGTCTTCAAACTGACCTAGTTTAAGTGAGTATGAGGATGCTTCCCACTGTTCCTTGCTGTCTTGTTCTGATACTGAATAGATGAATTAAGTAAGTTAGTGTAAATTGATAGATTGATGGATATTTTACCATCGTTTGACTCACTTATTCCGCCAATTTTTCTTCTTGCAAGACTTACACATCTTTGAAACACAAGTAGAAAAAAATAATTTAAATTTCCAAAGTGAACATTCAGAGGAATAACTTTGGATAAAAGATTACGTAAATTGACAGATGTTAGGGAGAAATATATAGATGTTAGATCTATGTATTAAAAAAGTTCCCTTATTGTAAGACATGGTGGCATCTGTTATGGAATACAGTGATCCCTCGCTATATCGCGCTTCGACTTTCGCGGCTTCACTCCATCGCAGATTTTAAATGTAAGCATATCTAAATATATATCACGATGGCACGCAGACTTATTCTGATAAACTGGAAGAACCCAAACTCTCCTCTTTTAAGTCAGTGGGAAACCGATGTGTTATATTATTTGAAATTGGAAAAAATCAAATACTCAGTTAGAGGATCTGTGCAGACTTTTTTCAAAACATGGCAGGATCTAATCAGTAATATTTTGAAATGAATTTATAAAGCACAGAGAATTTGTTGATTTAGGTATTTTTACAAGCCTTAAATTTTACACCGTTTGGCTTGTTCTCTCTCTCAAGGGTGGGGATCGATCTGTTCTTAGCATAATTCTTTTTTTTTTGTAAAAACTTGATTGCTATGTATTGATTGTAATAAAATTAATAAATAAATAAAAATAAATAAATATATATCACGGATTTTTTGCTGGTTCGCGGATTTCTGTGGACAATGGGTCTTTTAATTTATGGTACATGCTTCCTTAGTTTGTTTGCCCAGTTGATTTCATACAAGGGACGCTATTGGCGGATGGCTTAGAAGCCACCCAATCAGAGCAAAAAACTCCTCAATGATACACGATATGCTTCCTGTGCGGTGCTTGATTGTTTGCTGTTCTCTATCTTTCACACTCTCTCTGCCTGACGGAGGGGGTGTGAGCAGAGGGGCTGTTTGCACAGAGGCTGTTTGCCTAGAGGATACGGACGCTCCTCTAAAAAATGCCGCTTTATCGCGGTGCTTTGGCATACTTAAAAGTCCAAAAGCATGTATTGATTTTTTGATTGTTTGCTTTTCTCTTGCGCTCTCTCTCTCTCTCTCTCTCTAACATTCTCTGCTCCTGACACGCATTCCTTTGAAGAGAAGATATATTTGCATTCTTTTAATTGTGAGAAAGTACTGTCATCTCTGTCTTGTCATGGAGCACAGTTTAAACTTTTGACTAAAGGGTGTTATTTCATGTCTAGAGGGCTCTAATAATGTGAATAGTGTGGGAGAGTTTATAAGGGCTTAAAATATATAAAAATAACCATACAAACATATGGTTTCTACTTCGCGGATTTACATCTATCGCGGGGGGTTCTGGAATGCAATCCCCACGATCGAGGAGGGATTACTGTATCCTCTAAATCCAGTGAAAGAGTGAAAAATCAAGTAAATATAAAATATTTCTTACAAGCCACCTTTTTCTCTAATTTCCATTATTCTGGCCACTGTAGGATACAGTGGGCATTGTCCATTCTGCTAGACCCACATGCCCCACTGGGGGGAAATTTGATTTTTTAGGGGGGCAATTCGAGAATGTAGGTACATTAACAATTTATAAAATGAAAAACAGAAATTCACTGTCAAAAATGATAGAAAAAAATAACTAAATAATTTAAATTTTTTACACAGGCATTTATATATTTATATAAACATAGAAGGGATGGTAGAGAACCCTTTAATTTGAGATTTTACAACCGGCTTGGGTTTTTATACTTAGAAATCGTTTTTACCATTAAAATAATATGACTTTTTAACAATGATTATAAAATTTTGCAATATACCAAAAATATAAAATGATCAAAATATTACAGAAAAAGTTGTCATTAAAGTTATTTTATATTTATGAATATCATGTCTCTCAAAACTCTATTTGCTGTATTTTCATATTATTTCATATTATATTTTTTTTTAACAATTTCTTAGTGATTTCTTTGTCAGTACTTCAACTATCCTTTCCCTGTTTTGTTTCTATGTTCTTTGGAAGCTTGTTTAGACTAAATTAATGACATTATGGGCTTCCTCCACGTGAGTAGGAGTTCACTGTTTGAATCAGTAACAATAAGAATAAGGTATATGTTACAGTGGAGGACACCATGATTGTACAGAGGCCTAGGTGGGACATGGCCAAAAAAAGTTTGGGAACCACTGTGCTAGACCTTTTGTGGCACACAAGGCCTGTTAAGACAACAGATTTAACTGGAATGCAGAAATCTAGCTGTACCCCCAGTCTGCATTGCTGAGAAAATGGCTAAACTGCTGCTTATGCCAACACTTGTTTGAGCCCTGTACTTCATCAGATCAGATAACAAAGATATAAATCCTAGCTAGGCTGACATCTTTACAGAAACTTCTTCAGACATGAAGGCACCAAATAGACATTAATCTTTGGCTTGTAACTGAAAACTGAACAGTTTCTGTTATGATAGACATACTAACACACCTATGAGCAGGTTTTGTAACCAAAATTGACTTTAATCTAATCACAAGAGGTTACACCTTTTTTTAAAATTTGCTGTTTTCATCTGTATGTTCTCTTTAAAGCCACTCTTTTTGGGGTGTGAAGCCTCCTACTCTCTCTTTTAACGCTGATGAGCAGCTCTTTTACTGAAACCTAAAAGCTCCATTCATCTCTCTGAAACCTAAAAGATGAATGTCTGCACTCTTTTTGTGGAGTTGAAAGCTGAGATCCACTCTGCCAAGCCAAGTTATGTGCCACTGACTAAGTCCAGTCTGAGAAGTAGCTATTACTTCAAGAAGGAAAGTTCAGAGCCTAAACTTTTATACCAGAAAGAGTAACACTTTTCCGTATAAAGCTACAGAGGACACGGCAAAGAGCCCAACCGCAAGCAGAGAAAAGCACATCACACTATGAACAGAGGAACATGTCGGAAAGAGAAAGTGTGTACTTACACACAAAAAGAATCATCCACTTGAACCTTGAGTAACAAGAGCAAAAACTCTACACACCATTGGACATTGTCCTGAAAGACATGTATAGTACTGTGTTGCATTTCAACTGGAAAGTTGGAATTTGGAATTATGATGTCAACCTAAAACAGCGAGGTATAAACTTTAGAAAACTGTAGTATTATACTGTTTATTATCACTTCAGTCTATTAGTGTCTCAGTAAGTCAGTTGTATACATAGTACCATCCAACCTCTTATCTGTGGACATCTTGTTAAGGTGTTTGAATGCGTAAAATACTGTGTATTGCATTGTTCAGTAGTTGCTTGTATTCTGGAAGAGCAAGCACAACAAAGGTTTTCCTGGAGACGTCCATATTGTTTTTCCAAATGTTTTACTAGAACAAGGTCGACTCAAGTGTGCTGTCATTCCCAGCTCTGACATCTGACTTCTGAGGTAAATGGAACGTAGCATCAGTATTCTAAAACTGTTTATCTGTGCCATAATAAATCAGAACTCTAAATAGCTAGTAAATAGCCAGCCTTCGTTGTTATGTTTGTCTGTCTTGTCTGTCTTGCATCCTGTCTTCTATGTCCATATATATACAGTTATCCTATTTCTATAGTCCTTGTGTTTATCAATACATTTTATTATTCTGTTTCTTAAAATGAGTGTGCTTCAGTTACATTGGCATATTCATTTCCAGCATTTTCAAAGGCAAAACTGATAACTAACTTTTATCAAGTTTATTTTATCATTAGTACCAGCAGAACTTAATTTACTCCAATATTACTCTTAAGCATTACTATTTATTAACTCTGGTTCTTACATCACTGTTTATTGCTAGTGTGTTTCAGTTGCATACATTAATCCAGGTAGCTTCTTCAGTGAATGAAGTCATGACTTGAGCATGTGTTTATTCAAAATTGCTTTGAGATTTCTTTTCATGGAAGTGTCATGTTTATATGTTTGATGAATGCAGCAAAGTGTGTGAAATTAACCTAAGTCATAGTCATATATGAGAGCAGATGTTATTTAATCAAACTTGTTTCTTTCTAGATCTACAGTTGCTAGCCATGGCTGGATGATTTGAAGCAATTTTTCCTATTAATATTTGTATTTGCAGGTCTTTTGTGTGTGTGTGTTTGGTTTGTCTTGCTAATATACAGTGTATATATATATATATATATATATATAGTATTTTTTTAGAAAATGTAATGCATCTACAGAAATTCACAATAATACAAATATTGTCCATTTATTTTTGCCACACACTGAAAAATTATCCGGCTGTTAAAATGTTCATACAATTTTGAAAAATTGGAAAAGCTTTAAAAACTGCTCATTTAAATGGACCTATTTAAGTTTGAACAATGCCATATTCCTCAGTTTTTTTATTTCCTTCTAGGATAATAAAGGTTTTGGAATAGGTGAGCTGGTGTGGGGTAAAATAAAGGGCTTCTCCTGGTGGCCTGGAATGGTGGTATCTTGGCATGCTACTGGGAAAAGGCAGGCATCACCTGGAATGCGGTGGTTACAGTGGTTTGGAGATGGCAAATTCTCTGAAGTAAGTTTTCAAATGCTTTCAACTGATTTGAAATTTCTATTTTTTGTATTAAGTGTCTCATATATTTTGATATTTAATTAGCTTAGAGATCCTATTATTTAGTGTAATCTAACAATTTAAGGCATTTATTATAAGTATTTGAAAAATATTAACAACATCATTATCATTGTTTACTATGTTGAATGGAACAATATCACAAAATGTAATCTTTTGTTTTTAATGCATTTTTACTTTTGTATTGTATGACCTTATATATGTGTTTTATATATTTATTCCTACAAAACTAGGTCTACTTTGTTTGATTTGTCATGGCCGTTTAAACATGGCAAATCTAAGCAGCAAGACATAGCGATTTCCTACTGCTTTGAAACCTGTCTTTTAAAAGACATGCAGAATAAGTTTACTGTCTTTATGAAATTTGGGATCAAATTATTTTACAAATGGGTTTGATGGTTATGGCACTAAAGTAAAATATAACACTAAGTCAATGAAATTTAATCTGATGAAATATGAATTTACTCTTCCATGGTGTAATCTGGACTAATTTAATTTTTAATTAAATAATAGAGTAGTACTGAATAATCTATCTTAAGAACCTGCTTAAATATAGGAAAATTTGATATATTATGCGTTCCTTCTTCCATCTATTCTCCCATTTCTACATATTCTTCAATCCAGTGGAAGGTCATGGGAAGCCAAAGACTTAGTGGCATCCAGTACAAGGCAGAAACCAGCACTACACAAGTTTCCTAATGCTGCACAACTAAGAAAATAACTTTACTGTCACAGTAAAATGACATTCAGTATTAATAAACACCAGGACCAGGAAATACGAGAAAGAAACATTTCTCTTAAGTAATACAGATCCAAAATATGGATAATGCAGAATGGAGTGACAGCAGAGTAGCTGAATTACTTGCCTATCAAAACTAAAGGAATTGTGAAAACTGTGTTAATATAATAAACACAGCAAATCAAAAATAATCACTAAACCAAAGTTGAAAATAAGGAAAACAAAGCAAAATTCCTAAAGCTAACTTGTGTTTCTTGCCTTTAACTCACACTAGTAATTGATATTTCTTCTTTTACCTTCAGTCCACACTTGGGTACATGCTGCTGAGTGCCATCATCTTATATAGGTGGACTGTGATAAAAAGATTACATGATCTCAACCTCATGTGACTGGCAACAAGCAAAGCAACCGTAAACAACATTATTTCAATGTGCAGACAGAACATAAAAAAATCAGAAATTTTATGAACAAGAGACCTTTTGAACTTGTTTGGTTACCAGTATGTTGACCTAAAATCTCATCCAGGTTAGTTTTTAAAATCTTCTAAGTATTATAAAAGATTATTCTTACTTTCTTGGAGGAAGTTATTCCTAGATTCCATTTTGAACACACTACTTCCAGTTCTCCCCCAGACTCCTTGAATACATGGTTCAGTTTAACCTGGCCTGCGGCCTTGATTCTAATGCTTTTAGGACAATCTTCGATCTTACGTTGGATGAAGCGATTTTCTGAATGTTAAATTATACTTAACCCCCCACCCCTACTTTTCCTAATACATCACAAATACAGTACATTTGGTAATTGTTAGAAATTAAGTTTGTTCATAATGATTTAAACACTTGTTAAACACTCTGTACAGTAAGATTTTTTAATTTTTTGGATACAAGAGATGTCAGAGCATAGTATGTGGTATTGTTATATCTACTACCATTTTTCTCTATTTCAGGTTTCTGCAGACAAGCTTGACTCCTTTATTGCCTTTCCGAAGTATTATAGCCACACATCTTACAGCAAGATGGCCTCATATAAGAGAGCTGTGTTTCAGGCTTTGGAGGTAAAAGTTGGATTTTACAGGGATTATGGTAACAAGAAGAAAATGACATCACCGCTTCTGATTTCTGTAGCAAGTTCTGTATAGTTATTTTTTGTGTCAGATTACCATAAATGTTTAGTATGTTTTAAACTGAAATGGCAAAACAAGGATTTTTTTCTTACTTTATATTTTTGTCCACACATTACAAATTCAACAGTGGTTCTAGGAGATAAGGCTTTATAGTTATAATATTTTTTGTCATCACAATGGTTCAATGGTTAGCAGTACATCACAACTTTAGAATATTGGGTTCCTATCCAATTTTATAGTAAATGTGGATGTATGATAACTATGCCCTGCAGTGGACTTTTATCTATTTCACTAAGGTTTTGTGCTTTGCGCCTGAAACTGCTGGAATATATTTTGATACTGGTGACACAGTATTGAAACAGGTTGGTCAGAAAATAAATCATTTTTGTGTGTTTGCTTACTACCTTCTACTACTAAACAGATATACTAGAGTTTTATCTGAAAGCGGATTTTGTTACTGTATTGTTAATGAAAATAACATAAAGTCAGTCTTCATTTTATGTTACAGCCTAAACAGTGAATACTGGTTCAAAACGTAACATGACTAGTAGAAATTAAGTTACAGCAATGAATGTTCTGCTGTTTGACACAAGTAGAGTTATGCTCAAGTTAATTCACTGAGCTAGCAGTTCATTTAGTATCTAGTATCTTTTTCTACTATGTTATATAGCTGTGTTTATTGACATATTTATTGTATATGTATATTATTTTATGTATTAAAAAACTAAACAAAAGTATTCTTAATATAGGGCATTTTACACAAAATAAGATTGTTATTCAGTTGATCCTTATTCACTAAGATTATTTTTACATGCTGCATTCTGGAAATTCAGACTGTTTCTGGCATCATTTAATTAAATTATAATTAGATAAATAATTTACAAAGTAAACATGCTCAATTTGCTTTTTGGAATATACATTAATTAGCTTGTACTACTATGTCATATAGAAATAATTACATTTTCCAAAGTTATGTACTTCTGTGTTGTTTTTGTTAACATCATTTGCAGTTGCACCTTTTTGTTATATTGAGTACATTTTTGCACATAGTAAGTTACATACTTGGTAGTTTATGAAAATCATTAACAACATTTAACAATATTTTAGACAGCTTGCTTGAGTATATGAGGACTGCTAATGAGGAAAAACATCAAGTCAAAAATATATTACATTTGAGTTTACTAAAAAAATAACTCCTTTAAACCACTGTCTTCCCCCATTGGTTGTAAGTAAACATGGCCACATAAAATAAAAAATACAAATAAAAAGCAAAGTGACTGTAAAAATGACTTTGTAAAGGAAATTCAGCAGTTGGTGCTGCTCTGTGTTGAAGAGAAAGAATGTTTTAGTTAAGGACCAAGTGAAGAGATATAAATAGAAGCCTGTCATAATGGATAACCGTGAAAACAGGCCTATTTTTCACCTAACCAAGGGACAAATCAAATATCATAGTAAAAAATTCTGAAAGGAAAGTCTATGACCAGAAATGTATCAAAGAAAATATCGCCAATAATTTGTGCTTTATCAAGGATCTCAGATAGTGAGAATGCCACAAGCTAACCTTTATACCAGGGTTATTCAATTACAAATTCAGTTGGGCCAGATTTTCAAACCAAGAAATTTAGCTGGTCCAGACATTTTCAGAGGCTGGGAAGCAGCCAGTAATAACAAATTTTAAACCAACGCAAATGAATGTGATGAATACTAAGTAATGTTTATTAATTGTTTCCCTTTTAAATTTGGTCACATCTGACACAGTCACATCAAAAAGTGCATGAAAAAACAATAAAAAAGCTATAACTGAACAGAATGAGATAGTAGTACTACTTTTTTTTAATTTTTGAAATATAAAAATAAACATTTTGGTCATATCTGACCTAGGTACATCTCAATGTGCATAAAAACAAAATAGTGCAAGCTATTAGCATTAACATTTATTTCCCTTTTGAAATAAAATAAATATTTTGATCATATATGACTCTGGCACATCATTAAGTACATTTAATAGAATAACAAAGAACTATCAATGCTATGAAAGCTATCCGTGCACAAACCCATAACAAGTGATAATAGTAACTAACACACATGAATACAATGTCTACTGCACACCGAGGGAACATAGGTTCATTTTAAATCACCACACATGTAATAAACAGTGCCTTTTTTGTAAACAAAAAGCTAGAGGTATGCATATGTTACATTTGGATCAAGTTTGAGTTGAGGTACTTTGAAGGTACAGTATATACTGTAGAGGCCTACCGCTACATGTTTTGTTTATTTGGTGAAAAAGCATAACATTTAAAAATTGAAATTAACAAATCTTCAAGTACAATAATAATAACAGTAATAATAATAGTAATTCTTTACCTTTATATAGCACTTTACTAACTACTCAAAGCACCTTGCAAACTCCACACAGGGAAGTTCTGGGAAACAAACACATGATCTCCTTATTGTGAGGCAGCTGCAGTAGTATTAGCCATCTGCGTAAGTGTAATATACTGCATAGTATTGTGCTTGATATTTTAAAATTACAAGCACAAAATTTCTGAAATCGTAGAATATCAACTGTAGGTTAATAAAAACTTTACTTTACAAAAAAAAATTGCTATGAAGTCCTGCAAAGCAATCAGTGCTTAATTTGATTGAGTTTAACGAAAATTCTAAACTTTTTGCATGTTTCCATCAAATGCTGTCTTTCTTATTCGTTCTTTGCTTTGAGTATCAATGGCTGATCACCATCTTTGTAGCAGCTATAAATCCATAATAATATGTAGTTGATGCCATGACTAGCTGTTACAACATACTGGCGTGTACCATCAAAAAAAACACTATACCACAGACTACTACAATGGCTTCTAGATATACAACAGTTTGCTGCATTGTGGGTTGAACGTTGCTGGGCTTTGTGGAGTGTTGCATTCATGGTCTGTAGTAATTTATGTAGGAATTAATGAATGTTTGCGAAATGCATTTTTTCTCGTTTTTCTGTGTGTTTCTGGTGGGACCATGGGCTAGACCACTCAGAAGTTGCTTCTAGGCTGCATGCAGCTGCTATTTGAATAGGCCAGCCTTATATAGAATCATAGATTGAATCACATGTTGTGTAGCCCCAGGGAATTTTGGAAAATATTGTCATGGAAACAAAGCAAACAATTGCCAGAAAATGTCTGTGCTCATGAGATAAACAAAATGGTACTGAGGAATAACAGGAAAAATAAACCTTTAAATAGAACAAGATAAACATATCAAAAATGAATTCTCTGATGTGGAAACCTCCAGAATGAACATATACATTGACACAAGTGACCAAAGAAATTAACAAAAACAAGTGTATCAGTGAATTTTAGATGAATTGTTATAATAAAATAGCCTAATTTATCAATATATTAAAGATAAAAAGAGAATCTTTAGCTATATATGTACGTTTTACAGAATATGCATAGATTGACATACAGGTATATGTAAATATTCAAAGATTCTCTGGGTGTTTTGTTCTTTTTTTGACTAGTCATTTATCTGTACAGATGGCGAGTAGAAGGGCTGGAAAAACCTTTGGCTCTTCTGAAATGAATAGTTCAGAAGATGAAATGAAACCTTTGCTGGAATGGGCAAATGGAGGCTTTGAGCCTAAGGGGGAAGAAGGTCTGAGACCAAAAGAGAATGCAGGTAAAAGTGACATTCGAAAATAATCCTAAAAATAGAATTTGCTCCTTTTTTGATGTGTGTATGTACTTATGCTGTATTTGAGTGATGGTCTCACCGATGAAGGTGATCTCTGTTAAATTTATGTGATGCAAAGATGTGTTTATATGAGAAGGTGACTGCACAATCCAGATGTAAGAAATGAAAGGGAAATTCAAAACCAGAAGTAACCACTTCATGTGAGCATGCATTCAGTTTAAACGTTTCAGATTTTGAGGTTGAAAGGATTCTACTTCACTTCCACTATTAGAATTATTTTCAGGTTAAACCAAATTCATCATTTCATATCCCCCACCGGGCATCCATTTTCATGTGCAAGACAATACCCACAGCATGTCCATAGCATCAGCTGAAACAGTATCATGGTAGGATTCTTACCCAAACAGCATGGGATAGTTGCAATTTTGAATGTCAAAAGACCTAAAAATAAACTCTCTCTTATATTAAAAAAGTTTCACATTGTGTCGCCGTCATTCAGCCTTGATCTCTCCCCTCCACACCTCTTGCCCAATCATTACTCTACTGCGCACATCCTCTCTCTGTACCACACCATGACACTCATTGGCAACTCACCCTTCAACACAGTTGGTTGTACAGTAATCCCTCCTCGATCGCGGGGGTTGCGTTCCAGAACCCCCCGCGACAGATGAAAATCCGCGAAGTAGAAACCATATGTTTGTATGGTTACTTTAATATATTTTAAGCCCTTATAAACTCTCCCACACTGTTAACAATATTAGAGCCCCCTAGGCATGAAATAACACCCATTAGTCAAAAGTTTAAACTGTGCTCCATGACAAGACAGAGATGACATTTCTTTCTCACAATTAAAAGAATGCAAACATATCTTCCTCTTCAAAGAAGTAAACATCAGGGGCAGAGAATGTCAGAGAGAGAGAGCGAGAGAGAGCACGCGAGAGTAAAGCAAACAATCAAAAAATCAATACGTGCTTTTGTGCTTTTAAGTATGCCGAAGCACCGCGATAAAGCGTCATTTTGTAGAGGAGCGTCCGTATCCTCTAGGCAAACAGCCTCTGTGCAAACAGCCCCTCTGCTCACACCCCCTCCGTCAGGCAGAGACAGTGAGAGAGACAGAGAACAGCAAACAATCAAGCACCGCGCGGGAAGCACATCGTATATAATTGAGGAGTTTTATTTAATATGTAATACATGCTCTGATTGGGTAGCTTCTAAGCCATCTGCCAGTAGCGTCCCTTGTATGAAATCAACTGGGCAAACAAACTGAGGAAGCATGTACCATAAATTAAAAGACATATTGTCCGCAGAAATCCGCGAACCAGAGAAAAATCCATGATATATATATTTAGATATGCTTACATTTAAAATCTGCGATGGAGTGAAGCCGCGAAAGTCGAAGCGCGATATAGCGAGGGATCACTGTAATTGGCTAGACAGAAAAAGCAAATTATCTATTCAAGAAGGTTGAATTTTAAATTGCTATAAAAAAGTCTGGAAAGAGCCAATAATGAACATCGAAAAAAAAAGAAAAAGAAAGCTACATACTGTATAATAAAAATCAAAAGAATCATAAAATAAATGAAAATGAGAAAAATATCCTGAACAATATGTGAACAGAAATGCAAAAAAGCTACATTTATAGAATGTTAAGTTAGTGGATAAAGTAATTCATAACATTGTTTTTAAAGAGGCATTAATGTAATAACATTTTTTATTTACTTTTTACTATGTTTTATTATTCATTGGTATTTATAATAGACAGCTGTAGTGAAACACTCAAGTAACTGATTTACTATCAATATTAACTAAGGACCAAACCATCTTCTTCCCACAACACACATACTCTTGTATGTACCATCTCTTTAACTGCAATAGCTTTCTCTAATGGAGGAGCATCCCAGGGGGTGGAGACCCCTGGTCATCGTAATAATCAGTTCTGCTAAACTCAATGCATGTATTAGTGAAAAATCTTTATTTTTGAACTAATTGAAAAGTGATTAAAGCATATCTTTTACAATATAATCCAAAGTTGACAGAACATAAGACAAATGAATATAATGGAATGGGTTAAAGAAGGCTTGGAATCTAGAAGCAGAGAGGGTCTAATTCTTAAAGACAGATCCAAGACAGTAAAAAATAACCCCTTAATTCACCATTAAGTACAGTTTCTCTAGTGGTATGTTGCTGCTCTGAAGTCAAAATCTTTATCTTCTTAGACATTTGTTATTAATTAAGTATTCCAGGATTCCATCCCAGCGATGTGATGTCTTGTCCTGATTTCTTCCTTGCTTTTACTTATTATTTTATTTGTAAACTAAACCTCATAATGGTATATTCAACACAGACACTTCAATCCTTGGAATGCTGTGGCTATACAACTGTTTTTTTTATCAGTTAAGCACGCTTCCAGAACATAAAGTTCACATTTACACAGTAATGCTGAATAAATATGTAAACACACATAAAGTAAGAAAACATAAATCATAAAATAATCACATGTTGTGTAATAAATTAATTATTTTAACATTTATACGTCTATAATTTAAGTAACTTCTAAGCTTCTAACCATTCTAAGCATGGTTATGCTGGACCCTACCATGTACTTCCTCAATGTGTGTGCCTGTGTGTGGAGTACATTTCTTTAACTACAGAAATAGTGTTCCTATATAATCATAGGAAGTACATATTCTGGCTTGAATTTTCAAAAGACATAAAGAATTATATGCTCCTTTTAAAATTCAAATAGATTGAAATATAAATCCCTTAAAGTTAGGGTGTTTGGGTTTAAAATACTGTAGGCATGTCTGCACAGGTACAATAGCAAGATGTTTATGACTTAGCGTAAGAGTGAATTAAACTATAAAAAATAGCTGATGCTAATGTTTTAGTAATCATACTCAATTACAATTATTTTTCATAACATGGACTACATTGGATGTTTTTGAATATTATATTTAAAGTTTCCTGTCTTATTTTTGATTAAGGACATTGAAATTTTAATAGTATAGTTTGTTACAATTTTGAACACCTCTTTGTTTGCATTATTTGTGTACAGGTGAAACAAATAAAAACATTACTATTATAATATTTTCTATTATAATTTTAAAATATAGTTACAACTGAACACAAACTTAATTTGTGCATAATGAAATGAAATTATTTTGATTGGACTTTGTAAATATATTTAGTTACCATTAACACCTCCTTTTTAGCACTTTATAGATATCATGCAAATTGTTGATAGTGACATTAAATAAATATCTAAGACATTTTGTTGGGTTTCCCTAACTATACTCTTCATTATATAATATGTTTGCTACTGGTACACTGAAAGATATATGCAGTCTTTGCTGGTATATACAGTTAGATGTTTTTTGTGACAATTATAACATCAATTAGCAGGAAATGGTATTCCAGTTATTACTGTCTCACTTGCAATATTATAATTTCAAAATCATCAGTTTATAATATCTCCATAGATAACTCAGCTTTACTCATTTCAAAAAGAAGTACAGGTAATTCAGTTTTAACAGTTTTTGTTAAGTGTTGTTGGAAGTAAAATGCTCATAGCTGCATTTTTAACTGATTTGGCTTAATTTTGTTTCCTTAGAGAATGGGTCCTTCAATCACCACATTCTTGATGTCCGTCTCCCAGAGTACTACCTTCCCACAAAAAGACAAAAGAATACCCTCTACAAATCCAATACAGGAACAGAAGAAGATTATAGTAGAGGCAAGAACTAACAACAATATTAATCAAGACCTATAATTTATTTATAGTGTGCAATTTAAACTGAGCCAGAAAAAATCATGTTTTGACTTTAGGTTTGCAGTTCTCACTGCTGTGGCAGTTTTCTTTTCTTTGATGTTGCTTTATATTTGTAAATAAAATATCTATGGTTCATCTCAACACATTTTAAATGAACATATTTTAAATGTTTTTGCTGTAATTTGATTAAATGATCTAACTTTTGTCTAAGCAATTTAGAAGGTAGGATATTTTAAACAAGTACTGGGAACAGAAATTTATGTCAGTAGGTAGGCCAAGTTCTCAAAACAAAAGTGAAACAAATCCGTTTTCAAAACCAAAAATAAAACCCTAAACTTGCTTGCATAATGTCAAAGGTATTTAACCACAAAATCAAAAACAAAACGCACTAGAAAAGTTCTAAAGAATTTATCATAATCTCAGATGACCTTGAAATGGAAAGCTGAGGCCTTTTCATGCAGTTGGAGTGATGATTGATATCAAAGTTAATAAGACAAAACGTTTACAACAAATTTTTTCTTTAAAATAAGTTGATCTACTTTATGTTTTATTGTTATATTAATACTTCAATAATTTCTATGTTGAATTAACTTCTTTTTAATTACAACTTAAGAAAGCCAGAAATTCTGTTTGTGTTTTACCTGTCTAAAATAGAAACAAATTTTGTATGGTTTATCCATCATCTGAAACTGATAGAGCCCATGTACTGTAGGTGCCTTATATATCTGAATGTCGGCTTCCTCCTTCACAACAAATTAATTCACCACAGTTTATTGATATGGCTTGTCCATTTCATTCTTTTTCTTGTACTGCAAGCACACATTTGTTTTAATTTAGCTAGTAACATGTCTTTAGACTTTGAGCTCTATCCCATCAACCTAACTTATAATGACTAAACTCAACCAAGGTTTAATATATAACACAGTTCCTTTTTGAATAGATCAATAATCCACTATATTGTACTGTAAGTCCCCCATGAGTCTATGTGTTATCTTCAGAAAAATCTCCAGCTGATTTATAAATTGTTTCAGTTGACAGAAACCACACAGTAGGATTATTCATTATATATTTTACATAGCAACTTCATTATACTGTACAATACTGTATATACTTTTAACAACCAGTTAGTTTTTGCCTATAAAGTAAATGAATAACCTTTTGTAATGGTCAGATTTGATAATATCCTAATGTAATAGCTTTGATTACAAGCAAACAAATCTTCAGTCTATATTTATTTAAAAAATGTCACAAGAATAAATGTATTAAATTTGGACAGATTATGGCAGCAGTAAAAATGTTATATTTCTCTGATTACAGTAATGATAATAATACATGTTATTTAATAGGTGCTTTTCTTAACACTCGAGGTCACCATACAATGAAATTAAACAATCATTTTCCAACCTGCTATATCCTAACACAGTGTCATGGAGGTCTGCTGGAGCCAATCCCAGCCAACACAGGGCGCAAGGCAGGAACAAATTCCAGACAGGGCACCAGCCCACCACAGTGCTCACGCACACACACAACAAGCACACACTAGAGACAATTTAGGATTGCCAATGCACCTAACCTGCATGTCTTAGGACTTTGGGAGGAAACCAGAGCACCCAGAGGAAACCCATACAGACACGGGAAGAACATGCAAACTCCACGCAGGGAGGACCCAGGAAGCGAACCCGGGTGTCCTAACTGCGAGGCAGCAGTACTACCACTGTACAACCGTGCTGCCCAACATAAACTTTTTTTTGTATTTTCTTTTACAATCATCAAATGGAAATTTTCTAAGCTTAAGTATATAAGAACCTATGATATGAATGGTTTAAACTGAAACATTCCTAAGAAAGTATTTTTTTCAAATGTGATTTTTATAATCTGCATAGATATATGTGTTTAGTGATGTGAAATATGAAGGCAATTGAAAAAGTAGAGGCAATTTCAAAATTACCCATTAGCCGCAACAGACACAAGTTAACACAATACAATACATTTGCGATGACTTATAACTTTGAACACACTGAAATTTCACCAGTGGATTTTGACTTGTGCAGATACAATACAATACAATACAGTTTATTTTTGTATAGCCCAAAATCACACAGGAAGTGCCGCAATGGGCTTTAACAGGCCCTGCCTCTTGACAGCCCCCCAGCCTTGACTCTCTGAGAAGACAAGGAAAAACTCCCAAAAAAACCTTGTAGGGAAAATGGAAGAAACCTCGGGAAAGGCAGTTCAAAGAGAGACCCCTTTCCAGGTAGGTTGGGCATGCAGTGGGTGTCAAAAGAAGGGGGTCAATACAATACACAGAACAGAACAAATCCTTAATACAGCATAATAATAAAAATTTTAGAAGTACAGAGCAGAATTTAACAGTATATCACATAATAAGATTTGGATATTTTTAGAGTCCTGGAGACCTCATCCGTCAAGCTGCAGATCAGTAAGCTGTTTGAGTACCCATCTTAGGCAAACTTTATGGTATCCCAAGTCATCATTGCAGAATGTTTTTCTTCCATGAAGGGTGACCAGTCAGGAAATGAGCTGTTGTAATGATCAGGATCCAATCAAGGAATGGCCAGGAAATAAGCACAAACTCGGAGCATGATTACAGTATAATTTTCGGAAAACCACGTTTTACACTCATCAACACTGAAATGCTAATGCTACATTTTCAAAAGTACACAGCTCTAGAAAACGTTGTTAAGACTTTATGTTCAAGATTCAAAAATGACAAGGTAGTGTGGACGAAAGGTGAAAACGCAGACAAATGTTTGCATTTTAGTGTTGCAAGGGCCTCAGCCATTACCAACAGCAAGCACCACCACCCAAAAAAGATTATCTCCTTTGTCAGGGTTGGAGAAATCTAACCCCATGGCCAAAATCAGCAGCTTCCTTACCTCAGCTGCACATTGGCAGCTGAGAGTTGTTTTGGACAAGCAACTAAGGTTTCCGTCTAGATATGGAGATATGGTCATCTTTTCAAACTAAGCCAAAAAGATGATCATGTTAGAATTCACCGTATCGCTTGAAGAGCACATGCAGGAGGCATATGAAAGCTCTCAGCAAGTACCTGGAGCTGGTAGACCAATATGTTAATCAGGGCTGGAACACTTGCTGTGAGACAATAGAAGTGGGCTGTCAGGGCTTTGCAGGCCAGTTGCTCTATAAAGTTATATCCCAGTTGGGTGTGGTAGGTCTTGCAAAGAAGAAGGCAATTTGCATTTTTACCACTACTGCACAAAGATCCATTAGATGGCTCTGCATAAAGGAAGGCCCCATGGTTGACTGCTGCTGGAACACAAGCCGGGGATTAATCACCTCTAGCTTTGTCGCCTGGTTGAAGGTGTCTGATGTTGAAAGTCCTGGAACATTCCAGGTTACATCACTGACAATTCATTTAAATTAATCCCCAAGATGTATTGAGTAAGCTTACAATTAACTTAATAAAGTCCTTCTTTGTTCCAGGAGGCAGGGTTACTGAAATCAAAGATTGTTGGACAATTCATTTTATTTTTACTTAATATAAACCCCAGCTGAAGGGTTTTCATTTAAGAGAAAGTTTTAAAGATATCAAAAACAGAATGAAAATGGAATTCAAATAAAAATGAAACAACATTGTTTAATATTACTGTCTGTGTCAAGGATGAGGTGACTCTGAGACTAAGGGTCTGCACTGATATCCGGAAGGTTTCCAGTTCAAATCCCCTTTACTGCCATAAGAGATCCTACTCTGCTGAGCCCTTGAGCAAGACCCTTAACCTGCAATTGCTCCAAGGGTGCTCTACAATGGCTGATCCTCTGCTCTGACCCCCAAGGGTATGTGAAAGCTAACAAGTTCCTAATACAAGAAATTTTATAAGGTGAAATAAGGAACATGAAAGAAAGGGGGTCTGAAATTCATTTTCTGCAGAACTATAGTAGTTGGTAGCATGTTTTCTATTCTCATCAGTGTCTCAATCCATTTCAGTTCATGAGAGATGGGTTGTTTGACTAGTTTCTCTACAGTCTTAGAAATTACTAATAGTCTGGATCTTACTTCTTTAAATGTTTTACAGTGATTATTTTTGCATTACTAGCTTTTATTGTACTAGTATTTATTTGATCTCTACACATTTTATAAACATATTACAAATTCAAAAGATTTACACTTTTATTTGTGTTTTTTTCTTACCATAAAAGTAAACCGCAGTCAACTTGGTAGTAAAGAGCAGAGTTGCTAAATTTGTTCCATTTACACCTATCAATGTTTACCATAAATTATCTGTTTAAATTCAGTATTTGGAAGCTGAGAAAAAATGATGAGAACTAATCAATTTCAGTTTTTTTAAATATTTTACTAATTTAAAAAAATCCTGATGGGTATAACAATAGCAAAAGCAAGTCAATCCTATAAAACACACTGCATTAACAGTAAGAAGTGAGTTCAAATTAAGTAATTGATTGTAGTTGTTAAGGTTTCGCAACCAAGAGTCTTAACTAACAATATCAACTGCCCTTTCCCTTCATAACTTCAATATACAGTAAGTCCCTTTAGTGACATATCCAGTAAGTTCAGTTATGCTGCATTATAGTTACAAGTTTACTCTACAAATACTATGCTAATTGTTTTCTTGCTTACTACAAGGTGAAATATACTACAAAGTCAGTGTGAAGTTTATTATCCCTGAATAGGAAATCCAATTAGTCACATGTGTAGCAGTTCAATGAAAGAGTAACATCATTCATCTCTTCATCATGAAGGAAACATTCCGCAATTCATTCTCTAATAATAGCAAAACTCAGTTCCACAGAAGGGTTAGTTAAAAGTACATTCAAAATAGCTTACTGGTGGGTTTCCATTATTAATTTAGAATGGGCAAAACAGAAAAAGCATTGCTTCTTTAAAGTAGTTTTATTCCCATTAACAAAATATATAATTTTGTTACCTAAAACTAAAATAAAAACAAAAACATTTCTAAACACTAGAACTAAATTAAAACAAGAAAATAAAAATGGAGGCAAAACTAGTTTCTAGTAATTTTAATTTGGTTTTTGATTTTGACCAGAGAGTAGTCTTTGTTCATAATGCACATAATGTGAGTGTGCAGTTGCAGCAGGTATATTATTTAAAACCACACATGCATAATATTAGTTTAGAGAAGAGCATTGATTTGTGTGCATGTACAAGTACTCCTCACTCCTGGCATTAGAATCTATGGGTTCCATTGGTCATTTTAGCCATCACTCATTTTTCACTTCTATTAATATGAGTGACTACCAAAACTTCATCACTTGTCAATTACTTATTATGTGGATTTTATTTTCCATAATAGTCTATCAGTCACAGATTCTCTTTTGTCAGAGAGTTGCAGGTAGCTTTCCCCAAAAGTCAGGAAAAGGAACTTTAAACATGATTTGTTACAGCTAAGTAATTTAAAAATTAGAACCATGGAAAATTTGTCATGCTCAAATAGCCACCCCTATGCTTCAATTTTAATGAGTATTTAATCTGGAAAAAATGTTATCTTTATACACCAAAGAAGGTAGGAATTTCAGCAAGTTCAGTCATATGTCACACAGATATTGCTTCTTGCAGCAGGTAATACAGTTGCAGCCACTAATTAAGCAGATGCATAGCATTCAATCAGCATTGCCAACAGAGCCAATGTTATATAAATATACATTTATTTTTAATCAAGTTATTAGTACTGATGTTTCAGCTTGGGTGGTGCAATGTTACAGAACAAGTTCCTGTCACACTTCCAAGACAAACTTCTTTATGTTAAACTCTCTTATTTATAACAAATGGTCGGACTGTAATAATCTATTTAGAATGTTGCAGTATTGAAATATTTTTAACAGGGGATCTTGATGCCACTAGGCAATGCTTGGGATCTCATTAGCATGCTTAATTCTGAAATATTCCATCCCACTCACAGTTTATTGTAACAAGAGTAGTGTACCAAATTTGCTCTATATAGATCTGTTTGCAATGAAGTTTTTTCAACATTGCCATGCTTAACATACACGTCATCAGTGGTAAAACACTAGAAGCATCTGATTCATTGTAGCCCACAGTCACTCAAAAACAAAAAAGAAACTTGATTGTGTTTGCATCTCTAAATGAGGTGACTCCATCTGAGTGTTTACTTTGAAATGGAGTGGTTGTTTGGCTGGAATCTGAACTGAACAGTTTCTTAATCTAATTCACAACTTTGACTTTGAAATATTTATCTTTTATTTGGTGTTTAATGTTTGATAATAGTTTGTGTCTAGTGTTTTTAATGTTATTTTTCTTTTATTCCTAATGTATTCCTTTCAATATTTGTGAAGTGCTTTGAGCGCTTTGAACATGGGAAAGGTGCTATTCTATCTATCTATCTATCTAAGCACTCTCAATTGCCAAAATATATTTCTACTTGTGTTGCTAAATTATATCCTCTCAGTTTGGGCTCAGAGGGAGCTACCCAGATTTTGCAAACTGATTTTTATGTGAATGATTTGAGATGTTGCTGTAAAAAATATTCAGTATTTAATGTAAATAACATTTAAATAGAAATGCACTTTATACATGGAAAATATTTAATCTCTGTTTCTGATATTACTGTTATTAACATGGTTCAAGTAATGACTTCGGTGAAAACGGTATTTTAAAAAATAATGAAAGTAATTCCCTGAAAAATGATACTTGCAAAGCTTTGTCTGTGTGAATGTTTTAGTAAGTAATACAAAATTCATAAAATGTGATAACTTAAAGTTAATTGCTAAAAATCAAAAGTAAATAAAAAATAACATCAAAAACTAAAAAAAAATCTTAAAATTAGAAACACACTGCTTTAACCCGAGGCACTACATTTTGAGAATGGGCAAGTAGTACTAGGTTGTTGTACCGTGTTAGCCATTACGAATGTAGAGAAAAGCCAAGCAAAATGACACCTTTTATTGGCTAACTAAAAAGATTACAATATGCAAGCTTTCGAGGCAACTCAGGCCCCTTCTTCAGGCCCCCCCCCCTTGAAGAGAATGGGCAAAAAAGTTTAGTTAGAGAATGGGCAAAAAAGAGATTTAATAAGAGCAGTTAGTGAAACCTTAAGGTTTAACTTAAATGTAAGGTTTTCTTGTTAGGGAATTTTAACATTTATGCATTTATTCTTTTTGTCTTTTTTTTTTTAGAGCAAATGGTCAATGATGTCTTGAATAACAGCCAAAGTATAGAAGGTAATTCTATTATTCCATTTTATAATTATAATTTATTTATATTTTTCCAGTAAAGTAAACAAGTACATATATTAGGCCTGGGGAAGTTAACACATGCATGTTTGAGATTAATATGGCCAGTTTAACATGTTTAAAAATGTTGTTGTATTCAGGTCCAGGAATAAAGCAAATGCCAAAGACAGTGGTTTAACCAGGGTGGCATTTTGATGTTTTTGTTTAACATTACGTCAAATGAGTTAAGTATCTACCATAAATAATTAATACACATCCAGTACCATATTTATACAGTGCATCTGGAAAGTATTCACAGCGCATCACTTTTTCCACATTTTGTTATATTACAGCCTTATTCCAAAATGGATTAAATTCTTTTTTTTCCTCAGAATTCTACACACAACACCCCATAATGACAACGCGAAAAAGGTTTACTTGAGGTTTTTGCAAATTTGTTAAAAATAAAAAAACTGAGAAATCACATGTACATAAGTATTCACAGCCTTTGCTCAATACTTTGTCGATGCACCTTTGGCAGCAATTACAGCCTCAAGTCTTTTTGAATATGATGCCACAAGCTTGGCACACCTATCCTTGGCCAGTTTCGCCCATTCCTCTTTGCAGCACCTCTCAAGCTCCATCAGGTTGAATGGGAAGTGTCGGTGCACAGCCATTTTAAGATCTCTCCAGAGATGTTCAATCGGATTCAAGTCTGGGCTCTGGCTGGGCCACTCAAGGACATTCACAGAGTTGTCCTGAAGCCACTCCTTTGATATCTTGACTGTGTGCTTAGGGTCGTTGTCCTGCTGAAAGATGAACCTTTGCCCCAGTCTGAGGTCAAGAGCGCTCTGGAGCAGGTTTTCATCCAGGATGTCTCTGTACATTGCTGCAGTCATCTTTCCCTTTATCCTGATTAGTCTCCCAGTTCCTGCCGCTGAAATACATCCTCACAGCATTATGCTGCCTCCACCATGCTTCACTATAGGGATGGTATTGGCCTGGTAATGAGCGGTGCCTGGTTTCCTCCCAACGTGAGCCTGGCATTCACACCAAAGAGTTCAATCTTTGTCTCATCAGACCAGAGAATTTTGTTTCTCATGGTCTGAGAGTCCTTCAGGTGCCTTTTGGCAAACTCCAGGCGGGTTGCCATGTGCCTTTTACTAAGGAGTGGGCTCCGTCTGGCCACTCTACCATACAGGCCTGATTGGTGGATTGCTGCAGAGATGATGGTCCTTCTGGAAGGTTCTCCACAGAGGACCTCTGGAGCTCTGACAGAGTGACCATTGGGTTCTTGGTCACCTCCCTGACTAAGGCCCTTCTCCCCCGATCGCTCAGTTTAAATGGCCGGCCAGCTCTAGGAAGAGTCCTGATGGTTTCGAACTTCTTCCACTTACGGATGATGGAGGCCACTGTGCTCATTGGGACCTTCAAAGCAGCAGAAATTTTTCTGTAACCTTCCCCAGATTTGTGCCTCGAGACAATCCTGTTTCGGAGGTCTGCAGACAATTCCTTTGACTTCATGCTTGGTTTGTGCTCTGACATGAACTGTCAACTGTGGGACATTATATAGAAAGGTGTGTGCCTTTCCAAATCATGTCCAATCAACTGAATTTACCACAGGTGGACTCCAGTTAAGCTGCAGAAACATCTCAAGGATGATCAGGGGAAACAGGATGCACCTAAGCTCAATTTTGAGCTTCATGGCAAAGGCTGTGAATACTTATGTACATGTGCTTTCTCAGTTTTTTTTTATTTTTAATAAATTTGCAAAAAAAGTTAACTTTTTTCATGTTGTCATTATGGGGTGTTGTGTGTAGAATTTTGGAATAAGGCTGTAACATAACAAAATGTGAAAAAGTGATGCACTGTGAATACTTTCCGGATGCACTGTATACTTTGAAATAAAATTTTCATCTAAAGGTTTAACATTTCGTATTACGCAATTCACAATGATATGCCACATGTCAATATGTAACGCTGGTTTTCAATTTCTTGATTTATACATACTGAAATAGATGCAGGTGAATGGGAGGAAAGGGGGTTTGTAGCAGTCCTGGTGCAATGCTAGAAAAAAGTTGCAAGGGTAAAAAATTACACCCTCTCTTTTTTTTCCATGTTTCTGTAAGAAGATCGAATCAATGTTATACAGTATTACTTAAGTGCTAAATAATTTATCTATCTTTGAGTGGCACTAAAATAAAAATAAGTTTTCACTACCACTGCATTTAACTTGCCTGTCTGTCTTCCAGCTTACAGTGCTAATATAATGACAAAATTTTAATGACAATATAATTCACAAAAAGTGTAACGATTTTTCCTACTCATGATTCAAGTTCGCAGTATCTTTGCTAAATTATGCAAAGAACGCAACATAACCATTCAAGTAATGCACAGTGTCAGTTTTTACGTGAGATAGCACAAGTAACAGAAATCTCTTTAAGCATGCCAGGAGCAAAGGTGTAGGTAGAACAGTGTTTTCTAACTGTTTTTCTGTGGTGGCACACTTTTTGAAACTTAAAAAATCACACCATGATTCTGCCAACCACAAAAGCATTAAATCTACATATGTGTGAAACTGATCATGGTGCTGCTTTTATGTTGGTTTCTCCAGGTTGTCCCATTGACTTGACTTGACTTTGTGTTCATTCTACATTAAATTTGTAATTTAGTGTGTATTTATTTCATGATTTATATATTAATTTTATAATTACATCTTTTAATGTTATATGCGATTCATCCCGATTAATTACATACATTTATGCAATTCTGCTGGTGTATGCATGTGAATTTCCCTTTAGGATTAATAGAGTTTATCTAATCTAATTTAATCTAATCTAATCTAATCTAGTAAGTGAATTGTTTTTATACATTTTATATTTTAGTATTGTCAAGTTATTACTTGCATGAGGTCTACAGATATACTGTATTAGTCTGAACCTATGACACTATCAAATAAGTTTACATGAGATAGTTACCAGAAATCTAAAATACTTACAGTTGTTGTTCTTTACATTCAAAAACTTCAAATATTGTTTGTCATGGATGACAGTCATTTAAAGGCACAGCTGAAAATTAATATTTACTGTCTTTTTTTGTATTTGCTTACAAGATTTCTGCATTGCATGTGGGAAAACAAAGGTAGCAACATTTCATCCACTTTTTGAAGGAGGTCTTTGCCAAGCCTGCAAGGTAAGTGATGTGTTTACAAAACTATAAGGCTAAACTGCTTTTACTTCATAATGGCAAATACATATATTTTGGTGTGTAAAAAATATATTTGTGCTTTACAGATGAGACATGTTTACATCAACTTCAACCTAAATGTTCAGTGTTATTGTATTATGCCTATTTTATATTTATGTTCATTGTTACATATAAGGCGGCACTGTGGCGTAGTGGTAGCGCTGCTGCCTCACAGTTAGGAGACCTGGGTTTGCTTCCCAGGTCCTCCCTGCGTGGAGTTTGCATGTTCTCCCCGTGTGTGCGTGGGTTTCCTCCGGGCGCTCCGGTTTCCTCCCACAGGTTAGGTGGATTGGCGATTCTAAATTGGCCCTAGTGTGTGCTTGGTGTGTGTGTGTGTTTGTGTGTGTCCTGCAGTGAGTTGGCACCCTGCCCGGGATTGGTTCCTGCCTTGTGCCCTGTGTTGGCTGGGATTGGCTCCAGCAGACCCCCGTGACCCTGTGTTCGGATTCAGCGGGTTGGAAAATGGATGGATGTTACATATAGTCAATGAATTACACAAAGACTATATCCCCCTTGTTGGCGGAGTGGTGGCTCTGAGGCTAGGGATCTGTGCTGGCAATCGGAATGTTGCTGGTTAGAATCCCATAAATGCCACCATAAAAATGAAAAAACAACACTGATTCCATTCCATCTGAACTAGTGTGGTGCTGAGGTGTCACCTGACGCATGCCTGCACTCGGGTCCTAATCTGGGATCCTGAGTTGGTTTGTCATGTGGTGGTTGCGGCAATGCGCTGTATCAGTGCGTGCCCCTAACCCTATATCCCCCTGTAAAGTATATTCCAAAATATAAATTATTTTCCAAAACAAACACAGAGTAATTTTGCTTATGTCATTGTCTTCAAATTGTGCTTTTCAGTGGATGGCCTCTAAAAAGTCTGGGTTTTCTAGATACTTGATGGCATAAACATATTACCACTATGGTCTTCTTTTGAATTATGTGGATTTCAGAGCCTAAAATACTGAAAATAATTGCCCCATTGGAGCTTTTCTTTTTTAGCTTGATATAATAAAGAGGGAATTTTTTTTTCAAATTTGTCTGTCTTTGTAGCATGGCCAATTATATTAATCAGAAAGACTGTTTAAGTTCAATGCAACATCTTAAATGACTAAAACTTTTTTTACTTTACTTTTTTTACTTGCTATGGTACTTTTACTGTACCATAGCAGCTGTACAATATAAATGTCAAAAAATCCTAGCTCACAATAATGTTCACATCATTATTAAATACATATCATTAGAAGAAAGGACAAAAGAAAAAAACACCAATCTACCACAAATAGAAAATGTCTCCAATAAAATGGCAAAAGTTAATTCAAAATGTGCCAAGGATGCATCTGTCTTTTGTCTTATCCAGTTCAAAATCATAGGGAGCTTGTACCTAAACAGTTAGTCAGTCGTGTGTAGGCCATGTTCATGCATGAGCTCACATTTACTTTTACAGGACAAGAATAACCTAACCCTCATATTTTTAGAGAATGAAAAGAAAATCCACATAGGTAGAATGTGCAGACTGAACAAAGAACGTTTGTGAGACTGAATCTGAACTCAGGACTCTAGGTATGAATGAATGTGGCTGTGTGATTAAGTGCATCGTGTTCAGGGCTGATTCTTGCCTTCTTCCAGAACTAAGTTGAGCAGGCTTAGTAATGGTTGGATACTAAGGAGTGCAATGCATTGGTTAGAGTAGTGGTTTCATTCTGTATAAATAGATTACTCAGAATTATTTATGTTTTAGTTAAGGAATTTGCTAAGACTTAAGGAATGAAAATGTACAACATGCATAGTAAATAATGCTTCTGGGAGTTTCTGTGTGTATCGAATATATCCTTTTCTCTATTTATTTTTTTAAAACCTAATGTTTTAAATTAATGAATAATGTAACCTGCTGTTTTTAACCTTATAACAAGTTGTTATTTAAATAGGTTCTGTTTTCTGAAGTTTATACCAGTCTTTCCTTCTTCTTTAATAACATTTGGAGAAAGTGTCCTCATAGGCATAATACTTCTCCAATGTGAAATATGTATTTTCTAATATCTAAACATCAAATAATGCATATCAAAATAATTTGTTGTTGTCTTTCCAGGACACTTATTTGGAAATATCATATATGTATGATGATGATGGCTACCAGTCATACTGCACAGTTTGCTGTGGCGGGGATGAAGTGCTGCTTTGTGGAAATGAAAATTGCTGTAGGTAAGAGAAAATCCCTGCTTCTTGTAATTGATATTATAGGGAGTTCATGAGCCTAGAAGTGCAGATTTTTGCAGTTTTTTGTGATGGATTATGTTAATTTTGTATTTGCTAAAGTGTTACAATTTTACAAAAACAACACTACAAACATATATAAAATGTGTACAACTAATAAAATCAATAACATCCAATTAATCATTTGGGTTAATTACATAAAAAGTAAACTCTTATTTGCTTAAACATAAGGATTTAGAGGTGTATCTGTGTGACCATAAATTTTTCTAAAATAATGGTAGAAATTGATTGAGTTAATCTGCTATATATACTGTATGCGCAGTCTTGTTTACAAAAAAATCTGGTGCTAATAAATCTTACTTCCTATCTATTTTTTAAACTCAGATGCTTCTGTGTAGGTTGTCTCGATACCCTGGTAGGTCCTGGGGCATCTGAAAATGCCAAAGAGTTGGATCCTTGGCGATGTTACATGTGCCAACCGTCTGAAAAATTTGGTGCTCTGAAAAAGCGACATGACTGGAGCATCAAACTCCAGGAATTCTTTGTCAATGATAATGGACAGGAGTTTGTAAGTGCATTTACCATTTTTGATTTTACAATGTATTAATCATTTTTTCTCTAAATAATAAAAATCATTCATTTATAAACTAATCAAGTACATTAATATATATGGGCTGAAGATATGCTTGTTTATATGAATGGCTCTGTATGACTACTTTGAACTGTAAGTATGGATCTTTTTTGTCATTACATATTTTACAGGAAGCTCCTAAACTTTACCCAGCTGTTCCTGCAGAAGAAAGAAAACCTATCCGTGTATTGTCACTATTTGATGGTATTGCAACAGGTCAGTTAATAATCAGACTTACAAAGCGTGCCTCACCTGTGTTAAAATCTTTTGATCAAATGTATAAATCACTGGAGTATAAGTACGTAAGTGGTTCTTTAGAATCATTTTCTTGTGCCAGCACAGTATATAGATAACAATATAGATATCAAACACTGAACTTGAAGAAGAGATGATGAAAAGAGATACAGCATAATTCATGTGCACTGTGATTGTTAGTAGCTTAAAAAATTGCTAACAAGGTTACAAGCTCATGTAGAGCCTTAATAATTAAAGCATATTGCAGGGAGAGAAGAATTATGAGCTTGTTTTATGTAAATGGAAATAATTTGTACAATAAGCATGCAGTACAGTACAGTATAACACACATTTTGTAGCAAGTTTATGCACTTAGATTTCACTTGCATTTTATAGTAATTGTCTAGTGGACTCTGTATATTAATGTGATTTCCCTCTAAGGTTTGAGTCATGTAATTATTAAAAAGGTTTAAATATTTTTCCTTTTGTAGGATATTTGGTTTTAAAGGATCTTGGCATTAAGGTAGACCATTACATTGCTTCAGAGGTCTGTGAAGATTCCATTGCAGTAGGTGCTGTCAGACATGAAGGAAGAATTACGTATGTGCACGATGTGAGGAACATAACTAGGAAAAACGTATGTCTTTTATATCTTGAATATTTGAAAATGAATTATGTGTGATTTAAAATTCCTTGAAAGTCTCTACTGCAAGCATAGACGGCCAAATGGTATCCCATTTTAGGCTAGTTCCTGCGGTGCTCCCATAGCTGTTGAGTCAAGCTCCAACTTCCATCAACTCTACAAAATGTTATGCAAAATAGATGGATAGATGAAAATTTAGACAAATTATATGATAAGTCCGATTAACATTCAGAGATATCTCAAAATTAATTTTAAAAATCTCAAAATACAATTTACCTTTTAAAACTTCTGCATCATATTTCAAATTATCTCAAAATATGTTCCTTTAAACTTTAATATATCTGCACATTTTGAGATATCTCAAATATATTTTAAAATAGTTTGAATACATTTCCAGATATAGCCAAATAATATTCAGAGGATTTTGAGATATCTCATACATTTCCAGATATCTCTAAATAACTTTCTGTTCATTTCAAGGTATCTTAAGTTTATTTTAAGAATAGACAGGAATTAGCAATTTGATACAACATCATTTTAAAACATCTTGAATTGCATAACTATCTGGAAACTCTTAAAATGCACATAAACCTATTTCAAGATACTGTATCTTGAATTGCATTTGAGATATCTTGAAGCAAATTTAAGCTATCTCAAAATAAACATATAATTTCAATATATCCTGAAACCAATTTGAAATTAATGTTTTTTAAATATGCATAATTAATTTTAAGATAACGTAAATGCATTTTCAGGTATCTTATTTTATTTTGAAACAACTTTAAATGTTAGTTCATCTTGCTGTTAAATTATTTATTTTACTTCAACACCTTTTAAAGGTCGAATAATCAGGTTTGGTCAGGTTTGGTGGAGATTCATAATAGAATGGAATGCATGATTTACAAAATAATTATATGATTCAGCTAACTGTAATAATTTCACTTTCCCCTTAAATATGGCATTCTTTCTCTTACAGTGTACATTGTGCACATTGCTACAGTTTGCCTGCAATTTCCATTTTATTAAAAGTGGGCAGTTTTCAACATCAGTGTAAACATTGTGCAGCAGTACAGTTGTGCTTGAAAGTTTGTGAACCCTTTAGAATTTTCTATATTTCTGCATAAATATGACCTAAAACATCATCAGATTTTCACCCAAGTCCTAAAAGTAGATAAAGAAAAACCAGGTAAATAAATGAGACAAAAATATTATACTTGGTCATTTATTTATTAAGGAAAATGATCGAATATTACAACCCTAATTAGAACCCTAAATACAAAGAGGACTGTTTGATTTATGTTAGGTGGATTGCCCAGAGGGGACTGGGCAGTCTCTTGGTCTGGAATCCCTACAGATTTTATTTTTTTTCTCCAGCCTCTGGAGTTTTTTTTTTTTGTTTTGTTTTTTCTGTCTACCCTGGGCATCGGACCTTACTTATTCTATGTTAATTAATGTTGACTTATTTTTATTTTCTATTCTTCATTTTGCAAAGCACTTTGAGCTACCTTTTTTGTATGAAAATGTGCTATATAAATAAATGTTGTTGTTGTTGTATTTGAATATACTGGTAAGAATTATTTTAGATAACTGCAGTAATCTTTCACCTATCAGGGCAGATCTGGGAAACTTAGAGGAGGAATATCACAAGAGAACTGTCAGATTATCTGAAAGTGGTTGCAATGCCTATGTCAGTACATTCCACCGTTTAGAGAATGTGAGGTTTCAGCCCGGCCACAAACAGACACCAGGACACACAATGTCCTAAAGCACACTCGTTTATTTTACAGTTCTTTTCCTTGCACAACACAGTGTACCAAAACAGCCACAACAGATCAGTCCTTTACTTTTAGTTTTACTTACACTTTCTGCCGCATCCACTTCTCCAGTCGCAAGCTCCGTCCTCTTCCACCCGACTCCGGTTCCCTGAATGGAGTGAGGCGTCTCCTTTTATAATGCACCCGGATGTGCTCCAGGTGCTCCCTGATCACCTTCATGCAGCACTTCCTGGTGTGGTGGAAGTGCTGCAGTCGATGGCTCTGGAACCATCCAGGCAACCCCTTGCGGTAGCCACGGGTCCCCACAGGTTTGAGCTTCCCAGCTCTGTGGTTTCCATGTAGTCCCAGAGGGTTGCCATCTTGCATCCCAAGGTCTCCCAGTGGGGCAAGGTCCCCGGCCATCTATCACAAGAGATATGACACCTCTTACAGAAGGCTGAGTAATGTTTCAATCTGTGGTGAAAGAAATTCATAATGTTCATCCCCTACTCTCCTATCTCTATTTATGGCTGGATCTGTAATGAACTCAGAGTTAAGTAATCTGAAATGCCATATACAGTACTATACTTCTGTGTTCTTCACTGATGGGTCTTTTTCCTTGGGATAAATTAATCTGCTCCTGATCACAGCATATATAAAAATGTAATCCTGACAACATTCTTAAAAACATGCTACCAGAAAAAAAGATTTTATGCTCTTGTCTTCCAAAATTTATCTTCTCTATTCGTCATATTCTTGGACGCCAAATATAGTCTGCTTCAAAGCCATGTTGGATCACTGTCTTCCTTGAGGATAAATTGTTTGATGTTGGTTGGATGTACCATAAGATAACATCACCTTTAAGACTCCATGCTGTGGCATGTAGCCACTTGTATCTTCAAACATGGAGATGTTACTTGAATACTAATAACTTCAAAGTGTAGCCTGTTCTGAAATAATAACTAACTCCTTTTGTGTGGTTTTCAAACTACTTCTTCCTCACATATGATGCCTTGTTTATTGTTTTTCAAGCAACTTGGACCACTTCAGCTGGTACAACTTTTCTTGGTCAATAACTCTACATTCCTTTTACTTTAATGTAAATTATATAGAAAATTCAAATGGCTGTTATAAACACTGTGCTCTGTATTAGGTGGAACATTAGTACAAAATAGACAAAAAAATCTACTACTGAGTTTTTCCAAATGCAGAATAAGAGAAGGAGAAAATGATCACCTAAGTAAACAAGATCAGTTAGAGGTAAAATGACTGACTGATTGTGAAAAGCTATCCAGTAAGGCCTGTAATTTTTAAAAACATCAGTTATGTTTTTCAATAGAGAAATGTTTAAAGATTTCCTGTAGCTTGTAATTTCAGATCATAGCACTCATTTAAAAATTAAAATTTCCAGTTTGTTAGACTTGATTGTCATCACCAACCGACAGTTTAGTAAACTGGTGTTAAAGCAAATTATACCGGATATCCAGTTAAATCAGTTATACAGTGTAACCATTTAATACGTGAACATGTTTGTGTTTTTCTGTACCGATCCTACTTTTTTATTCTTATTATTTTATGTGCAAAATAATGAGAGTATAAGTCTTTCTCACAGACAGTATGTATGGAATTGCAAAATACCACAACAGGATATTGTCTGAATGTAGAATTCTTGTGTTGAAAAATACTTTAATGTGTTATTTTTTTGTTTTCATAATCACATTTCATATTAAAGCTGAATGGTTTATTGTAAGGATTTTCTTTTGTCACAATGGGACAAACTTACAAAGCACTTTCTTGAGTATGTGTTCCTTCCTTCTAAAATAAAAAAATAATTTATGCATTATATTTTTAAACAAAAATTTCTGAAAATAATATTTTATTTTTCTTCTATATTTACTGCATTATAGGTTGAGGAGTGGGGCCCATTTGACTTGGTGATTGGAGGTAGTCCATGCAATGACCTCTCTATTGTAAATCCAGCTAGAAAGGGTCTGTATGGTAAGAACTGATAAATTTCTTCAGTAAGAAGTTCATATTGCTATTAAAAGAAAGCTAAGACCTACCCAACCAATGTTCTAATGTATATAAATGAGGTACTTAAGTTTTACTTTGCCTCTTCATAGTTGTTTTGAAGCTATTTTAGTACCACTCTAACCTCATAATCAAATTACAAGGTCACTTTTACACCACAATCACAACAATACCATTATGCTCCTTTTTTATCTCATTAGATAACTGATTCAGAAATATTAAGTTTATCACTGCAGAGCTTGTCCAGAATGTTGTGCAACTTAACGTGCACTTGTAAAATTGAAGACCAAATCAAGTACAAACAGTTCACATTTTTTACTAAAAATATAGCTTGGTACCGCATCTAGCTTGATAAATAATATACTGTATGTAAAAAGTATACCATTTCGTACAGACTGCATTGCGTCCTACATTTCTAATTTGAGCCCTTCCCTTCCTATGAAGCCAGACAAGCAAACTATTGGCAGACAGACAGGTCTTGCAATCTGAACACCAGTGTTTGAATTTGTTCTGGCAAACTCAAACCCAATATCTAGTGGCAGGACCAGCTGAGTTTTAACATGTATTTCAGGAATATCGCTTGTGTTCTATTCAGACATCCTGCATTTGTTTCTAGCACAACAGTCATCAATGAGAAGTGACAGTGCTGTGAAAATCCTATATATCTATTATATTTGATAACCCTCTCTAAAGAAGTTTATCAAGCAAAACCAGGCAGAATGCATACAGTATCTCATTGAATATAGAAGGAGAAAGTAATTTTTCTGCACCTACTGCAAATCTCTAACTTTAAAAATCTATTTTTACATCATTCTTCATACCATGCTACCATGAAATTTTACATAGGATTGTACTAGATAAAATAATGAAAATTGTTTTTGAGTAAACCTTTTACTTTTAGGTTTTGTATTGCTTTAAAAAACAGTGCTAATAAATCCTACTTCATATCTGTTTAACAAGTTTCCTGCAGAATTCTGAGTTGCATAGTCAAGTTACAAAATATTTAGATATTCTGTGTATTGAGTAAACTAGAGAACTAGAGGCCATTTCACATTACAACTACATTGTTGGTTGCAAAGTACTTTCTGTCAGCCCTTGTGAAAAGGAGTTAGCTTACATTAGTTGGGATTCCTGGTTAGAGAGTAAACTTAGATTAATTTGGGTCCTCCCAAGTAACTGATACATCTTATACAGCTTCAATGTTCTTTTTTATATTGTTCACACATAAATTACATTATACAAATGGGTAAAAACATTAAAGCATCATTATTTACGTTGTAATAAAAAAACAATAAATCTAGTGTTGTTTTTATTGTTACTTGCTCAATAGGCATTTTATGACATTTCATAATAACTTCTTTCCATACAATGAAAGAATGATAATTAGATTTTCTGCTTTTTCTGAATCTTTTAAGTAGTGAGGTCTTAGCATAAAAAGCCGAACAATCTAAAATGAATGAAAAATAAAATGTCAGACTGATATTCTTACTATTGATTTTGACATATGTGTCAAAACAAAATAAGTCTTTTAAATTTTTGGTTAAGATTTGTCATGTAGAGCATGGTTTGTCAAACTTCTACTCAACATTTCCTCAAAATAGAACTAGGCCAATTTTCATTTATTAAGTCACAAAAGTGATGTATTCCGAAGAAATAGATCACTACTTGCATCAAGCCAGACACAAGCTTTATAAGCGTCTGTGTATTCTAAAATATTGAAACAAACCGGGAATGGCACATACATTAAATGAAAAAGAATAACGGTAATGGGAATAAAACCTTAGTAGAGGCCTTACTAAGATGTTTTTGACAAGTGTTCCTTGACTACCTCCCAACTGCCACACCAAAGCACATTTCTTTCTCACTTCTAACTCTCTCTTTATCATTCAGGACTAACCTCAATTCCTTTTGCCTGTAAGCTTTTTTTCTGTGTTTTTCTTCATTCTCAGATAAGTCTCTGGATTTATCCAGCTTTAAACCCTTAACTATGGCCACTTCTGAGCTCACAATAAGTGGTGTCCCGCTTTGGTTGAAGTGACATTAAATTCATACAGTGTATAGTGACTTTCCCTGTTGTTTTATTTTTTTAGCCCTGCCTGGTCTTTAAAGAGCTAAGTCTTCAAGATAGTTTCCAGAGGGAAGTGTGTACTACTTACAATTCCCACACTGTTGTTCTTTAACTGCTGGTCTCACTTTTTCATTAAGATGTTTCTTTTGTGTTTTCACCCAGCCTTGCCTTATCTTAAATGTGTTATTTTTAATAAAACAATAGTATTGATAATATATTAGTGATTCATTTAAGGTGTTGTGATTGTTAACTTTTATTAATGGGTATTACAAATTAGTGAGGTGTTATTAGTACAAAGCCTAAATTGAAAGTGTCTTTTATGTTACATCAGTGGTCACTACTTACACAGCAAAAATTGCATTCCTTATTCTTGTTAAATCAGTTTTTTTATTGTTATCCTTAAACATTTTCAGTTACAAACTTATTTCAAGGCCTTATTGGTTACCTTTGAACCACATCAAGAAATAAATTACAGTGTTGACAAGTTCTTAATTACCAGTAATCCACGTAGTCAGTCATTATCCAACCCGCTATATCCTAACACAGGGGTCTGCTGGAGCCAATCCCAGCCAGCACAGGGCTCAAGGCAGGAAGAAATCCTGAACAGGGCACCAGACCACCGCAGGACACATACACACACCAATCACACACTAGGGACAATTTAGGAATGCACCTAGCCTGCATGTCTTTGGACTGTGGGAGGAAACCGGAGCAAATCCACACAGACACAGGGAGAATATTCAAATTCCACGCAGGGAGGACCTGGGAAGTGAAGCCAGGTCTCCTTACTACAAGGCAGCAGCACTACCACTGCGTCACCATGTCGCCCCCACCAGTAATCCAAGTAACCATATATATATATATATATATATATATATATATATATAATATGTAACACCAATATAATGTTCATTGCTTAACTGATTTGAAATTACTGTTATGCACTAATGTAATTTCATCTCTTTTTTTCTCCCAGAAGGAACAGGTCGTCTTTTCTTTGAATTTTACCGGTTACTAAGTGCTGCTAAACCAAAAGAAGGAGAGGACAGACCATTCTTTTGGATGTTTGAAAATGTAGTGGCTATGGGAGTCAATGATAAAAGGGATATTTCACGTTTTTTAGAAGTGAGTCTTTACTTGCTATAGAATAAATGTATATATGGTAATTTTTCTGAGATTCATTATTTTTCAGGTTGAAATTCAGCTATAATTCAATATTATTGTCATGTGTACGTAGTATAATAGTGTTCATATTTGCATATCTCCTATAGACTAGTGACAGAGGTTCTATAGAAACAATAGACAAAAAAGGTAGCAAGTGCAACATACGTATACAGTATATGACCATAGAGCCCAAAAACCAAACACCTATAAGGTCCATAAATGACAGGAACATATTATTTAGCTCATGTGTTAAGATCTCCAGGGAGGGTAAATACAGAAAGAAACGTAAGGGAAAAAGTGAACAACAAAAAGCAACATCATGTTTTTTCTTCTCTGAGCCTTACTACACAAAGTCTCACTTCCTTTTCACTTCCTGACCTTATAATACTAAACCGGCCTTTTCCTCTTCCTCCTTGCCTGGTGAGTCCTTGCCACCATTCCTTTTCTGACTAAAGAGATGAGTGCACTTAAGAGACTTCTCTTAGGATTACTTAACACTAGAATTACCAGAGCCTACGAGAAAACTCGTAAATCCGGCCCACCTTAAATCCGTTCACACCTCTCCGTCAGCGTTTTTTGTCCTGTAAATGTGCCGATAAAGACATGCAGCAAGCAGCCTGCTATTCCATCCCCCCCACCGCCGCAGAACGTTCACAAAGTTTTCCCAGCTCATGCCTTGATTATCTGGGAGTGAAGTGCTAGAGTTTTAGAGTGGAAATAATAGATCGTTATTTGGAACACAGATTGCATTTCATGTGTGTTCCATTTCTACAATAATCTGTGTGAACACATTGTTAAAACAGAAACGTTTTTCATATTTTAGTAATAAATGACAAAATGTAGGCATAAACTATATAATGTGTGAAGCCTGAAGTCCAAAGATCAAATTAACACTTTCAGAAAAGGTTCAAGGACAATACAGCAGCTTCCGTGGCATAGCGGTAATATTTGCTGACTTTTAATCAAGAGTCCTCGGTTCGGTCCTGACTGTCTCCTATATTTTATTTACATCTACAGTTATTCCCAGTTTCAGATAAAAAGTTACAGCGTCAAATCCCTGAGTGGGGGGGCGGTAGTATGCATCGTGACTGTGAGAATAAAAGTGAAGTACTATAAATGTACAACGGCTGTTACAGACACAAACCAAATGTATGTGTTTACTGTATATTATTATCATTAAGAGCAGCTCACTACTGAAAACGGTAAATATAGGAGGCAGTCAGGATTGAACCGAGGACTCTTGATTAAAAGTCAGCAAATCTTACCGCTACGACACGGAAGCTGTTGTATCATCTTTGAACCTATTGTGAAAGTGTTTATTTGATCTTTGGATTTCAGGCTTCACACATTATATAGTTTATGCCAACATTTTGTCATTTATTACTACAATATGAAAAAGCATTTCTGTTTTAAAAATGTGTTTACACAGATTATTGTAGAAACAGAACACACATGAAATGCATGTGTTCCAAATAACGATCTATTATTTCCACTCAAAAACTCCAGCACTTCACTCCCAGATAATTAAGGCATGAGCTGGGAGAACTTTGTGCACGTTCTGCAGCGGTGGGGGGATAGAACAGCTTGCTGCTTGTCTTTATCGGCACATTTACAGGACAAAAGACGCTAATGGAGAGGTGAGAACCAATTTAAGGTGGGCCAAATGTACGAGTTTTTTCGTAGGCTTTGGTAATTCTAGTGTTAAGTAGTTTCTGATATATGGGTGCTATTTTTAAAAAAATGTAACCCCCTTTTTCACACCCTCAGGAGTTGAAGTTCTAAAAATCCTTTCATAGTGGGTGCCTACGTCACAAAAGGTATCTAACTGTCCAAATTTTACTTTTCTAGCTCCAGCGGATTAGGCTGTGCATTGATCTATTAGTCAGTCAGTCACCGTATAGTTTTATATATAAAGATAGTGGCTAGTAGAGCAAAAGCAAATGGTCTTGTTCCATTTTCCTAAATTAAGGAAGGTTAAAAGTGAATTTATGGGCTAGCTGAGGTCTTTACTAGTACACGTTACAATTCAAAAACAGCTGTTCTGGACAAACAGGACCTGTGTATCTGTAATAATTTATAGCATGTTCACTACCCTTTCTAATGCTTTGTGATCCTGAGCTTAGCAGGTGAAATGCTAAGATGTTATATAGTCAGTGAGGATGAACTTCATTGTGCAACTCTAGATATTGGTTAGTACTGAGGGACATGTTGTCAGCTAACTAAATACAGTAGATAAAGTTGTTGGTGAACATAGCCAAGATGTGTTATGCCCAGTTCAGGTTGTCTGTGATGGTGACTACAAAAATGTAAAGTTGCTGAATTTCCCTCTGATATACTATAGATGGGAGTGTGGTCTGCCTTCTGCTTCCCAAAGTTTATGACAAGCCCCTTGGTTTTGGTGACATTGAGAAATAGGGAAATGACTGTCCTTTTGCTACTTTGTCAGAAGGTAAAACTTTTTCTGTAAGTGTTCTTATCAATAGTATTGATTAGGTCCACAAAGGTGGTGTCATCAGAAAAGGTACTGATGTTATTGGAGCTGAGTTTGGTCATGTAGCCTTGGTTGAATAAGGAGTATAATGGCTGCTCAACACACTAACCTAGGATCAGCATACTGGAACTGATGTAGCTAGTCTGCTCATGATAGGGTCTACCATTTAGCAAATTCAAATACAGTTTCAGAGAGTCTGTGTCAAAAGTAACAGTGTTAAATGCTGAACTATAGTCTGCAAACAAGACTCTTAATTTTGCTGTTCTTATTTTATCATGTCAGTGTAGTATGAAATGCAAGGGAAATCCACTTTTTGAACTTTTGTGATGATATTCCAAATTTGAGATCTAAATTGTCTGCAATATTATATTTAATCTGTTGCAACACCAGTCTTTCAAAGTACTTTATCACAATGGGCATGAGTATCACTAGTCTGTAATAATTAAGACAGTCCACTTTTGTTTTTGTAGCAGAGAAGAACTGGTCAGGGTGGCACAGTGCTGTAGTGCTAGTGCTGCTGTCTCACAAGAGCATGAAGTTTGCATGTTCTCCTCTGTGGGTTTTCTCTGGCTGCTACAGTTTCCTCCCATAGTTCAAAAGCATGGGGGATTGGTAATTAACAATGCTAAATAGGCCCTGTGTGTGTATATTCACCATGTGTATGGCTAGCACCCTGTTCAGGGATTATTTCTGTGCTCTGTCCAAAGTTTGCTGAGATAGGCTGTAGCTTCTATGCAACCTTGTCTGGAAAAATCAGTTTGGAGAATGATTTGATAGATAATTATTGTCTTTTGAAGTAGATTTTCTCAATGAGATGTTAAATATGGCATTGTACATACAGCAAATTGGTTGCTACAAGTTTTTAAAACTTGTCCTAAAATTCCATCTGGAGTATATGCCATTTTGCAACTTTCTGCAGGGTAAGAATACTTAACATAAACAGTAATTCTAACATAAAAATTGTTATTTTAAATAAAGATATAATTGTCTATTACCACTATCTTAGTAAATTGACAATATACTAGTTGTATTAAAAGGACTCTATCTTTGTTCTGAATGAAGGTAATTATTCAGTCATTGCAGTCCACTCACATGCTATGGTAAAAGCAATAAGGCATTATGTTAGCAGCACTCAAAATGATGTCTGGAGCAGTGAAAAACTTTATGGTGAAAGTATAGATGTATTAACCACATCCCTTAAGGTAACTACCAGAAAGCAGTTCAACTTCCTGTTGGTTACCACAGAGACCATTAGAGAAATAACTCCCTGGAGTCTCAGCAGATATTTTATTTTGGCAGCCAGATAAGGATATCCCAACCAAAAGGTATACTGTCCTGTGGTATCCTTCATCCCCATGCTCCTGCTCAGAACATATACAGTACATTATATAATACATAGCTGGATTGCCCTGCATTGCCTAGGCTATTCATAGTTGAAATATGAAACAAAATACTCTATTAATTTTATATATTTTTTATTCTATATATATTTTGTATTTGTATATTTTATCTTTATATATAAAACTTTACAGTGACTGATGGACTAATAGATCAATGCACAGCCTATACCGCTGGAGCTAGAAATTTGGACAGAAGATACCTTTTGTGACATAGGCACCCACTAAGAAGGGATTTTTTTAAATTCAGCCCCTGAAGGGGTGAAAAGGTGTTTCTTCTTTCCCTTCTGAGAAGGGGTTACTACTGATGGTTGCGATATAGACAAATCGTGATCAGAATGCTGATTTGTGGAAGAAGAGGAAGACGTTGGAAACGTTGCTTGGATATGTTTTTGGCAACAATAACAGAATTAGCTTTAGATACATGTGAAGTTTTTATTTCATATCTAATTGAATTATGCGGAAGATCGTTGAGATGTTGTGTGTAAACCGTAATCATCTTAGAGGACTACCTTCAACATTTGATTTTACATAAAGAATGCCATTACGGTAAACTTCAGGAAAAATGATATAGTTGCCCTGCAGCTTATAACTAAAATAGATCACCAAAAGTTGACGGCTGCAACATATTGGCATAATATTCAGTTGATGTGGAGTAGTTTTCGCCATTACCGTCATGAGACATTGAAAATACCATCCAGTTGTCTAATACATACCTAATGATTTCCTCATGTACTTCCATTGCCATTTCCTGAGTACTGTACATTAAAAGAGACAGATTCCAAAATAAGCAAGCCCCGTCTCCTATAATGGGAACGACAACATGGCATATCATTTCCTCTTTAATATTCAAAATTTTATCAGCCATTGTGTTATAGTGCAATAAATAATATTTATGGGACAAAATAGGAGCTGTAATAAGATATTTTTTAAAAGCGTGTGTGATCTGAGAGAAAGGAGGTTGAAATGCTAAAAATATTATACTGTATTTATGAGGATAGTGCTAAAAATATTATACTGTATTTATGAGGATATCGAATAGAATAACCGAATAGGGATATCTATTTGTGATATTATGATTTCTATATATGATATGGATATCTATTTGATAAGTGTTTAAAAATGAAAATATTGCAGTAAAAAGTTTTATAAATTAGAAGATAGAACTGAAAGTAATATTGAACGCGCAGATGTGTTGCCTAGACAGACACATGTTGCATTTATAATGAAGCGGCCAGCGCTGTGCTGCTGCTTATATACTCAGCGGCGCTGGTGCACACGCAGTATGAACACTACGACTATTATTTTGTTACAATTCTTAGTAGCTAATAATTAAACAATTGGTGTGCATGTTAAAAAGAATAAAATTAAAATGTTTTTAACGTAGAAGCACGTATTTATTTAAGTATTAAAATACATGTTTATTTTTATGTATTGAAGAGTCTGTATACTAATTCTTGTGTATCTCAGTCAAGTAGTTTCTGATATAAGGGTGTTGGTTTAGAAACATTTAACCCTCCTTTTCACCCCCTCAGCGGTTAAATTTTGAAAAACACAGAAGTACGTGTTTATTTATTTCTTTTGTAGAACATATTTATCAAGTTTGAAGACCAAAGACCTATTTTCATTTTTTTTCCATACAAACCTGCACACCCTGTATTACCCCTGCAGGGGTTGATTTTCGAAAAATCCAAAAATACATTTTTTTTTAATGGAGTGTCTGTATACCGATTTTTTTGTTTCTCAGTTAAATGAATTGCACAGGTACAGGGAATTAACAATTTAGATGGGAAGAGCAGTATGGGTAATTTTAAATAATACTTAACTATTAAGCATATACACTTTATATATATAGTGACATATGGTGTAGTTTAGCTCAGCCATGTACCTGAGTATTTTTTTTTTGGCCTTGTAAAATACTGTAAAATCAATTTAACCTTAAGTGTAAATCTGTTTGAGACATATTTTTGGCTACTGTTTAAATAATGAAAAATTAATGTTTACATGTAAATATGTGAGATTAAGAGTAAATCACAAAAAAATATCGCTATCATAAAAAACAAGGTTACTTGTAGTGTTTCAATATCACATCAACAACTATGTTCCAAACAAAATGATTTCCTTAAGGTCTATGAAACTCTTGTGTATTATTTAGCAATGCAGAGTAGGTTCTGCAAAGTCTACCGCAGGCTAACTTACATGATAAATGCCACAACCAAGTCTAAGACAAGCTCCTTGCTGCCCCATATATAAACCTGAGTCTATCCTCCAAATCATTGTTTTGTTTGACCTCCTTATGAGCAGGAAATTTGTTCCATGTTGTTCAGCCAGATTATATATATAGCATGAAGGAGTTCAGTGTTCTGTGCTTGCACACTTAGTGCTCTGACAGATTCAGGTGGACAAAACAGTTGCTCAGAGACTGGTGAAACACAACAGACAAATTTAATAATTGATATCAGTAAAAAATAAAGAAAAACAAGAAGGATCAGTAAAAAGGTGTTCCTCTGAAAAGGGAACGCTTTCAAATTGAAACTAACATTTAGGGCTTTTTATACATTTAAAGTTACACAGGCTTGGTATTTAAAATTATATTAGTTCCATAGAGATACTGTATATCTTGTTTTTGTTGGTGGATGTTGAAACTACAGCTGAAATAAATATGTCCCATTCTTCATAATGACAAACAATTATATTTAATTAATTGTGTTTCCTGGACACTTTTTTAATTTGATCTTCTCCTAAGTGATCAGTGAGGTAAGAAAACAAGGAAAAAGTCTATGCTAAATTATATTGTTCTTATAAATATTGAAACTTATTCTTTTACTCTCTGAGCTCCTTCTTTTAACAGGCCTCTTCCAGGTCATTTGAGTTATATATTGCATTAAGTAGGCAAGGAAGCACACAAATGCTAGTAGTCTATTCCCCAAAACTCCAGATGAGAAAAATAAACCATTGCCTTTTTTAAAGTGTGTTTTCTAATGTTTGGCTTATACACACACTTATGTATTTGGTAAAGTCTGTTAACGTACATACTATTGTGTATTTATTAATGCAGGATTTTAAAACAATATTATACTGTCGTTACCAACAAGTAATCAATCAGGGTTGGCACTCCCACTTTGTCTGTCTCTGTCTGTTATTTGAGCCAATCCCCACTAAGATGGATGAGATGGTATGCAAACACAACAGTGTTACTCTGTTACATCTCTCTTACAAGTTGTATACTGTAGTTAGAGAAGGTTATTAGACAAGCTTTAAATCTTTTGCTTTGTTTATTTTTTCATCTTAGTGTTTCTTACATTTTTTTTCAATTGTTACTTCAGTTTTTTCCTGGTATTTCAAAATCTAGTTGTCTCTAGACTTAATGTTGTTACACTTAATTACTCATCTTGTGGTCTGTTTCTTAAATGATTTAACCTGCCATTTGCTTTTAGTTTGGGATAATGCTCATACTTTCCCTGTCATAGTAGGACATGTCATTTTAGGAACACAGTTGGTAGCTTTTCTCTGCCTAGCTTCCTAATCATCAAAGCTTTCTAATCTTACTTGTACAGTGGAGACCAGGACTGTTCACAGTACTCCAGAGGTGGCCTCAGTTGTATGTTTCTGTCATGAGTCAGGAACATGGAAAAAGGATGTGTAAGGCATCACAAATTACCATAAAGAGGGCCAAAATCATTGTTATCATGCCAAGAAGAGTCTCACTTTAAATCAGCCACCTATTTCCTACTGGTTTCATTCTACACAATACCAAAAAAGAAGAGCTGGCTTTAAAAGTTCAAACTTAAAGAAATGTCCCAAAAATATATAATAATGTCTAACAAGTGAAAGAATTGTCAGACCCTTCCTTGAAGAGACAAAGTATCTTAATAAATGAAGAATATTTAATCACAAAGTAGAAAATACCTGTATAACAAAAATGTCCAAAAAGGCAAAAATGAGTTACCTGAAAGGCAATCCAGAGCAACCAAGCCCAAATACACAATCCAATATCAAACATCTAAAGACAAAGCAGATGGAGCCATTGGCTGTTCACTTTCGAAATGTATCAGAGATAAAGGGAATTGCCAGAGAAGGATTTGAGCAGAAAATATCATTGTATGCAGATGACATGGTGCTGTATATATCAGACCCACAAACTTCCGTACCAGCAGTCCTCGATGCAGTAGCAGCATTTCAAAAGGTATCTGGACTCAGAATTAATTTAAATAAAAGTGTTTTTTTCCAGTAAACTCTCTAGCACACAATAATATTCTGGACAGCTTTCTATTTATTTTGGCAGTTCCGTTTAAGTACCTAACTGTAAACATCACAAGTAAATATAAAGATCTTTTTCAATAAAATTTTGCAATCTGCATGGGAAAAATTAAACAAGATTTGAACAGATGGTCCACCCTCCATCTCACATTAGCAGGGAGAATTAATATTGTCCTTCCCAGGCTTCTTTTTTATTTCAGAGTATCCCTATATACATTAACAAATCATTCTTTAAAAAATTTGACTCAATTACAACCTTGTTTATTTGGAATTCAAAACATCCTCACATCCATAGGGCGTACAACGACCTAAAACAGAATGGGGCATTGCACTACCAAACTTTCAATTTTTTTACTGGGCGGCTAATATACAAGCTATAAGGACCTGGAAATCAACAGCAACTGATGAATGTACACAACTCTTGTCAGCAATAGAAATAAAATATTGCTGTACTTCTTTATATGCCCTGTTTTGTGCCTCAGTAAATACAAATTGTCATCAATATACTAATAATTTAATTGTCCATCGCTCATTCAGAATATGGAACCAATGCTGGAAGCACTTTAAGACAGCAAAGCTGTTGTATGTTGCACCTTTACATGATAATCACCTTTTTCTACCCTGTCAAACCTACAAAGTATTTAATGTTTGGTAAATGTCCAGGATTAAATCACTATATTTATATATAGAAAATGTCTTTGCATCTTATAGATGTAGAGGACAGGAAGATATGGAACAAGATGATCCGTTGTGTCAACCCCTAACGGTAGCAGCCAAAACAAGAAGAAGTCTTTGCATCTCATGAATAATTACACTTCAAATTTAACTTCCCAAGATATGAGAAGACCACCACCCAGCATGTGTGATTAAGCGGCAGAAAGACCACCTCCTGGCGGTGCCAACTTCATAGGAACAGGAACAGAAGGCCTAGGCAGGACAATTGGACCAACAACTGGAGACACATGTTGATCAGCAGGGAGAAAAACTTGTGATCCAGGCGACAAGGCCTATTCACTCCAAGGTGGATCAGTCACCACAGCATGTGACAAGACTGGGGGTGAAAGCTTAATAGACAAAGCGAGCAGGACAAGGGTGGATGAGTCAAAAGAGATGGAAGCCATGAGTGAAGAGGGTAGTTGTATAACACTTGAAAGCACAAGTATTTAATGTGTTAAGTCCACAAGAAAAAAACAACTGATACTGGAGTAGGAGTCTCAAAAACACAGTAGTTCCCTTCCTTCCTAGCCCTACTGCACTCCTTTCCCTGGATGGTGAAAAGGCTTTTGATTACATGAATTGACAATTCTTATGGCAAGTGACAGAATGGGCTTCGGTCCAAGTTTTATAAATCTGTTGAAAATTCTTCACTCTTCCCTTCTGCAGTTCTCTTCTCTAATTCAAAATATCCCATGTCTTTCTCCATTATGTTCCCTTGGTTTACTTGGCTCGATTTTGTCCACATATTCTGGCACCGGTCCCCTGTCTTTTCCCTTTGGACACACTTATGTCACCAACTGTCTTCCTTTCTTTCCTGTAGTATTCCTCTGTTCACTCAGATCTTTCTTCTTTTAGACCTTTCTAGGTTTCCGCTCAAATTCTCGGAATGTAGGTTATTCTGTCTGGGTACCCTGGCAGCCAAACTCATGATTGCCTCCTGCTTGTAGACAGCTGAATGTAGGACTATTAGCATTTTATCCACTTTAAAAGCCAAAGTTCAAGAATGCAGGAAGTGGTTACTGGGGCATTGGGTAAATAGCGCCTTGCAGAAGAAAAGGGGGGATCATGAAGGGAGGCACAGCATGTGACTGTGGAAGAACTTTCCTGTAGACATAACAGCGGAAAGGTGAATTTTCTTAAAAAAATGGCTGTGGATCATTCATTGTTAAATACATCTGCTCTTTATTGGGCTTTACTCTCATTTGTTGTGTGTGTGTTTTGGTCTTTCCATCTCGGAGCTCATTACAGTAATATTCTTGATGTTGTTGTGAAGTACCAACAATTACGTTCAACTTAGCGGAATGTTCTACCTTAATATGATTTTTTCTTCTTGTTTTCTTACTACTTTAATTATTATTATTTTTATGTTTAGAGCTAGTATCAGAAAACTACAAAATATCATCATGAGTGCCATTCTGTGGCTTGGTGGTGCCATAAAATTGACTTGCTTGGTGTCAGATGCATCATAACTACTTCTCATGTCATACTCTGGAGTACAACAAATTCTTGTCTTACTCAGTCTTTTCGTAGGAGAAATTCTGAGACACTAGTCTTCAATATAAAAAAAATATCTTATCTTCCTCAATGTTAACTTTCAGCGAGGATCTTCCGCCTTGGCTAGTGTTCACATTCCTCATTTATGTCTGTTTTATTTATTTTTTATGTTAACATTGTTGGTTATTTACTTTCTATATAGCTATGTTTTTTTTCTGTTGTGAACTTAAGAGTTCCTAAGCACAGTAGCCCTAAAAATGACTCAAGATGCCAACTAGTGGTTTATAAACTGTTCAACTCTGGCTAGTAACAAACGAGCAAACATAAAATCTTTATAAATAAAAGTCTTTATTTCTTAGAAACTCTATTAAACAATAATAAGTTCCATGGAGCACAAAAGCAAAAAGAGTTGCCTGAAACAGCAAAGCAATCCAGAGCAAACAAGTCCCAATGCACAATCCAGTAGGCAAAGTAAAAAAACAGAGCAAGGTGTACAAAATGACGAATATTTACAAGAAAGCACAGTACAATCAAAAAAGACACACACCAATGCAAGTGCATTCAATGAGCCACAAGTTACTGTGGGTTTGAATCAGTATTTATAGGTCTGAGGACAGTCCCTTGACGGGGATGTTCAGGTGGCACCACTTCTTGGGGGACCACCAAAAAAACATAAGGCACATGAAAAATACTTTGACATATATAAACTAAGGTTAGCTTAAAAGTTAACAAACTACAGTAGACATACTGTAAACACGAAATTTGAACCTGGGGATGGGGGTTGGGTTACCCTGACTGAAACATACTATAAGTGTCTAGAATACTTAAAATAAAGGAGGATGCTGTAGAATGCATTCATTTTTTGCCAGAATATTATCAATACCTCCGTAAAACTAAATGTACAAGTAGGTAAGATGTATTCCCATAATACTATGTGTTTGTACTGAAGACAGGGCCCTTGACCAGTGAATTCTGGGGAGAGGGAGGATTCTTTTTTTAATTTTTTTTGGTAGTGTTCCTTTAACACACATAATATTTGGAGATGTGGGGAAAAACTGGAGTATTTGTAGAAAAATCTTCATAAACACTAGAAGAATATGAAAACTCTACAGACAGTGACTGGACATGGAAATTCAAGTATAGGACACTGGAAACATGAATCGGCAATGCCACTTATTGTACTTGATCCTCTCTATCAGAGAAGTTGAATATGCTTAAATGTTATACAGTATGTTTTCTTTTCTTCAATTACAATATTTTTTATTGAAAAGCATTACACATAGATTGTAAAGAATAAAATTATCCCACTTCCTGGTCTTGTTCCACTTGTATTTCTGCCTTGTAATTTATTAAGGTACATGTGTTGATGATAGGATTGCTGAGCAAAGGGTGCAGGCAGACACATTTTGAGGGATACTTCTAAAAAGCAAATGACTTGTCATGTTCAAATGTTTTTATATATTGTGTTTCAATAGTTAATAGTAATCCCAAGACAATTTACTACTAATTTACTTGTTTATGGGTCCCATGGTGAATCAGTGGTGGTAAGGTAGTGGGCACCCTTGTGGATTACAGTCCAGTGTCTTGTTTATTAGGCCTCACTACCTATCTTACTATATTAGCTATACAGAACAAAGGTAAAGAAAGTAAGTATACCTTTAACTATGTTTTTTTTTTCTGCTACTACAGTGTAATCCAGTGATGATTGATGCCATAGAAGTGTCTGCAGCTCATAGAGCAAGATATTTCTGGGGAAATCTTCCTGGAATGAACAGGTATGTGTTCCTTAACTAGAACAGTAACTGTAATAAATTACCATATACTGGGTGTTTTGCAGAGTACAATGAAATGTTTACTTCTGTCCACCCTGGCCATTGGACCTTACTCTTATTCTATGTTAATTAATGTTGACTTATTTTATTTTCTTATTGTGTCTTTTATTTTTCTATTCTTTATTATGTAAAGCACTTTGAGCTACTGTTTGTATGAAAATGTGCTATATAAATAAATGTTGTTGTTGTTGTTGTATGTGCTAATAAACATACAACACATTGTGGCATTCTGGTGCCAGGCTTAGGGAGCATAACATCCTTACCATAAAAATGTTATCTTCCTTCTATAAATTTGCAATATTATAGCAACAAACAGTGGTGAATGTTTAGTGCTGCATCTGAATGGGGGTTTAGGCCAAATGTGTGACTAATCCATTCCAGCACTATAAATTGCTTTATTCTCAGCTTTGCTGATCATTTCCTTGCTCCCCATCTCTTGAAAAGTGTTCTATAATGAGCAGAGTTTATTGTTTCCTCAATAATGACGTCATCCAGGTCTTAATTTGTGAGAGTATTCCAAAACTATATTACCGTATTTCCCCGAAAATAAGACAGTGTCTTACATTAATTTTTGCTCCAAAAGATGCACTAGGGCTTATTTTCAGGGGATATGTTATATTTATTCATGTACAACAATATACTTTTATCCAAATACAGTCATGTCATCTTCTTATGTAATATCATAATAACTCTCCACATTCAAACTTTGAATTCCAGCCTGAATTTCTTGCTACTCCAGCTGCTTTTAGGCTCCTCCAGGATCGACGTGCGTGCTTTGATGATTGATGAATTGTTCGATGTGGTGAAGCAAAATGTAGACAAACAAATGCATTTGTGGTATTTTGATACTCAAGAGTTGCATATTCCCCAAATTAATGACACGATACATATTGAAAGTCTCACATACCATCTTTCTCTGCCTTTTTTTTTTTTTTTTTGCACCTTTACAATACCATTAGAATGTATGGTGGTATATTTGAGACACAGAGAAAAAAAAAAATAAGGACATAATGAAAATATCTATTTTGTGATCAAAGTCGAAATTTCAGCTTTAAACTCGAAATGTCCTCTTTAACCTTGTACTTTACTTTATCATTAAAGTAGACTTTTGTAAACGTCATTTTAAAACCGACCCAGTTGTTAAATCGCCACGCACTTCTGGGGCTTGACAGCAGCGGCAAGCAGCACCGCCACACAAAACACATTTAGAATTCTTAGATTTATACTTGATATCACTTTCATGATGAAATGCATTCAAAATATGTATGTTACATTTTACAGATAAATTGTTAACTTTGTTTAAATAATGAATACTGTTAATAGTTACACATATGGGGTGGCACAGTGGCAGAGTGGTAGCGCTGCTGTCTCATAGGGAGTCACGTCCCTTGTGATCCCTGCCTGGAGTTTGCATGTTTTCCTGGTGGGTTTCCACAGTGTGCTCAGTTTTCCATCCAAAGATATGAAGGTTTGGGGATTTGGTGAAGCTATAATGATGTTAGTGTATGTGTGTGCTTGTGGTCACCTTGCGATGAGCTGATGCTCTGTCCAGGGATTTTTTTTCTGTCTTGCACCAATGCTGCTGGAATGGGCACATCCCCGAATTGATGGATATAATCATTAAACATCCTTTTCAGAGATATTGTGGTAAGATGTGCTCAGAATTTAATGGATGTTTCGGGCACACGCGTCACATCGCGTGAAGTATAAACCTGGTCTTAGGCCTCTTACTTTTCAGCTGATGATCTTAACTAGGGCTTATTTTTGGGGTAGGGCTTATATTATAGAGCACCCTGAAAATCATGCTAGGGCTTATTTTCGGAGTAGGTCTTATTTTCGGGGAAACACGGTACTACTACAGTCATGCTTGACTCGGTGTAAGGCTTTTACATTTGAATTAGGGGTTATGTCAGTTGAACATTTCATTTTGAACTTATTATGTTCATGATGAACTCATTATTAATGTTATTTGCAATCCTCAAGGATCATTTGTTGAATTTTACCAAACCAGAGGCAAAGCTGTATGTTTATTAGCAAGAAGTAGTTTTCACACATGATCCTTAATTTGCACTTGATCTAATTTTTGCCTAATGTTTATTTGATACCATAGTCATAAACACTGATCTTGGCTGAGCTGAGAGAAATCTACAGATGTTGTTATTCAATAAACACTTGTGACTTCAACTGAAAACTGTATACTTGGCTTCTGGAGAGATTTTACTAAAACAAGTGATCATGGAAGGATTAAACACTGTCCCCAACTTCCTCTGTCTGGCCAGTATAAGTGTGGTTCCAGAGCCTTGCAAATGGCATTACAAATTTATTTCATCTGGTTGATATCAGCAATTTCTTTTCCTAAGGTTTTCAGGAATTTGTTTTGATTGTGACATGATGTGCTTTAAGAACTTGTGTGCTGACAACTTAATTTAAAGGCAGGCATTGTGGAGTAGTGGTTAAGGCTTTGGACCTCCAACCCTAAGGCTGTGTGTTCAATTTCCACTACTGGTACTGTATGACCATGAGCAAGTCACTTGACCTGCCTGTGCTCCAATTGGAAAAACCATGAAGAAATGTAACCAATTGTATCATAAATGTTGTAAGCCACCTTTGATAAAGGCATCAGCCAAATAAGTAAATGTAATGGTAAAGACAAAATTGAATTACTTTGAGCTTACTCTGACTGTCCTGTTTACTGAAGTGAGTACATCAATGAGGGAGTATTATATTCATAGCTGAAATGTTCTTGTTTTATTTCTTTCATAGAATCAGAAAGAAAAAAATGTATGAAAGCATATTGTGCACTTGGTTCCTGCCTCATATATTGAGCTAACACTAATGACAGTATTTCAGTGAGGCAGTGGCAACTTTGTCATTACTCACTGGTGTAGTTCTTGGCATACCCAGGTTGTAGTCAAGTCCTTGTTGTTGTGGGTGCCAGCAATAGTGAAGAAACTGTAAGAATGTGCATCGTACACAGTGTAAAATGCAAGAAAAAAGACTTAACATAGAAAGCAATAAAACATGAAACCTACTTCCAAAACTTTAGTGTATCTGTAAAATGTATCTGTTATTCTTAGTTAATGTAATCAGTGAAACAGCAAAACATCCGTTAGCCTAGCCTGCATGTTTTGAAAAAAAGTGGTTTATCGTACACTGCAAACTAAAAAAAATATTTTGTTCTTTTTAGAGTTGGCTCTCCTCTGTTTTCAACCACAGAATAGAAAACGACTACAGAAAATCATATTTTATTTTAGTCTGCTTAATAACCTGGACATTAAATAAATTCTAATAATATCTTTTTTCTGTTTATGAATAGGCCCTTGTGTGCTTCTGGAATGGACAAGCTAGCTCTGCAGGATTGTTTGGAGCATGGAAGGATTGCTAAGGTATGTATGAACATCGTCTGGTTTGTATTAGTTTTAAATTCACTCAGATATTCTGTACTTCTTAAAACCTAGTAATTAGTAATAAAGTGTTGTGGAATAACACTGTTAACAATTGGGAATTAATTACTTTGATTCTGTACAGCTAGAGATCTAAGAACCATTTAGTAACCCAATTATTCATGTCTTTGTGTGCAACCATCCACTCAAGAGGGCAAAGGTCAGTCACTAGAGTGAATTCTCGGATGAGGACATAACATTCCAGCTGAAAAATAGCTCATTTATTTGATAAAGTTCTTCGATGCATCTGCATGCCGCTTATCTTGATTCATCAGTTTCTTGCTTAGGTTTAATTAGTTGGTCCCCAAGATGTAATTCATGTAGCATAGCCCCACATTTGTATAACAGGGTTTGTTTTTTCTGAGCCTTTTCCATGGGTTCTTGCTGTTGTGATACATGCTCCAGAATGTTAGTGTAGGAGTTAAATTTCTCCACACACCTTTACTTGACCTGGACAAGGAGCCACCTGGGTTGTCACCTATTCAGGAACTCAGAGTACAGAAAAGCCAGTATATGATTGGGGGTCCTCTGCTGTCATGCAAGAGAGGATGCAGTCTTTCAAATTAATGATTTTTTTAATCAAATTTCAATTGACACTGCAGAATGATTGTCAAAAAGTCGGTTTGCTCCTCCCAGCCTTCTTTGACTGGGTTATAGAGCCCTCTGGTTTATCTCACATGCAGCAGCTCAAAGTTGGATTGTTTGTGCGCACAAAATGATGAAATCAAATAGAATGGAGAATAGGGTGCTTTGTATTGCCTCTATCTGTCTCTGTCACACGTTAGAAAGCTGGGCAATTCTTGTGTTTGCTCAAAAACATTAAACGCCATCAGTAATCAGTTTTTCTTTTTTTGCACTGAGATCTAGATACTATATCTACCGTGTTTTCTTTGAAATATATTTAGTTTTATTGCAAAAGAATGTAACTTGTTCTTAGCTTTTTCCATAATGTCCCAACTCTTTTGGAACTGAGGTTGTATTCATTTTTTCATGTTTCTCTTGCTTTCTTCTTCCTTTGTTCATCAGTTTGGAAAGGTCAGAACCATCACAACAAGATCCAATTCTATCAAGCAAGGCAAGGATCAGCACTTTCCAGTATTGATGAATGGAAAGGAGGATGTTCTTTGGTGTACAGAGCTTGAAAGGTGAATCCTTTTTATTTTAGTACAGGTCGTTTTAGTACTTTGTAGGCACTCTTTGCTCAGTTCCTGAAAAATGCATAAATAAAAGAATGGTGACAAGTGCTGCTTTTTCTTAATATGTATTATTTAAAACTGTACCAGTCTTTTTTCATTTAAGAGAATAAAAAACGGGAAGTGCCATGCAACTAAAACAGTCACAATCATTGTTTTCATGTTACAGAAGAGAAAACTGGAAGTCAGCTCACTTCAAGCTGCTTTCAGTCACATGTAAAAAAGAACACAAAACACTAGAAATCAAATAAGAGGAGACCATTTATTTCATCAAGCTTGCTTGTTTAAATATGTTTGAAGCTTCCAAATGTTCTGAAGGAAACAGGAATGCGACAACCAGTGTGCGTAATCATTAAAAGGTTCTGAAGTGTTTGTCCTATTATGTCATATACTGTAAGATGAGGGGAAAACAGAAAAATAAAAGGGAGGCAGTAAGCATGTAAATTTGATTGTCAACATACTGAAGCTGACTACAACAAAAACACGATGCCATAGCTTTTCATTGTGATTAACAATTTTTATATGTTACAATAAGATGAAGAGCACTGAAAAAAAATCTAATTTTAGAAGTTTGTTGTTGTACTACTCATTCACAGAAATGATCCATTGTGGCACTATGTACACATGGATGGTCTTATAGATTATGTTCAAACATGAAACACTTTCCCTGTTCTACCACAGCGTTACTGTCCTACTTAGTGATTTTAACAATAGGTGCTCTTCTGTGGATTCCATTGGTCCTCCCCAAAATAATAAAGTTAAAATACATATTGTGTATATGTTATTGGTTTAAAGAGAATGCATCTGTTTTCTTGTGCAATTTTAATATGAGAATAGTCTCATAAATCTTGACAAACAAGGCAGTTATTCTTGAATATATTTATCCATTGTCAAGCCAGTTTATTAGAGTTCAGAGTCATGGAGGCTGAAGCCAGTTCATTGTCACCTCTTAACTTGACACGAGTAAAGCTGGCACTCCAGAAGAAAAACCCATACAAAGAAAAAGAGTGAGTCCCTATCCTGTGGTTTGAACCCAGGACTTTGTAACAGTGAGGCAGCAGTGCTACACTATGTGTTGTGCTTTACTGTTAAATATATGACAAATACATAGCCACTGTAAATCATTTACTTCATTTGTTTTATACTTCCTGTTTTTTGCTTCTTTGTCAAGAATCTGCCTTTAATAAAGGCACAATAATGATACAAAACAAATCCTGCACTAATTACAATTGCTAAGTGATTATTAGAGTAAATGCAGTATTCAGCCTGTTTTTCATGTCAGAATTTTCACAAAAAAAAATTAAAATAAAGTACTATTACAATGTATTTATACAAATGCCTTTTCTATATTGTTAACATTACACATTACAGAGTTTACTAAACATACACAGACTACTGTCTGATTCAGGATTTATAGTTGCATATTTATTATTTTATTTACTTTATGTGTCACATGCATTTTTGCTGACATATGTGTTCATTGGATAGTTTGCTATTTTACTTTATTTTGAATATTGAATGTGTTCTTACACTTTTTATTTTGTGAATTTTACAGAATATTTGGCTTTCCTGTTCACTACACAGACTTGTCAAACATGGGACGTGGGGCTCGACAGAAACTCCTGGGCAGGTCTTGGAGCGTGCCAGTGATACGGCATCTGTTTGCCCCTTTAAAGGACTACTTTGCCTGTGAATAGAGATTAGAAAGTTCTAGTTTGTTGCTGTTTACAGAGCACATTACTTTGTTCAACCTCAAAGCATTTTTATTAAGAAATCAGGGACTTTGGGTTGTGTGTTTTGTAGCGTGTTGTTTTTATAAAATACAAACATTTTAGAGGTGGTAAAAGTCTTCACCAAAGCATTTTGTTCCACACTGAGGGTATAAGTACAGCATAGAATGTTGGGGAGCCAAGACACATGTGGAGTATTTCTGAAAAATATTTGCATTAGGTCATGGAACAGACTTTTGTAGTAATGTTAATGTGGCTCTTCACATACAAAGCTGTGGATTTCTCTCTCTTAAAAAAAAGAGTGGAACAAATCATCAGGCAATTCTTTTGAAATATACTTCATTTTCAATCACAAGAAAGCACAGGAGACTTTTGTACTCTTATACTGAGCTAAACTCTTTGATTTTCCTTTGACTTTTCAAAATTGTAAAGCACTGTGTTTTTTCCTGTGCCTTTCATAGTTAATTTTTAAATGTGAATTTGGTACACTATGCCACTTATACTTTTCTACAATTGCACTTGGGGAAAGATGGCTAAGAATAATAATGAGGAAGAGGTATCCAGAGGTAATTACATTTCTTACAGTAGTTTGCAAAAATAAACCCTGCATTATCGTATTAAATAAGTTATACTTTACTCAGGACTTAACTCTCATTCACCTCAAAGAGTGCCTCACAAGTTTTATTCTAGCCATAGTGAAGAAAAATACAGTCTGCATCATAATGAAACTGCACTTAAAACTAAATACATCATTGATTTAGGCTAGGACTTAAGTAGGCAGCATCCTACTAAAAAATTAGACTTTCATTAAATGATAACTGGATCAGTGGGTTATTATAAAGCACACTTGACTTTCCTATGTCTTAATCATTATGCTCGTAAGCAGATTGGACAGAAATGATTACATCGACGTTTCACTACATAAAATACATGTATGAGCGTTTGTGATGGTAAAGTTGAAATTTTAAAATGTCAAGATGAGTACTGTAGTTGGAGTAGAAGGGTTTCTTTATATATCACTGGTATATTTTATGTAGATTATAAGTTGAGCCTGCATTTGTAGAAGTGAGAATGGACACAGTATCTGCTGAGTACAACAGCTGAAATCCTATGGTATGGCATGTGACAATGTCCTCAAATGCTTGTTAATCTTACTTTAAATAATATCAGTAAAAATAAACTGAGATTATGTTAGACTGGAAGTATTAAAAACAAATTATAATCATTGTGGAACAACATTATGTTCTAATACAAAACATTTATTTGAAAATAAAACTGGTCTGTAATATGTTGAGGAGTTAATAATTAAAAGGTCATTTTTTGAGTAATAGGATCACTACCAATTGAAAATATTGAAAGGAATATTTAGTTGTTAGGTAAAAATGTACTTTTACTGGAAAGGAATTATGCCTTATGAGTAGGTGTTCACAAAACACATGTCTTAAAAAGAATACCAGCCCATAGGAGTGACCTTTAATTATCCAACTATTCTGTGTCTCACATCATGTGTCCAGGTGCATGTTAGAATTTACTGTGTTGTTAAAAGTGAAAAATATATATTATCCCTGTATGTTATAATTGTATTTTATTTAGGCAAGACATAGGGTGACAGTTTTGTCTCTTCATTCAGGGCATTTACTGTATGTGATATTGTTATTTTTGCACCACTTTTTTTTTTGTTTGTTTATTTTTCTCTTTCATGCCATAGAATCAGAAACCAGGGAGACATATATGTGCAGCACTTTCATCTGGAGACAAGCTGTACTTTATTGTTAACTAACAAGAGAAAACATTTTTTTTATTCCACATACACATATTCTTGCCTGTGATTTCAGTGTATTAAAACCATGTAGCTCCATCATATGAAAGGCCTTTTATGCTTAAGTGACAACATTCTTTTTAATGTTATTTGAAAATTACTATTTCGATGGGTGCACTCACGAAAATAACCAACAACCTGGAATAAAACATTATCTTAGTGTTAATTCAGTGTGTCTGCCTAAAATGGAATAATAAAGGAAATAACAATCAGGGGAAATTGCAAAATAGCAGTATGACTTCATAAACAAAGAATTATGCTTTACTAAAAGTAAGACATTTCAGTCTTACACGTTTTAAGTTAAGACTTGAGACACACTTTCAAGATGTGTCAGCCATTTATTTGAATAAGCAATTATTTGTACTGTATTTTTATAATCGGAAAAGGTTTGCATCTTACCTGTTCAGTTTTCCAAATAAAATGGCACAGAATGCAACTTCTAGACCATCCGATACAGTAAGTTAACTCGTATTGTGAAGTAACTAAGTTAGAACATACATTTTCAAAAACTGCTTGCAACTTTAATTTTTTGTATCTTTAATTGCTTTAAAATTACTGTGCCTGCTTTTGTCCTGCATTTTAACAAAGATATTTTTAAAAAGATTGATACCTAACTAAGACTAGTTTAAGTAAAGTCCAGACATCACTGCTTCCTGTGGTGGTGTACATGTGCCCTTATTGTTTCATTATAGGCATACATTGCTTTAAAATAGTCTTTGTTATACTGAGGCCAGAAAACCAAACAAGAGATCCTGGCATTGTTTACAAATTGAATTTGTGCATGTGGCTTATGATTTATTACAGAATCAGCCATGTGCATTATTAGTTTATTTTTCATGTGTCTTAATGATTCTTCTTTCTCGTGGTTTTGGGTATATTACACCATTTGGTGTTACTTTTCATAATAAAGGTTGTTATAGCTAATAGGTTAAAATTTGTTATCCATTTATGTAATATTTACAATGTAGATAACTAGGATGCATTTTTATACTTGCTTACTGACTTGATAGAAAGTTTTGTAATAGCTTTGGTAAAAATAACATCATGTATGTATGTATGTCTTTATATAGATATTCTGTATATAGATGTCTTTGCTTATGTGAGGTGTTGTGCTTCAGCCATGATTGCTTCTGTAGAAGTATGAAAATCAGGTTTCATTATAGTGAACAGATAATACAGCATAACCAGCATCACATTGTTAGTTCTGCCAGATGTCTGTCCTTACACAGGTGTATTTTGTGTCATCACAATTCAAATATAATGCCTTACTGAGAGCAGATCACATCGTGTTTATGTATAACAGTCGACATGCAATGTTAAAGAATTGTGTATATGTTCCTATCAGTTTCCAGCTGTATAACCATAAGGCGATGACCAAAAAGTTGTAGTTTGATAAAAACTTGTATATCTATGTGAAAACTTTCATGTTTTCTTCAAAGAATGAACCATTTTAAAGCATGTGTAAAATGCATCTTAAAGTAATAGTTCATTGTATGTGCTTTTGATAAATGTAACCTAACAGTTAGACATTGTATTTTTATAATATTTTTACTATTGCGCCTTTTTTGTTCTCTTTATCATAGGGCTCCATTGTTCTAAAAAGTGTACTTTAGGTAAAAGGGGACAAGTTCATCATGCCAGTATATAATATAGATTATTATTTTCTTAATATTGTATCAGTAAAACTGACTTGAGTTTATGTTGTTTTATACTGGTTTGTTTTGTAACATCTCTAGTTTGTTTATAAAAAAATAATAAAATGACTTAGTTGTGGTAGCTGCTCAATGGCCCAAGTGCAGCTTACAAAAATGTTAGCAAAAAACATCTGAAATGGAGCAAGCAAGAAACTGTTCTTGATAGCACAACAAAATGAAGAGCTCACCTTTACTCATGCTGAATTGTGATAGCCTCATCAGGCAGATCTTGCACGCTCCTTTAAGGCTATGTCACAGTATGCAACTTTTCCAACAGTTTTCAGTTGTAACTTGTATTTACATAAATTACCGAGTCAAATGCGGTCACCACACCACTGTGAAGCCATTAGTTTAATGTGACATATGTAATGACTAACTCCAACTAGTCTACAACTCACTCTGATGAAATCAAACAGCTTTAATTTTGTCAATAGTCATAATGGGCAGGCTTTGTGTGCATGAGAACAGACAACTGAAAGTACAAGGCATAGAATACATTTCGACCCCACAACTGGAAGAGAAGCTCATCAGTCTGATGTCTCATGTTTTACATACTGTATAACATAAAATGGATAAAGGTGTCAAGATTGTGGCAAAACTCCCCATACTGGTTAACCCTTCTTATAGCACTGACTACATCAAGTGCTGTGATTTTACAACCTCTGCCCCTTAAAACAGCAGCAATCACAAGAACTGTGACAGTAACAGCGCTTCATAAAGGTATGGGCACAAAAACAGACCAATAAATAAAGCACTCTTGTGCGGGAGCATGCTGGCAGATCATTTTCAGTACACAGCTAGGTGGAGAAATGTTTATAAGGACACTTCGAAAATGAGATTAAAATAAACATTTAGCTCCATATTTTGGAGTTTTTGTGCTTGATCGGTCTTGCCCAGCTGTTGATAATCACGCTTTGCATGGTCTGAAAGAAACCAAGATTGCAAACTCATGGCCATCAGTGAAGTAAATACAGTAGTATACAAAACGTCCAGAATAGTCAGAGAGGGAAGCTTTGAGATACTTGGCCATTTGGAAACAACATAAATTAACAACAAAGGGGAATCCCCATCTAATGCTCAATGACTGACTAACCTCCTACAGCCTGGCTCAACAAGAAGCATGTGGCATGTCATCTTCTTCAAGTGAAGAGGGATAACATAATAACTGCAGCTGAGACATGCTATTCAGTGACCACAAGAATGACAGTGGCAAAGGAAATACTCCCTCCATGCCCGCCGAACAAGGTTACAGACACTGCATGTTCTGAAAGTGGTAGCAAGAGTCCACTTCTAGAAGGACCTGCAGTCAAGTGTGTGTCAGTTCCACCATGCAGAATTGATGTTTGTGTGTTTGATTTATGTTAGACAAATACATTTCACCATTATGAAATGGCAACTAATAAACAGTCACATTCAAGACTTAATTAGCTTTCATTCACCTACTGTCCTCCAGTCATGTGAAACATGTTAAGCTAGAGTATTAAGACAAGATTGGGTGTGTCTCACACCCCAGACCCCAAGATACAACTGAGAACACAAGTATCATGTATAAAAAGCCCATGTTTATTTGTTGAAATTGTCCGTTACGCAGCAAACCATACAGGGATTGAGATTTCATTCTCCCTCTCCTTGTCTCTCCTTGTCCTCTTCCTTATTTCTTAACTCCAACTCACTGAGGTGGAGCGGTCTCGTTTAAAGCTAAATCTGGGGTTTATTTTCAGATCATTAAAGGCATATTCCAGAGCAACAGGGAGAACAATGAAGCCATACCACAAGAGTGCCTTTCAGTGACTCCAGAGGTTGCTATTAGGACTGCTCGCCAAGACTCGTAACTTAAATGGAGCCCAACCAGGAGTGCTGCCAGAGGTTTGCATCCACCCAGTATATATAGTGGGGGAACATGTTGCCTGTCAGTCAGCCCTCCACTGCTCCTCCATTATACTGTGCTCTCGTCGAGGGTAGGTACCAACTTCTACCCTGGCCTGGTCACATGATCATATCTAACCTTAATCAAACTAGTCATGTGAAAAAGTAATGGAAACTGCTGACTTTTTCTACATATTTCAATAGGTAAACAGTGCCTAAAGATAAAGGTGATATACTGTTATAATCTAAATGAACAATAATGAGGATTCATCCTGTGGAAAAAGTAAGTATACCTTGTGATGGATGGCCGGCTTCATATTCCGGCCCTCACCGCCAGGAGGAGCTCTCCCAAGAGCATGGACGTGTCCCAAGTTCCAGCAGGGCCTCATGGACTATGTAGTATTTATGCGCAGCCCTGCTGGATACCTTGGAGACCACTGAGAGTCGCTGTCGGGAGGCCAGTAGACTCATTTGTGCACTATGACCCGGAAGTTTGTCACATGAAGAGCGACGGGCTTCCGGGGTGAAGCAAAAGTACTATTTACCCTGACCCGGAAGGAATAAGGACTTGTGGCCTGTTGGCCAGGAACACTTCCGGGTCAGGGACTATAAAAGGACTGTGGGAGCTCCCAGACGGAGAGCTGAGCTGGGTGGTAGGAGGGCAACGCGTCTGGGAGTGGAGGATTGGTTTATTTATTATTAGAGTATTGTTATTGTTTATGAGTAGTGTGGAGTGGAGGGTGCTTAGTGCACGTAATTATTGTAATAAAAATAATTATTGTTGGACTTTTACCTGGTGTTTGGCGTGGTACCTGAGGGTTCAAGGGAGCCATAGCGCCCCCTACTGCAACAACCTCTACATTTTTCACCACTTCAAAACCTTGAAAAATACAATAAGGTATTCCAGATTTGGTGCCAATGATTAGAGCCTCCTTAGGGAATATGCAGGTAGAGCCCGTCATATTAAAATCGCAGATATTGAGGGTCTGGTGTTGTCTTTGTTTTTGATTTGTGTGGTGTCATCATGACAAGATCAGAAAAGCTCTCCAATGGCCTCAGAATGAAGGTTGTGGATGTCTGTAAGTCTGGCAAGGCATTTAAAAAGATCAGATTATTTGTAATCTTTCATTCCACCATAAGGAAAATCATCTCCAAGTACTGTAGATTTCAGATGACTGCTAATTTGTCCAGGACTGGCTGGCCCAGCAAATTCAGCCCAAAAGCTGACCTTTTAATACTAAAAGAAGTCCAAAATTTCATCTCTGGATTTGCAGTCAGAAAGAGATATCACAAGTTTACCTGCATGTGAGGTGTGCCAGAAAGAAGCCTCTACTGTTCAAAAAGAACATTAGAGCAAGACTACAATGTGCCATTGAACATACAGGCAAAGATTGGGCCTTCTGGAGCAATGTCCTCAGGACCAGGTGAATCAAGATGGTTGTTTGCTTACAGTAACAGTGGACATGTTTACCGTAGACCAAAGACGGCATTTCAGGAGAAGAACTTCTTACCAACTGTAAAGCATGGTGGCAGAAATGTTACAGTTTGGGGTTGCTTTGTTGCCTCAGGGCCTGGGCAGCTTGCACTCATTAAGCCAACTGTGAATTCTCCATCAGTGTGCTCAAGGAAGAATGTGAAGCCATCTGTCTGGAAGTTGAGCCGGAAATGAGCCTTTCAACAAAAAAATGATCCAACGCACACTAGCCAATCTACATAGGAATGGTTCAAAAAAAGAAGAAATAGAGTAGCCTAGTCAAAGCCCTGATTTGAATCCCGTTGAAATGTTGTTTAGTGATTTGAAATATGCAGTTCATGCAAGAAAACCACATACATCTTGGCAAGTGAAGGAATTTTGCATCAAATATTATAGCGAGTTGATGTCAAATACTGATGGGCAGTTGTGCAAAACCCCAACAAGAAGTTATCGCTACTAACAGGGCCAAGGATAGACTTACTTTTTTCTCAGTGGACCATTAACATCTATTAATATTTTTGTTGAAAAAATGGTAAAAACACACATTTTCATTGTGTTTGCTCAATTATATAACCTTTATCTTTAGGCACTGCCTGCATGAAGATCTGCTGTTTGCCTATTCAAAGTATGTTGGAAAAGTCAACAATTTCCATGTAGTGTAATTACTTCTTCACAACTGTACTAAATACTGTTGTATGTACAGTATATATATATATAGTGGTGTGAAAAACTATTTGCCCCCTTCCTGATTTCTTATTCTTTTGCATGTTTGTCACACAAAATGCAGTTTTTAAATGATGGTTTTTATTATTTAGGGAGAAAAAAAATCCAAACCTACATGGCCCTGTGTGAAAAAGTAATTGCCCCCTTGTTAAAAAATAACCTAACTGTGGTGTATCACACCTGAGTTCAATTTCCGTAATCACCCCCAGGCCTGATTACTGCCACACCTGTTTCAATCTAGAAATCACTTAAATAGGAGCTGCCTGACACAGAGAAGTAGACCAAAGGCACCTCAAAAGCTAGACATCATGCCAAGATCCAAAGAAATTCAGGAACAAATGAGAACAGAAGTAATTGAGATCTATCAGTCTGGTAAAGGTTATAAAGCCATTTCTAAAGCTTTGGGACTCCAGCGAACCACAGTGAGAGCCATTATCCACAAATGGCAAAAACATGGAACAGTGGTGAACCTTCCCAGGAGTGGCCGGCCGACCAAAATTACCCCAAGAGCGCAGAGACGACTCATCCGAGAGGTCACAAAAGACCCCAGGACAACGTCTAAAGAACTGCAGGCCTCACTTGCCTCAATTAAGGTCAGTGTTCACGACTCCACCATAAGAGAGAGACTGGGCAAAAACGGCCTGCATGGCAGATTTCCAAGACGCAAACCACTGTTAAGTAAAAAGAACATTAGGGCTCGTCTCAATTTTGCTAAGAAACATCTCAATGATTGCCAAGACTTTTGGGAAAATACCTTGTGGACTGATGAGACAAAAGTTGAACTTTTGGAAGGCAAATGTCCCGTTACATCTGGCGTAAAAGGAACACAGCATTTCAGAAAAAGAACATCATACCAATAGTAAAATATGGTGGCGGTAGTGTGATGGTCTGGGGTTGTTTTGCTGCTTCAGGACCTGGAAGGCTTGCTGTGATTGATGGAACCATGAATTCTACTGTCTACCAAAAAATCCTGAAGGAGAATGTCCGCCATCTGTTCGTCAACTCAAGCTGAAGCGATCTTGGGTGCTGCAACAGGACAATGACCCAAAACACACCAGCAAATCCACCTCTGAATGGCTAAAGAAAAACAAAATGAAGACTTTGGAGTGGCCTAGTCAAAGTCCTGACCTGAATCCAATTGAGATGCTATGGCATGACCTTAAAAAGGCGGTTCATGCTAGAAAACCCTCAAATAAAGCTGAATTACAACAATTCTGCAAAGATGAGTGGGCCAAAATTCCTCCAGAGCGCTGTAAAAGACTCATTGCAAGTTAGCAAAGCGCTTGATTGCAGTTATTGCTGCTAAGGGTGGCCCAACCAGTTATTAGGTTCAGGGGCAATTACTTTTTCACACAGGGCCATGTAGGTTTGGATTTTTTCCCCTAAATAATAAAACCATCTTTTAAAAACTGCATTTTGTGTTTACTTGTGTTATATTTGACTAATGGTTAAATGTGTTTGATGATCAGAAACATTTTGTGTGACAAACATGCAAAAGAATAAGAAATCAGGAAGGGGGCAAATAGTTTTTCACACCACTGTATATATATATATATATATATATATATATATATATATATATATATATATATATATATATATATATATGTTTCATTATTTCTCAGATTTGTCAGTGTGCATCATTTAATCATTAAGTGTTCAAAGCAGGTCTATGGGGACTTGTGCTGGTTAGCAAAAGTCTTCTGTGACAATGAAAGAACTGCAGGCCAGGAGCTGCACTATTTTCAAATGTGTGTGAAAGTATAGGAGCAGACAAGAGTGGAACAGGGACACAGAATCTGATCGTCAGAGTCCAAGCTCATGTCTGGTATATGAGATGTTTGGACCAAATGATATACAGTAAGTGAGGAAAATCCAGGCAACATTCTGAGTTCACGTTTCCTTAAATGGATTAGGCAGGGAGTCGCATTGAAAGTCCATTCGTAGGAGTGTAGACCACGACAATCTTGTATTTTATACTTTATATGACGCTATCAGCTAGATGTATAGCTTTTATCTGGGTATTTAATTGGTTTTGAAATCGAGTATTGTGCATTACATTCAATATAAGAGATAGAAGTAAATTATTCATAGAAGAACCCAGAGCATACTCCAGGGTAGAACTGTGCATTATTTATAATTAAAGGGGTTCAAATGTGAGAAATGCCAATTATCTCAGCCCAGGACATGTAGTGTCATGGAAAAGCCAAACTTTACGGAAGCATAATAGATGAGCATTCACTCTGCAATGTCAGACTACAAAGTACTGGTAAGGAGACGTCGCTCTAAGCAGCCTTCTACAGTTATTTTTCCTTATTTTACTGTAAAATGTCAGGCACCCACCAATTAAGCTCAAAAGTTATAAGTGACACTAATAAAGCTATGCCACTCCTGTAGTTTCTTCAGCAAACATGTAAGCTGCTGTTAGTGTAAATGCAGAAGCACAAGTAGACCTCATGATAGCTCTTGAAGTTGTTTGTGTAAACGCTGAACTCGCTGGCATCACATTGTTAGTTCTGCCAGATGTCTGTCCTTACACAGGTGTATTTTGTGTCATCACAATTCAAATATAATGCCTTACTGAGAGCAGATCACATCGTGTTTATGTATAACAGTCGACATGCAATGTTAAAGAATTGTGTATATGTTCCTATCAGTTTCCAGCTGTATAACCATAAGGCGATGACCAAAAAGTTGTAGTTTGATAAAAACTTGTATATCTATGTGAAAACTTTCATGTTTTCTTCTAAGAATGAACCATTTTAAAGCATGTGTAAAATGCATCTTAAAGTAATAGTTCATGGTACAAAGTACTGGTGAGGAGACGTTGCTCTAAGCAGCCTTCTACAGTTATTTTTCCTTATTTTACTGTAAAATGTCAGGCACTCACCAATTAAGCTCAAATGTTATAAGTGACACTAATAAAGCTATGCCACTCCCGTAGTTCTTTCAGCAAACATGTAAGCTGCTGGTAGTGTGAATGCAGAAGCACGAGTAGACCTCATGATAGCTCTTGAAGTCGTTTGTGTAAACGCTGAACTTGCTTTCAAGGCAAGCCGCCATTGTGTTGCAAGTTCTATTACGCTGGCCTATGGAGCGGAATGCAGCCGTTACGGAGTTCTCGACACCGGCTTACTGTCACTGTGCACGTCACTCACCATTTCTTGCCTTTTTGGTGCGTTCACCATGTTTGGGTTACCAATTTGCCACTGAATTGAAAGGGTACTTCACATGCAGGTCACGTCGCAGTACTTATATTGGAAGTAGTTTATAGTTAGCCTACATGACATGGCGATTTGCCTTTTGCTGCTCGTTTCCTTTGTATATTCGATTAACACGTCTGCATGACCCCTAAAATTAATCAGAATGCATTTAAAATATTCGTTCTTCAAAAAACCTCTGCTACCGATAGACTAGCCGTTCGATTTCAGGTTAACCATGAGGAGGCACGTCTACCGTTTGTCGTGCACATGTTGAACAACTGGGAGCAGCGGAGGGCGGCTGTCGAAACGGCGTTTGCGACCGCACTGCAGTAGAGCTGAATACGGACCGGAGGAACAGGAAGTGCGGGCAGAAGTAAGCGGGCTATTGTGTGGTAACAAATGAGAAGTACATTCTGCTTCTAGCCACGGGGAGGTATTTGCATAAACGGTAAACTCTGAATGTGTTGTAACAAAAGAGCTTTGGTCAACTTTCAAAGCTGCCGTTCTATGGTCTTCCTGGGTCGAGGCAGAGCTATCAGGTACAGATGATCTTGTGAAAACCTAGACCTTACCCCCTACTGTGATTTAATTTACTTCATTGTATTCCCGAAAGAAGGGTGGTGTGGTGGGCATTGCTGCTTCAGAGTCATGTGTGTGAATCCCATGCCTGCTTGTTCATATAGAGTTTACACAATCTTCCCGTATCTGCAAGGGACGTCCATTCACATTCTCAAGGATGTGCTGGTTAGGCTCTTTGCCAGATGCAGATTGACCAGAATATGCTCTGAACTTCCGCCACACTGAATTGAATTAAGAGGGGTTGAGAATGTTACATCATTCCTCATTGCAGATGAAGAACTCCTGCATAGACAGATGGAGCAGAATTTCTCCCATGCAGTGACCCAGGTAGCAACTACAGGTGGCATAGCCAGTGTTTTAAGTCCAAGGAAGAAATTAGCACTTTCACACTGAGCATCAGGAATTGAGTAACTTCCTTTAGTATCTAAATGAGATGACGATCTTACCTGCGCATCCTCTTTCTGACACACCAACACTGAGGACTTTCAGCAGAAGTGTGTGAAGAAACGCTCCTGGGGCTCCTTTATACCTACAGCAATACGTCTCCATAATACCTCACTGGGACTGGCAAGTCAGAACTTATTTTTCTTTTTTCTTTCTAGTCTATGTGTGTGTTTTTTGAGAGTTTAGCATTGATGTTTTTTATCATATTTATTGAGTTTTTTATAAAAAGCAAAATTTCCTATTTGGAACAACTAAAGTACTCTCTATCTATTTATCTATCTATCATATAATGACTTGTATCTATTATATAGTGCCTTTCCTATCTATCTATCTATCTATCTATCTATCTATCTATCTATCTATCTATCTATCTATCTATCTGAGGATGACTTTAGTGTGGAGTTTGCATGTTCTCCCTGGGTCAGTGTAGTTTTTCTTCTGGCACACCAGTTTTTCACCCACATCCCCAGACACATACTGGTTGAGTGCACTGGTGATTTTAAATTGTTTTAATGTGAGAGTGTGTGTGTGTGTGTGTGTGTGACTGGCTGTGTGTTCTTTCCTGCCTCGCAACCCATTGTTGCAAGTATAAACTGCAGCATGATTTGACTCTGAATAGGAACAAGCAGGTTTGAGGATGTTATTTTATTAAAAAAATCAATTAAACTGGGCATATGATCAGTCAGTGCAGCACTTTTATGACTACAGCTGAGACCTCCTGTCACTTACTTGTTTCTGCCTAAAAATTAAACTCTGCAGTATTCCTAGTAAGAGAAACAAATTCAGACTCTATATCAGAAATTGTGCCCCAAAGGCAAAAGGTTATAGAAGCTGCTTTGTTACAATAGTCAGCTCTTAATAGATTGCTTTAGTTTAATGAGGTGGAGACAATGCTTTTTTTTTTTAATTTACTTTTACTTTTTCCAGACTTTTGTCAAAGCACAACCCAGTGGTCCCCGATGGCGGCCGGACACACAGTGCTGGAGCAGGGCCCCCAAATCACACTCATTTTAACCAGCCTCATGTGAAGTCACAGTTGACTGCATTCATTCTGCTCTAAGTGATTTGCACAATACGGAGTGGAGGGTAATACCAGTGAGGGCAGGCTTGGTGTCACTCAGCCAAACCTGTTGCGTGGCATTCATGTCCATAGTGCACATTCTAGCAAGTTCTTTGCTAATTAAGCATGATAATAGCAAGCTGTGGATCTTTAAAAATGTATGTATATGTGGTCCCTTTGCACCATTAAAATAGTACAAAACCAGTTATTGCAAATGTGCCCCAATAATCCACCATTTCTGCAGGATACTTTGAGACTCTCAGGACATTTCACTTTAAAGGGCTAAATCGATTATAATCTCTCCATTATCTGTACCCATTATATACAAGTTAGGCTCATGGGGGCTATAAGCTACTTCAGCAACAGCAGGCGAAGAAAAAGGACCAGCCATTCCACTGCAGGCCACACACACACACACACTTGCTCATACGGGGCAATTTTAGAATTGGCAACTAACATGACAAGCAACTGTGAAATGTGGGCAAAAAACAGATACAGACGTGAGGCGAGAATCCAAACTTCACAGAGACAGTGCCTGGTGCAGGATTTTAGACCAGAACTATGTAGCTGTGAGGCAGCGGTGCATGACCAGTGACCACTGTGCCATCCCTACCATGATAATATCAAATATAAAAATTGAGCAGTACAAGTAAAAACAAAAACAGCAAATATAAGGAACACACCACTGACGAAGAGCAGAAAGATGTTAAAAGCGTAACTGATAAGCTGTAAACATCGAGGAGTTCTGTCAGGTCAAGGCTGCTCCAGAATAGGGGACCACATAGCAGAACAGGACCAAGAGATGACCTGTTCAGGACTGCAGAACAAGTTAGTGTCATGCAGACAGTTTGAGAAGAGCAGGAATTGTGTAAACTTAAATGAGGGGCAGCGTTTAAAATGCCAGGGCGAGAAACCGAGTCGTCAGTTTCGACGTGAGTCTCAAGAGCTTTATCAAATAGACCAGTGACAAATGGTCAGAGAGAAAGACTGAGTAAGGTGAAGAAATGGAGTCTTGGACTATAAAGAAGGCCAGCAAGAGAAGACTTTACTAGTATGAGAGGTTCATGTAGTGTAAGCAGCACAGGGGTACACAATACGTCGATTGCGATTGACCAGTAGATCGGAAAGGTAGTGTAGGTGATCGCGTTGCATTCAAAAACATTTTTTTTAAATGTTAGTCTATCATCTCTCCTCCCTGTATTATTTGCCACTTGATTGACATACAGGATGGCCAGTCTGAGATCTCTTTTCTTCTAACACACTGGTCATCCTACACGCACGATCAAACGCACGAGCTACTGCAAAACTCCGGCTATCTAAGTGATCTAGTTAGCCTACCAATTCATATCGACTAAAGAAGGGATTAAAAAAAACAAAATTGTTTTATGGGCTGGATGTGGAATTGGAATTCTCACAATGTCACAATCAAAGTGCGTTTGTCTGATCTGTCAATCAATCATTGCTATTACAAAGAAGGAAAATGTGGAAAGGAACTTTCAAACTGTTCATAAAAACTATGAAACTGACTTCCTTCTGAAAAGCGATCTGAGAAAGAGAAAGGAGAGGGAACTAAAATTGCAATTAATCGGACAGCCGTCATTTTCCACTCAGCTGAATTCAAAAGCAAAGGCAGACACACCGAAGCATCGTTCTGGGTGAGTCACTCAATCATTAAGCATAAGAAGTCATTCCAAGATGGAGAGATGACAAAAGAGGCCTTTGTTGAGACAGATGGCTAGGGAGAAATTCCTGCTGAGATTTCAAGACAAAAGAGTTTCTTCTTGTCATTAAACATGCAGAATACAAGCAACTTAATAACGATCAATGGCTGCTAGACTTGGCATTTTTTTCTGATCTGACCAACATGTTAAATGAGCTTAATTTACAGCTGCAAGGAAAAGAGAACTCCATGGTCAATATGATTAGCTCAGTTAATGCTTTCAAATGAAAAATGCAACATCTGTCCTCAAGGCCGCAGCGCGTTGATTTGGGGAACATCCAAAACCTCATGTTACAGCAGGAGAAGCAATGGAAGGCGTGTGCGCAACTTGACAACATACGCCACACAGAGCAGATTGTAAATTGCCTGCCAGACTTTGACAGACGGTTTCAAGACTCAGCTTTATTTGACTTTATATATTCCGCCGCTGACTTTATATAATCAGGCTTTGACTTTATATATTCTGAAAATCATTATATTTGAAACAGTTCTTCACTGTTTACAGTTCATTAAAACACTTACTCATAACTAAGAACACGTTTATGTCCCTGCATGAAAGGCTAACTTATTGCAATGTATGTTTTCCATAATCAAAGAACAATAGCACACACTGTCCGTGAAAAGATGACATCAGGTGGATTTTGAATATCTGACTGATCTGTGGATGCTGTTCCCTATTTCTTACTGTAGCTGTAGCTCACAGTTGGCATGAAAAAAGAAATAGCACTGAAGTCACAGGGGATCCAAGGACACTTTGCTTTGTGTCACATAAGAGTTCCTGGTAAGCAGCATACCACATGTGCTTCAGAACCGCTAATCCACCTGAAGTTAAGTATCTTCGGGCCTTGCCATTACTTGAATGGGAGACCAACCAGGAAAAGCTTGTGTTGCTGCTGGAAGAGGTGTTGGTGAGGCCAGCAGTCAGTGATTTCCCTGCGGTCTGAATGTGGATCCCAATGCCCCAGAGCAGTGATGTGGACATGGTATTCTTAAAATGGTGGCCGGTTTTTGGATGAGATATAAAACCAAGTCCTGACTCTCTCTGGTCATAAAATATCCCTGGGCATCCTTCATAAAGAGCAGGATGTTTCACGATTCCCCACCATGGCCTTCTCATTCTGGAATCCCTAATCATTCCCTGTCTCTAATTGGCATTCTCTCCCTCACCACTTCACCAAATAACAGCTAATGTGTAGTGACCATACTGGCGCAAAAATGGCTGCCGTCACATCATCCAGGTGGATGCTTCACTTTAGTGGTGGTTGTAGTGGCTCCCCACTCAATGAAGCACTTTGAGTAGTGAGAAAAGCACTATATAAATGTAAAGAATGATCTTTATTTATTGTACCTGCAGAGTATTTGAACCAACAGGCTGGAGTGAACTCGCAACAACTAGGCCTTTTACAATCTTGCAGCCTTACTACAAGGAGAACCTTCATACTACCTAAACTGATAAGGAAAGCTGGCTCTGTCCCGGGAGTCATTGTGGATTTTGTGGAGGAGCCAGTTCAGAGAAGAACAGATCTCTCTTCCAGTAGTGCTTTTGGCATGAACTGGTTTTTGCCCTGGCCATAGCACCGAAACAGCCCTGGTCAGGGTCACTAATGACCTTCTGATGTCAGCAGATACTGGTTCTCCCTCTTTACTCATTCTCCTTGACCTGACAGCTGCTTTTGATACAATTGATCATAATATTCTTCTTCACCGTCTGCAATACACCATTGGGCTTTCAGGAAATGTTCAAAATTGGTTTACATCCTATTTGACCGGTAGAACTGAGTATGTCGCTCTTGGCAGCGCAAAATCTCACACCCATAATGTTACCTGTGGTGTTCCACAGGGCTCTGTGTTGGGCCTCATCCTTTTCATCATTTACATGCTCCCCCTTGGAAGTGTCATTAGCAGACATGGTCTATCTTTCCATTGTTATGCCAATAACACTCAGCTTTATCTTAGGACTACTCCCACCTCCTCTACTGCTCCTCTGCCAACATCTACACTGACTATTTGTTTGGAGGAAATAGAGGCATGGATGAGGCTCAACTTCCTTCAGCTAAACAGATCTAAAACAGAAGCCATTTTAGTTGGCACACCACACCAGCTTTGTTCTTCTACCATTACCAGTATCACTTTTTCTGATCAAAACATTCCTGTTTCTACATTTGTTACAAATTTGGGTGTTAAAATGGACTCTCAACTCACTTTTGACACCCACATTAAACATCTCTGTAAGTCATCTTTTTACCATCTCAGGAACACTGCTAAACTTCGTCCAACACTTACCCTGGCAGATGCAGAGAGGCTTGTCCATGCCTTTTGTCTTGTCCAAACTGGATTACTGTAATGCGCTCCTCATTGGGATTCCTGGCAAGAGTATCCAGAGACTCCAGTACATTCAGAACAGCGCTGCCAGCTTCCTGATGAGGGTGCGAAAGCATAGCCACATCACTCCTATCTTGAAAACCCTTCACTGGCTCCCTGTCCCACTTAGAATAGACTACAAGGTTTCCCTCCTTACCCATCAGTGCATCTATGGATCTGCTCCCTGTATCTACAGGAACTCCTTATCCCTCATACTTCCTCACGCACCTTCCTCTCTGTGCATATTAACACTCTTCAAGTACCCAGAACTAAGCTTAGCAGTATGGGTGATAGGGCCTTTTCTTCGGTGGCGCCAAGGCTGTGGAATTCTCTCCCTGACTACCTGAGAGCCCCACAGTCAACTGATGCTTTCAAACGAAACCTAAAAACGTATCTTTTTAGAAAGGCATTTTGCTTAATTATTTCTATAGATTATTTTGCTTGTTAATTTATTCTTATTTTGTAGCACTTTGATTGTTAAATATATAAAGCGCAATATAAATAAAATGTATTATTATTATTGAACATTCTGGTACTGAATATTCTATATATGGACAGATTGGTCTAAAATATACATTAACATACTCAACAAATAATATCTGACCCTCTTTTGCTAGTGACTAATGTAGGATTTGTAAAAGAGATTTTAACTCGGCTAACTAATTATCAGTTTTGCCTTTGACAATACCGGGACTTAATCCAATAATTTGGCAAGGCTGCCACTTTATTTTCCTTACCTTTCTCTGTTGCAGGAGGCATATCTGTGACCTTTGGACTTGTATCAAGTTAACTGAGGAACACTTGTTTTAAGAAAGAGAATAACACAATGTATTAACAAATACAAGGATTATAGAAATATGATAACTGCATTATATGCTTACATATAAAACTGGATGCAGACAGATTAGACAGACAAACATATAATATATAGGCTGGCTGTTTACTGGTATTCAGAGTTCTACTTTAGCTTGGCACAGATAAATAGTTTTATGATACCAAGTCTTTATGGATGATGGCCAATGTTGTGTGGAGCTGTGTGACAATGCTGGTCCCCTACAGACTCACTCTTCCAACATGGGAGTCTGTGGAACCAACATCGTTGATAGTTATGACCGAGATGAGCCGACATGAGGACAATTCACTGATGATGCCAGAGTATGGTGGAAAAAAGTGTTCAAATGCCTTTATTAAAAGCAAAGTGCCAATGGTGCAGTGTTCAAAAACAAAGTACATATATAAATCCATAAAAATCATTGTGAAAGTGAGGATACAAAATAATCAATAAATAAATCCTTTAAAATCCAAGGTTAAAATGCAGTCTAACTTGTTCTGATCTCTGTCCACCTCTTTCTCATGCTCCCCGGCTCACCCATTGCTTGAGTAGCCGGCGAAGACTCAGCAGCCACAAGCTCCTTTCGGCCGACCTCCGTCTTGGCTGCCACCAGGCATCACAGCCAGACCGTCTGATGTCGGCTCTCCTCCCATCTTCCTTCGCGCTCACATAGTCGCACCTCGGAAGCCTAGGGAGTGCTCCTGCCTTGCTCGCCACACTCCACCTGGATGTTCAGTGTGGCGAATTAGCCCCTAGAGCACCACAGCTAATGCTCCTTCACGGGGCTCCAGCTCTTACTGTCTCATCCTTCCAGGTGGCCAGATCCTCCTGCTAAGACACCTTTTCACGTCTTCTAACCTCTTTCCTTCTTTTCTTTGATTTTCTCCCCTTTTATTTTTCCTCCACTTTCCTTGTGCCGACCCGTATATATACACTCAACGTCTCCGTGGGTGCAGCGCTTTAATCACACGCCACAGGAAGCCAATGAAGCAATTGAGAACGATCGCACCCACACGTGCAGGTGCGACTCGCTCCAACTACCTCATTAACTCCCTACGGTCGTGCAGTCGCGCCCACAGAGAGTGACTTGGCTCTATGGAATTAAAACTTGGTGCTTTTTTTTTAAGTCATGGACCCGCTATACCACAAGCTGTTGATTTGTTGCTGCTCCAAGTTCAAGTGAAGGATTCTTCTTGTGTTGGAGTTCACTCCTTCTCCTTGCTGCATGATTCTTTACTTGCAGGTTGCAGTGCTTCTTTCAGCTAAACCCTTTTCTGTGTTGTCTGTAACACTTTCTGGCACAAGAGTTTAGATGCTGAAGTTTCCTTCCTGAAGTGATGGCTGCTTGTCAGCCTTTTCAACCCACTGACCCACAGCTTTGGCTTGGCAATTCGGATTTCAGCTTTCGGCTCCATAAAGAGAAAGTGGTTTCCATTTCTCAGCTCCACAAACAGAGAGTGGCTCATCTGCTTTTAGTTTCAGAAAGCAGGTTTTAGAGGTTTTCAGTCATTTTTCCAAAACAGTATAGTATAATATGTGCTTTTGTCTCCTTCCACATCTCTCATGTAGTCTCATCCAGTCTCCTCCTGACTACTCATGCAGGAAACTTGAGATGGGCTCAGCTGCAGACCTCCGCAGTTCCCAGTATGTTCTACAGCAGGGGTGCCCAGACTTTTTTGGCTTGTGAGCTACTTTTAAAATGACCAGGTCGAAAAGATCTACCTACATTAAAAATGCTACATATAAACTGCTCAAAATATTTAAAGGAACACTTTGAAAACACATCAGATCTCAATGGGAAAAAGAAATCCTCCTGGATATCTATACTGATATAGACTGGGTAATGTGTTAGGAATGAAAGGATGCCACATCGTTTGATGGAAATGAAAATGATCAACCTACAGAGCCCTGAATTCAAAGACGCCCCAAAATCAGAGTGAAAAAATTATGTGGCAGGCTAGTCCATTTTGCCAAAATTTAATTGCAGCAACTCATAATTGTACGCAGCACTTTGTATGGCCCCTGTGTTCTTGTATACATGCCTGACAACATCGGTGCATGCTTCTAATGAGATGACATATGGTGTTGTGGGGGATCTTCTCCCAGATCTGGACCAGGGCATCACTGAGCTCCTGGACAGTCTGAGGTGCAACCTGGTGGCATTGGATGGACCAAAACATAATGTCCCAGAGGTGTTCTATTGGATTTAGGTCAGGAAAGTGTGGTGGCCAGTCAATGGTATCAATTCCTTCATCCTCCAGGAACTGCCTGCATACTCTCACCACATGAGGCCAGGAATTGTCGTGCACCAGGAGCCACTGTACCAGCATAGGGTCTGACAATGGGTCCAAAGATTTCATCCTGATACCTAATGGCAGCCAAGGTGCCTTTGTCAAGCCTGTAGCGGCCTGTGTGACCCTCCATGGATATGCCTCCCCAGACAATCATTAACCCACCACCAAACTGCTCATGCTGAATGATGTTACAGGCAGCATAATGTTCTCCATGGCTTCTCCAGACCCTTTCACTTCTGTCACATGCTCAGGGTGAACCTGCTCTCATCTGTAAAAGCACAGGGCACCAGTGGTGCATCTGCCAATTCTGGTATTCTATGGCGAATGCCAATCGAGCTGCATGCTGCTGGGCAGTGAGCTCAGGGCCCATTAGAGGACATGGGGCCCTTGGGTCACCCTCATGAAGTCTTTCTGGTTGTTTGGTCAGAGACATTCACACCAGTGGCCTGCTGGAGGTCATTTTGTAGGGCTCTGGCAGTGCTCATCCTGTTCCTCCTTGCCCAAAGGAGCAGATACTGGTCCTGCTGATGGGTTATGGACCTTCTATGGCCCTCTCCAGCTCTCCTAGAGTAACTGCTTGTCTCCTAGAATCTCCTCCATGCCCTTGAGACTGTGCAGGGAGACACAGCAAACCTTCTGGCAATGACACGTATTGATGTGCCATCCTGGAGAAGTTGGACTACCTGTGCAACCTCTGTAGGGTCCAGGTATCGCCTCATGCTACCAGTAGTGACACTGACTGTAGCCAAATGCAAAACTAGTGAAGAAACAGTCAGAAAAGATGAGGAGGGAAAAATGTCAGTGGCCTCCACCTGTTAAACCATTCCTGTTTTGGGGTCATCTCATTGTTGCCCCTCTAGTGCATCTGTTGTTAATTTCATTAACACCACAGCAGCTGAAACTGATTAACAACCCCTCTGCTACTTAACTGACCAGATTAATATCCCATAAGTTTCATTGACTTTATGCTATACTCTGATTAAAGTGTTCCTTTAATTCTTTTGAGCAGTATATATATATATATATATATATATATATATATATATATATATATATATATATATATATATATATATATATATTCATGGCATTCGTAGTCTGAATCACAATTTGATTGTATGAGTGGTTACCTACCAGGTAACGCTTGTGGTCGGTCTGCAAGTCGGCAAGTAGGTAACCACCCATACAATCAGATTGTGATTCAGACTACGAATGCCATGAATGTAATTACCCCGATCTGCATGCTGTAAAATAAATGAACTACACGCCGTGGCACAATGTAAAGAGGCTTCGCCTCCGACGCTAACGTCTGAGGTTCGATCCCCGAGAGGGGGTGCAGTAAGTGTGTTCACCTGATGAGCCCAGAATTAGGGCGAAACACGTGTCGTGAACTCTTTGCATTATTTGACTGTAAAACTATTCAACATATATATATATATATACTGAGTATACTTTATATGGGGTGCCAAACAGACAAATATAATGATTTTCGGAATATATAAAGTCAGTCTTTGGAATATATTACACCAAAATCTGATTATATAAAGTCAGTAGCGGAATATATAAAGTCAAGTAAAGCTGAGTTTTGAAACTGTCTGTGAAAGTCTGATAGGCAGTTTACAATCTGCTCTGTGTGGCGTATGTTGTCAAGTTGTGCACACGCCTTCCATTGCTTCTCCTGCTCTAACATGAGGTTTTGGATGTTCCCCAAATCAACGCGCTGCGGCCTTGAGGACAGATGTTGCATTGTTCATTTGAAAGCATTAACTGAGCTAATCATATTGACCATGGAGTTCTCTTTTCCTTGCAGCTGTAAATTAAGCTCATTTAACATGTTGGTCAGATCAGAAAAAAATGCCAAGTCTAGCAGCCATTGATCGTTATTAAATTGCTTGTTTTCTGCATGTTTAATGACAAGGAGAAACTCTTATTTCTCCGTCCAGGGGTCTTGAAATCTAGGCAGGAATTTCTCCCTAGCCATCTGTCTGAACGAAGGCCTCTTTTGTCATCTCTCCATCTTGGAATGACTTCTTATGCTTAATGATTGAGTGACTCACCCAGAACGATGCTTTGGTGTGTCTGCCTTTGCTTTTGAATTCAGCCGAGTGGAAAATGAAAGCTCTCTGATTAACTGCGATTTTAGTTCCCTCTCCTTTCTCTTTCTCAGATCGCTTTTCAGAAGGAAGTCAGTGTCGTAGTTTTTATGAACAGTTTGAAAGTGCCTTTCCACATTTTCCTTCTTTGGAATAGCAATGATAGATTGACAGATCAGACAAACGCACTTCGATTTTGACATTGTGAGAATTCCAATTCCACATCCAGCCCATAAAACAATTTTGTTTTTTTTTAATCCCTTCTTTAGTCGATATAAATTGGAAGGCTAACTAGATCACTTAGATAGCCGGAGTTTTGCAGTAGCTCGTGCGTTTGATCGTGCGTGTAGGATGACCAGTGTGTTAGAAGAAAAGAGATCTCAGACTGGCCACCCTGTATGTCAATCAAGTGGCAAATGCCATAGGGAGGATATATGATAGACTAACATTTAAAAAAAAAATTTTTTTGAATGTCAACCAACGCGATCTACCTGCACTACCTTTCCGATCTACCGGTAGATCGTGATCGATGTATTGGGCACCCCTGCTCTACAGGTATCTAAACACTAGTACCACCAGTGAGATGCTGCCATTGTGTACACAGTGGTGTTGTTTGGAGAGGAGACATCACTCTTTGGAGCAGGCAACGTCCGTCCTTCCATGCAGACCCCCCCCCCTTGCAGAGAACTGCCACCCATCCAACAGAGCACTGTGATGGTCCGGGTCGGCTCCATGCTCCCTGTTCTGAGAAACTCTTGAACCCGAACTATTGATAGTTATGTACCGAGATGAGCCAGGCAAATGAGGAGGCACACACATCCAGCCATGGGGTAGGTGCAAAAAGTGCTCAGTACTTTTATAAAAATCCATCAAAACAAAGCAGTGTTCTAAGGCATAGTGCAATCTTGAATAAATAAATAATCTATAACAAAATCCTATGTCTCCCCGGCTTACCAAATTCGGGTCTCGCAGCACAAGTAGACATCAACCAGCAGGAGCAGACAAGCCTTTATCCTGGCCCGTGTCCCCGCTGCCAGTCCTCTGACATTCCAACTCCTTCCGACTCCCGTTGCCATCCCCAGCCTCACAGAGGAGTCCTCCTCGTGCTTCTACTCCCCTTGGCCCCCTCTTGAGCGCCGGCCACATGCTCCATCCCCAGGGATCACTTTCCCATCCTCCTGCTTCCTTTAATTCTGCATCGGCTCTCGCTCCTGCCCTTGTGTCCACTGTATAACATCTGCTCTCCTTGTATTTACTTAATTGGGCGCAGGTGTGAGACACCACTCTCTTCAAGGTACCTGACTGATCTGCTTGCTTTTAGATGTGTGTGGGTGCGATCAATCAAGCACTCCAAACAACCCTGGAATGAAGCACGCATGTGCTCCCTCAGTCGATTCAAGCCTGCACTTCCTAGGAAACGATTATTTATTTAAAACTTACTCTTTGCCATGGACCATTCATCACAAGCACTCACAGCACACGCACACTCAAGGGGGTAATGAAAACTGCAGGGCCTACTGGTGCTGGAAACAGGCACCTGACATGTCAATAATTTCCCACCTTACAAGACGCAATATTATCCTAGATAAGAAATTACATTGAGCACATATAGAAACCTAGGTAAAGAATTGCTTAAGAAGACAAAGCTGAAAAATTTTACAAACATTTTAATAATACATTACCGAGAGGAGCATATTACTTATTTTGGACATCTGGTGGGACACGACCCACTGGCCCTTACTTCTGAAACGCCACTGCTGTGTTCACTACTGTCTGTCATGAAGAGCACATTCAGCAAAAGGATGATCCAAGTGCTCTGCCGCTATACGAGATTAATCCTGACAGCAGTTCTAGGATGGCTGACATACTCTATATCTCTTTTCTTTTCTTCTTACTTTATGAAGAGTATTCTGTGATGTAATGGCCTGCACTTGACTTGTAATGCTCTGGAATATATATACTGTATATATTTGTTTTTAGTATCCTTTGGGATCAAAAATGTTGTAATTAATAATAAAATTGTCAAACCATCTTAAAGGAGTACTCCACCCAAAAAGTATTCTTTTTTATATGTTACTCCCCACATTTAATTTATAGTGATGGGCAAGAAAAATGTCATCTCATATTTTCATGCAGAATGGAGTTATGATATAACAGAAGCCAATAGTGACTAATGCTGTAAAATAGCAAACAATGTGAAAAGCATCCATGCAAAAAAATAAAAATAAAATCTCACACTGCTCGTGTCCCATAAGCATCATGTCATGGTATCCAGTCGTATGCACAAAACAAGCAAAACGCATGGTTTTTGGTAAAATATTATTAAAAAGTTACTTCCGAAATAATCAGCGCACATCACAAACAAGTAACTAAAGCCTCACGGCATTGACTTGTTACAAATCTATACGGGCATCATTATATTTTTCATTTTCTGCCCCCCTGCTGTATTACATGATTGGGGTACAAGCGCCATTACCTCCGCAGCAACATTGAACTCCGTTCTTCATGACACGTCAGAGCCACCGTAGAGCACATGTCATTTCTTACTCTCTTTAAAACGGATGCGGTTTTGCTGTCATAATGAAAACGACAAAGAAAGGCGTTCTGTACCACAAAATATTCTGAATGAATTTAACTCGGATTGTAACGCTACCAGTTGCCGTAGGGGGAAATCCCTGAAGGAGTATGTAGGTGCGAGAAAGAGGCTGGAGCGTTGTTAATGCTGTGAGAAGAAATTACCTGACGACAGGACACCTTTTAGATGAGCTCTCTCTCTCTCTTTCTATATACTGTGTATATATACGAGGGGAACCCAGAAATAACGAGATTTTTTTAATCGTAGATTTCTCTCAATATTTCCAAAATTTAATCATTTTCAAAATACTCTCTCTGAGACACAATACATTTGTCCCAACACTTTTTCCATTATTCAAAACTTCTGAAACTTTTGCTAAGTTGACAGCCTTCAGTACCTCCGCCCTTTGCTTCTTGGCCTCCTCTACATCCTGAAAACGCTTTTCTCTAAGGTCCATCTTCATTCTTGGAAATAAGAAAAAATCGCAGGGTGCGAGGTCAGGGGAGTGGGGCTGTTGGGGACCGCTGTCATTCCGTTTTCGTGGAAACTGCCACACACTCAGTGCTGTGTCGGCGGGAGCGTTGTCGCGATGCAGAAGCCATTTGCCTGATCGCCGCAATTCGGGTCGTTTTCTCCGCACAGCATCACGCAATCGCTTGAGCTATTTAAGGTGAAAAAAAAAACTTCCCTGGCTCAAAGCTTCTTCTTTGAAAGCCTCTTGAAGCATAGTGACAGCTTCTTCTGCTGTTTTCCCCAAAAGGAAACAGAACTAGATGCAAACACGTAATTCTGTCAAGTCTGCCATCAAAAAAGTGACGAAGACGGTAACGGAGGCTCGGGGAAACAATTAAACGGATCTTACAGACCTTTCCCCAAGGACGCTGCTTGGCCAAATGCTGCCGAGGGCAGTCTAGTACACGCACCTAGCTGGTAAACGTCGGAACTAACGCCCCTTCAGCCTCCAGAAAAAAAAACTCGTCGATTTTGGGTCCCCCCCTCGTGTATGTATGTATGTATGTATGTATGTATGTATGTATATATGTATGTTTGTGTAGAGTAGCGACCCTCGAAGAAGCACAAAGGACATTGAGTAAACATTTGGTAGATGCCAGTGCACCCAACTTAAGTAATGCAGCGCAGTCCCTACGGCGCATCCTCCTCTCATCAGCCCAATGTGAAGGTCCCAGGCACACCATAAATACAAGAAAATCACAAGCGCCTACTGCCTCGCTCGGTGCTCTAGCTGGCACCGTTATTGTCCCCGTCTCTCGCTGGTCTGCCTCCGCTATTCTCTTAAATCTCCTTTTTTTGTACCCTCGACCCCCAAACCACGGTCACTCTGCTGCTTATGTTGTCCCTGCTGCAGTTTTCCGCTCCTGCTTTTGAGGGGTGGGGAAGCCGAATTGCTCGTATACAGTCCTTGTTTACAGGACCGTTCGTCTTGATGCACATTGATCGTTTTAACTTACATTTACCGTCTGGACGTTGTTGCTGTTTGTTTTGCGCGTTTTGCTCTGTTTCACATTCGGGAACTGAAATATGGATGTAATACAGAGGGTCATTGTGCTTCGCGGATGTGTCACATGTTGATTTACAATTGGCAAAGGCGGATTGATGAATACGCTATCCAATGCTGCAGCCTAGGGGCTATTGACTAACTGTAGGCTCCCATCTTGGGGGGTCGGAGTCAATAGATTAAGTTCTTTAACAGCAGTTCTGTAACGTGTTAGGAAAATGAAACTACCGTTACTTTACAAGTGTACCTTGCATTTCCTGCAGGGATGAACTGGCAAATTGGACTAACGGCGCTGTGTAGTCATGCCGCAAGCTGTAAGATCGAGAAGGAAAGGTGCAGTGTTATTGGCCCGCACCATCTCTTTCAGCCCCTGTTCAGTTATGTGATCACACTAACCGATGCGAAAAGTGAGTAGGGATGGAAAGCATAAACATTTAGTGAATTATGCGCAAGGGATTGTAAAAGAGCAGGTGTGCAGCTGTCTGTAAAATGAAAATTTTTCTTGCATTCTCCTCAAAACATTTGAAAAAATTACAATACCGTAAATAAGTTATTAATCAGTGACTGCAGGGTACATTGAAAGATTAAGGACATCCATAAAGCAGCGCACAGCTAGTGAGATACAGGAGGACAGGTAGTCAGTCTTCTATACCAGTCATTGCCAAGTTAATCCTAGGGGGGCACCCTGTAGTGCAAGATTTCCTCCAAACAAGCATCTTTTATTTGGATTTATAATCCTAAATAAGATGTTATTTATAAATTTTCCAAATCTTTTTTGGTACCACTCCGGAAATTACAAACTTTATGGAATAAAGAGAGAATTTATTTGTGAGATGCATAAAAAATCTTTTTTTTTTCTATTTACAATATATATATATTTTTTTTAAATGTTCTGGTTATTTAAGGCAGTATTTATTCATAAGGGCACACAAGTAGATAGCACTGACATAGCTGTCCTTTGCCATTCATTGTTTTTGGCCCAGTTGTCTGCTGTGTTTATCATCAGTTCTCAGTATTTGGATAAATTTAAGAGAACAACCCCACAGAGATAAAAAGACAGTGATAAAACGCCTCCTTATGGCTCCATCCGCAAGGAACATGACAACATTTAAAGCAACAGTACAACATCACCTATGAAATCAACATAAAAAACAACTCAGAATTAAACATATAACGAAAATAAAACAGTTTCTTAATTGCTCACGCAGTACATGTGACTCTAACATTTACTGCTCTTTTATTAAGGGAAAATAAGAGAACAAAGGCCTGATAATTCAAACAATGAGATCAACAGAAGGTAAAAATGGCTTATTGATTGTGAAACTGGTAGAAACAAAAACCTACAGCTTGGAGGTGCCAGACTGAACCTGAGGACCTGAGTGCACTACACCATTTTACTTTTAAGTCAATAGGGGATAATCCACGCATTAAAAGAGGCCTGAATAGTTGGTGTCTAGCAAGTTGTGGTGTGCCAGTCTGGACAAAAGCCTAGTGCCAATCTGTGATCCCTGATTATCTGTCAGTAATGCCAATGCAGAGCACTCTATATCAGAGCGGGCTGTGGTGATATAATAGACTGAGGTCTGTAGTGCAACAGGAAAGACTCAACACTCAAACGCTGATGCAGGGCGGAGGAAAATTGCGCCGCCCCCTTATTTAGGTATTTCAATTTAAAAGACTAAAATATACAGTAATTCTTTGCCGCCCCCTAAAAGTTCCGCCCCTGCCACCCCCACTACGCTACGCCACTGCGCTGATGCTCCTTGAAACTGAGACCCTTCGACAACTGGGTTTCATGGTTTGCTACTAAGAGGACCAGGATAAAGAAATCTGTAATGGTGGGGACATGTGCTGTATGTTGCTATTGTGCTCCTTTGTGTTGTGCGGTCACCAACAGTTTTTGTTTTGATGTTGTGGGTTAACTGGCCAGACAGCATTAGGCCACTGTGCAGATTGGTGGAAGTGACTTTGTTGCTCATATTGTGTTTGCAACTAATTCTTATTGCTTACTCCTTCAGACACTGTTGCTGATGTCATATTATTGGTATAAAAGCCAGATATGGCCGTGTCTATAGCCCATAATATATTGTTACATTGGTATATTAACAGCGTTGTCTGTATTGAGCGCCACCCTGCGACTTGAATTTCATGCCCTCGGGTCACTGCCTGAAGTAAGGTACAGAGAGGTGGGGCATTTGTATTAACAGCAAGGTCATTGGGGGCCCAATGTTTGCCTCAGCCTGGGGGGCTTCAAGTTGCTTAATCCACCCTTGGTCATTGGTCATACAGTTTGAAACCATACACTTTTAAATCGCAGGCCACAATCCTGTCCTTGAAATGACGTACAGTGGCTGGGCAGAGCGGCAGCACGCTGTGACATACAATGAACATTTGGTTAACGAGTCGGATGAATTCACAATACGGAATATAAAATGGTGGATTTTCACTTGCACTGGGGATGGTCTTCTTTGTGAATAGTATTGCATTTGTTATTTAACACATTAAAAGTGTTAGGGTGTGTGCTTTCATGGAACTCTACAGCAGTGTTGCAAGGCCGCAGTTAAAGGCAATTCAAGGGTATTGTTGGCCGAAGGCAGCAAAGCTCAGAGCAAGGTGTGTCTGTGGGTAGGTTTGTAAGGATGTTGTGCTTCTACTCTATAGGTAAGACAGAGTAAATCTTTTCTGTGTGTTTGCGTTAGCCAGCTCAGTGTAAAGTATGTGCAAGTTTTTGTTTTAATTGAAGTGAATAATTAACTAATTTTGCAATTACATAGGGTTGTCAGCAGTGCAGTAAACATAACAGGTACAATACTGAGCATAGGGTAGCATGAGGATAAGATTAACAAGTAGATTATTTGAGTGATGTTAAAGAAACATTGTTACAACATTTTTATAAATTATAAATCATAACATTTGAAATATAGAAAATAATAAATTGACCTGATACAATGCTATTCAATATTTGCTTTCTGTCATTAATATTACCAGAAATGTTGATGAACATAGCACGTAAAGCATTAAAGAGTCCACTCAATAAAAGTAGTAGCTTTTAAATTACTTCACATGTTATGTTCATTCAGTTTAATAAATAACCTACAGATATTTTGCGCCAGTATTTTAATTTTATGTGCCCTATCATGTTTCTGAAATTTTGTGTAAGAGGATGACGTTGTAAATACAAAAGTAAAATATTTGACGTAGAAAAGCTATATTAAATTAAACATACTTATATTTTATTAAATGTTTTTCTTCAAGACTGTATTTCTTTTCTTTAGTATTATTTTTTCCCGCAGGCCCCTGATGTGCTGGCTATGCCACTGGCTGTCGTTCAGGGTATATTTACACAAACAGACACTCACACCCATTGGGCCGATTTGACCTAATCGGTATGTTTTTGGAGATCTGGTAGAGAAAACCCATGGAAGCCCTAAAGGGAACATGCAAAGTCTGCAATGATTACGACCGGACGCAGGAAGCCAACAGCAATACTAATCATTATTATTATTATGATGATGATGATGATGTGGATCCACTGTGATTGGCGAGTGTATGATGCCATAAGAGCAGCCTCTCCCTGAATGTCGACAGCACAAAGGATATCATTGTAGACTTCACAAGGAACAAAGGCAGTCGCACTACGTTCCACATTAACAGCTCCTCTGTCCAGACAGTTAGCAGCTTCAGGTTCCTAGATGTCCAGATTATCATGACCTTTCATGGTCAGTCAACACCACCTTCATAGTCAAAAATATTACAGCAAAGGCTGTTTTTCTTGAGGAGGCTGAAGAGCTATAGGGTGGGAACCAAAACACCAAGGAACTTTTAGTGATGCACTGTTGACCAGATGGATCACAGTATGGTTTGGTAACCTGACTTGCAAGGATTGCAAACTTCTCCAAAGGACTGTCCACACAGCTTCTAAAATCATTGAGAGTGACCTTCCACAGCTTCATATCATCTAGTCAACCTGATGTCTGAGTTGATGTCCATCACCTCTGATGCCAGCCATCCAGCTCATCCCCTGTGTTCATGTCTGCCTTCTGGGATGGGCTACTTGAGCCTCACTGCTTGCTCTACCTGCTTCAGGAACCGCTTCTTACTCCAGGCCATAAGGTCACTGAATTCCCAGTAACCTGATCTTACCCACCTGCTGGTTTAAGTGTCATTGTACTGTAGTTACTGTATTTATTTATGCTGTTTATTTATTTAGTTATCCTCTTATTTATTTATCCATCACCACAAGTGTGGCACAAGAATTTCACTATGCTCGTGCAGTGTAGGTAACAATGAAGATCTCTAATCCTTACACCTAAAAGAGTGAAAGTGAAAATGGCAAGTCAAAGAGCCTTTTGTGACCTCCTGTTTGTGTTTGTCACTGAAATGCAAATGCACAAGAAGCTGATTAGACAGCACAAAGCTGCCCACCATCTTCAGTGCCGCCACAATTGAAGGGCACCAAACTGGAAGAACACTTGTGTCTTTGTCGTCATCCAAAAATACAAATGGGCTGCAGCCGACTTTAAATGTCTTTATTCGAGTCATTAGAAGTTAAAAAGTCCCATAAAGATTTTGGAATCGAGAGCGAGAGGCTGAAGAAGGGTGGGGTTGAGAAACAGAACTCTTTAATAGCACTGTAAGGCACACTGGCCGTCCCCCATACATGAACAGACACTTGTAAAAGTTTGGGGGGCTTGGGAGGTATAGGGTCAAGATGGCCAGTGGAGTACCCTGAGAAAAGCTTAAGTGGGCATGGAGGGGAACGTGCCAACTGCACACTGACACTAACTGGACTGAGATTCAACTGACATTCATCCTGCATAAATACATGAGTTGGTGGGCACATGGGCGTGCCCTCCTAAAAGCTGGCATCTCACCCAGACTTGGTCCTTTTCTTATGCCAACTGCTGTCAGAGCAGACATGGAGTTTCAACGATCCTGAGTTTGGTACACGATGGAAGGTAAAATGGAGGAGCATAATAAGGCAAAGGGAAAAACAAGGACACCTTCCAGGCAATTAAGTTAAAAAATGTCGACAATCCAAACAAAATGAGGAGATGCAAAAAAGTAACACTGAGAATGTGAGAGAAACAATTTAGAAACATTATGAAAGAAAAATAGGTTGGATGGAGGAATGTCAGGAAACGGGCATTTGATTAAATGTGATAGTACTGTGCACTGACAGTGATAATTTGAAAGAGGTAACAAGAGACAAAGAACTGCAGACAATCCGTCGGGATCCATCATTATGAACTGCTTGGCGCCACAGGACACATGTACACATGAATTCAGACCGGCTCGACATTAGCTCCCTTCACCCAAAACCCAGAGCTTCTGCAGTTGGTGCTGTCTCTTTGAGACCATGACATGAAAAAAGAAGGATCAGAAAATGGATGGATTGTACCACAGCGCACATGTACACTTTACAGCCTTAGCGCTGTCACTGACTGTGTAGACTTTGACTGCTCTCCCCCTGTGCTCGGTCTCTATGTCCCTCTTGCTTCTGAAAGACGCGGTTAGATTCACTTGTCATGCTGGAAAAGCCTGATGCGTTAGAGTGTGCCTTGTAAAGGCCTGGTGTTCCATGTTGGACTTTTTCCTGCCTTGCACCCAGTGCGGCTCAACTGGGCTTTGACATACCAAAGCAATGAATAGAAGAAGGTTTAGAAAAAAGATGGATGGACTTTCAATTTTCCAAAAGAATTTCATGCTGATGTATAAGCAGCTAGGAAAGCTTTATACAAGTTTATAAGAAACAATAAACAGCTTCTAAATGACAAAATCATTATTGACCCTTAATTATCAATCTCAGCCCTCAAATTGCTCAAATTCTGTAGATCTCACAAGGACACACTATTCATCTGAGTACCTTATGTTTGTTACAGCCACATCATAAAAATCCTCATTCTTGGACGCATTATTTCTATATTTGATTTCTGTTTTTCCAGTGCAGTGTTGCAGGGAGCTGAAGTCTGTCATGGCAGGAACAAGCGCATATAGAATTGATTTGACAGAGGAGGCCTATTCATGACATGATACACACATTAAGGCAAGGCTAAAATAACCAACTTAATTTTATCCTTAGACATTTCCGGGTCAAGAAGAGTCCCCAAAGGAATCTCACAGGAACACGTGGAGAACACACAAGCTACACACACCGGGTGCTCCACCATTGAATCCGTTCCATTCTTGTAAAATTAAATGAACTTATCGTTCTTCCACTAGTCAGAGTTTCATTTTGCCATGTGTCACGTATTTATTATTTACTAAGATTAAATGCCAAGCACAGTCAAGATGGACTTCTGACGGGTAAATTGTGACTCCAGCCACCTTATTATTGGTATTCATGATTCAAGAGAACATCTCCCAATCAAGATGTGGAATAAATCTCCATTTAATGAACCAGACCGGGGTATACAATGAAATTTTATGTTATCTTTTAAAGTTTTGAAGCTGCTTGCAAATTAAGTCAATTTACTAGCAGAACTAATAACTTGAATCAATAAATGTGATAACATATTATCAATGAAGGTTTTCTCTGCTCTTGGATTTCAGCCCTCAGATTTGATGTAAACAAACAATAAAAATCGTTTTCAAAATTAGAGTGATTAGATTAAAGAATAGAGATAGCCATCGAGATTGAGATGTTATGAAATATTAGGAGGTTTTCAGTCTGAACATACAATCCACAGAAATCCAGAAATGAAGTCATGACAACCTAATTGATTCACTTGAGAGTTTCTTTTACAAAAAATTGAAGAAAAAAGCTCTGAAGCCTTCTTAAAAATGTAAATGAGGCCACGACTAAAAATGTGTGCTCAAGTTCAGAGGTGAGCTACTCCTCTAATGTGTGCTTATACAGCGTAAAGGACTCCGGGCATGGGCTGGCCAGGATGGTTCAAGGTCCCTTACCCGGTTGGGTTGCCAGTTTATTGGAAAGCCCTCGGTTTGGACTAATTACATGGACTGTTTGCTCCCCCGGCACAGTAGGTGGCAGTCCTCCTGCACTGGATACCTGCGGGGCAGTCTGGGAATTGTAGTCCAGTAGCGTGGCCTTGCAGTGTTCCATAGGCGCCACCAGGGGAAGCTGCAGGGACAAATTGTTCCCACTTGAAGGAACCTCCTTCTGACCCAGAAGTACCTCCAGCTGGTGGTGTTGGAGCACAAGAACAACTCCCGGGTCTGGCATAAAGGAAGCGATATTCTCGGCCTCATCCAGGTGAGTCAGAGTTGGTAGAGGAGCTGGACAACACTCACCTGGGGGAGTGGAAAGAGAAAAAGGGAAGGAAGGAAAGAAAGGTAGAGAAAAAGAGGAATTGTGCCCGTGTGGTGTTTGTACATCACCTGTGCAGATACTGTATTTGTTAAATCATTATTTTAACTCGTCCTTGTAATTGTGTTGGTGTGTTGGAGAAAGAAAAGACTGAATGAACCAAATCTCTTTGGTCTAAGCCAGGGGTGGGCAATGTCGGTCCTGGAGGGCCGCAGTATCTGCAGGTTTGTGTTTTCAACCCAGTTTCTTAATGAGTAGTCAATTATTGCTGAAGTGACATTTTGATGCTTCATTTTAGCGGTCTTGCTTGTCAGGGTTCCCCACCCTTAACTGCTTATTTCAATCTTAAACCACTGTATTCAGTGTTTTAATGGCTCCTCATTAGCAATAAGATGTAAATGACAAAGCAGCCAGCAGTTCTCCATCTAGCTTGTTTCGATTTATATATGTGTGTGTGTTCATCATGCACTGTTTGATTTAATAATAACTCAAAATGATCCATTTTAGGCTTCAAATCGTTTGGATGGCATCCTTGGAAAGGAAAAAAATGTATGTTATAAGACCCTTACATTGCAGACTAACCGGCCGTAGAATTAAACAAGGTCCGAGACTGGCAAGGATTGGTTGGAATGAAAACCTGTAGACAATATGGCCCTCCAGGACTGACATTGCCCACCCCTGGTCTAAGCAAATGTAGACCTCATTGAAATACCAGTCAGTAGAATTCTAAAGGGATTGACTATAGGTGATGCCAGCTGTCACTTGCATTCTTTACCAAGGACAGAGGGCATAGCTGCAATCTAGGGTACAGTCAATTTGAGGCAAACAGAAAATGTATTTTAGCTGAAAATTGTATACATTTGCAACTAGGCATCGAGCAGTAGAAATGAACAAAGGACCTATCAGACCTTCAAATCCCAAGAGGACTGCAGTCATAAGTTTTGAAGACTTGCAGCTAGTAAGCTATCATGGGATGACTTTGCTGTTCCCTTTGCATGCAGGCAGAGCATATGGGTGGACAGCTGTGGCATTAGTGAAGAGCTTGAAGAGCTTACAATGTTAATGTCAGATGTATTGTAACATATGGCACATCCCTGCTCACAAGCTGTATCTTCATATCCTATTAAATATTTAACAAGTAATATTATTAAATGCACCAAACAATATACACTGTTAGACATATATAAATGAAAGATCTCTTTGTGTGTGTGTGTGTGTGTGGTGCAGTCCGCTCTGCTCATGCTCAACCACAGCCACGGGAGTTGGTGTGAATTCTACAGAAGTTGTAGAAGTTTATACAAGGGTGGCTTGCACTTGGTGAGATGGCGCATGCATGCACCTCACTTCTCATTCAACCCAAGCAGACCAACTCATCTTTGTGGTACATGCATGTTGTACGTTTACACAACGAGCTACCATACGTTTGCCTACAACAGGTTCCAGCCTGTCCCGCTCAATTTGTGCCACAGCCGCACTTGACTACACGTCTGTCCCGGACAGCATATGACCTGTCCCGGCTCACTCACCAATACTGTACAGTATAGTAAAAATGGCTAAGGAGTCTTTGGGTTGTTTTTTGTCCTGAAGACCACACGCAGATAGTAATATAAAAATAAGATTAAAGTCAAGGAGACACAGTGGCACACTTATAGGCGCTAATATTTCACAGACGCAGCATCCTGGGTTGGAGTCTTGTTCCCAGGTGTTGTCTGGGGGTGCACGTCCTCCCTGGCTCTGTGCCCTTTTTACTGGAAACTTCATTTTTTTTTCTCCATCCCTGAAGGTGTGTCAGTTAAGACTTCCCAATCTGCCTAAGTGTGTGTGTGTGTGTGTGTGTGTGTGTATGCGTAGACTCATCTCCTGTGTTACACTGCGCCCTGCCCATGAGTATCTAGCCTTGCCCCCACTAATACTGAGCCCTGTACTGCGCATGTGTGTATCTACATTTATTAACCATGTTACAAATTTCCAAAGACAATGGCTGTCTGTTTTAGTGCCGTCAGTTAATTAGGTGTATCAGAAGTACTAAGGGCCAATCTCACTGGCAGTTAGGCTGTTGTAGTCATAGACATATATAGATAGACGCCGCATTCACTGTGTTGCCCAGTCGACACGATAAGTCAGCGCGTCCGCCCTATTGCATGTGGTAAAAGTGCCATTTAAACTAATACAGGTAGACGTGGAAACCGGGTTTTCTGATGAAAAAACAATAACGTGCAATTACATGCAATTATTTATACTCTAATAATGGCAATTATTAAATAATAATAATTATTATTATTAAATAATTCCTCCCATATAAGTAACATTTCTCGGACTGCTTTCTTCCATCTCCGAAACATTTCTAGACTTCGTCCTGTTCTTACTCAACACGGTACTAAAGTATTGGTTAATGCCCGAGTCACCTCATGTATAGATTACTGTAATGGTGTTCTATCTGTCATCCCACAAAAACGTATCCATCGCTTACAATTTATTCAAAATTCTGCTGCCAGGATAATAACCTGCTGTTCTAAATCCACTGAACATACTACACCTATTCTCTCTCAACTTCTTCACTGGCTCCCTGTTAACTACAGAATACAATAATAAATACCGCTCTTAACATTTAAAGCTCTCCACAACCTCACTGATCTCCTACAGACTGACACTCGCCTCGCTCACTCTGATTCTCATCTGCAGCTGTACTTTCTGTACCAAACATCAAACTCTGTGCTATGGGAGCTTGAGCGTTCCTCATAGTGCTCCTCAACTCGGGAATTCTCTTCTCTCTCATATACATCAGCTTGATTCAATAACACATTTTAAAATTACCCTCAAAACTTATCTTTTCAAACTGGCATACCAATTGTGAATTTTGCACTGTTACTGCCAGTTATCTTTGTTTGCTTGCTAATTATTGCTTTTTGATTTATCATTCTCTTGTTTTAATTTTACTAATGTTAATTTTATTGTAAGGTGATCTTGAGTGCTAAGAAAGGCGGCTATTAAATAAAATGTATTATTATTATTAATAATAATAATTATTGAGACGAAAACTTGACCAATGTCTGAAAGTCAAAATGGTAAGACTGCAACTGGCAGTCTGGTCTTTCTTTTAACAATGAAATGATACACTCAATGACAAAAATAAACAATTTTATTGTATAGAAATTGGCTTAGTAATTTCTGAAAACATTTCACTCATTCCTCTCTCAATTGCTGTCTTTCACACACACACAATGTGGTATATCTGTACTAATAAAAGGCAAAGCCCTTACTCACTCACTCACTCACTCACTCACTCATCACTAATTCACCAACTTCCCGTGTGGGTAAAATGCTGAAATTTGGCAGGCTCATTCCTTACAGCTTACTTACAAAAGTTAAGCAGGTTTCATTTTGAAATTCTACGCGGAACGGTCATAATTGAATCCTACTTACGTACATATATACGTCCATAGCCTGCAGCTCGGTCACCGTGTGAGGCGGAGTTGCATACCCCATCACCACTCCTCCCACGTAATTGGCTGCCTGCCCATATAAGGCCGTCTGTCACTCCGGTCTCTTCATTCCCTTCTTTGCTTCGCCACGGTATTCACATCTCCCTGCTGATAACTGCAGCATTTTTATTTAATCCACAGCTTCTCCGCTGTTTTATTGTTTGTTTATTACGATGCGAAGTTATCGATGAAGACTGCTGTATGCTTACAACGCTTGACAGATGCTGAATGTCACTTCAACACAAGTCCTGCAAATACTAACGTAATTGAAACAAACCATGAAACTCAAACCGATTATGACAGCAGCAATCCAAGCTGTGAGAAAACAGCAAAAAGGAGGCGTGTCAGACGTCATGGTACATTTTCTGATGCAGATAGACGAAAACAACTTTGTGATGCTGCTGCCAAATACTCGCAGAAAAATCCACAAGTTAATAGACACTCTGTCACTAAATACTTGCAGGCAAATCCACAAGTTCATAAACACGCTGCTGCTAAATATTCGCAGGAAAATGCACAAGTTAATACTGCGATTGCCTGTTAAACATCTTAGATTCACGAGTAGCGATTTAGGTAGTGAACACTTCGATGAATGAAACCTGATATCTTTACAACGGTTGACAAACACGGAATGTAACTTGAACACAACACGTCCTCCAAATATGAACCTGATTGAAAGAAATAATGATAATCAAATCTTTGATGACAGCAACACTCATAACAGTGACAAAACAATTACTGTATATTGACAATCATGTTACATTATTTTCAAAATGTTTCCTTTTCTTTTTCATAACTTTTTTAACACACTACTTCTCCGCTGCGAAGCGCGGGTATTTTGCCAGTTAAATATATACAGGATAGGATCTAAAATCCTTGAAACAGAACTGTCTTCCATAGCTTTTTCCATGTGTTGCCACTCTGTAATTTAAGAGTATTCAGTCTGGCAATATAGTGCAGCATTAGTTTGTGGAAGACAGACACAACTAAAGGCATGAGGATAAAATGATGGTTGTCAGTTTCAAACTGTGTTTCCTCAATGTGTACCTTGAGAAAAAAACACATCATCTGAATCAATCTCAGCCCGATCAAACTGATTGATCAAAGATACACTGACAGCCTGCCCTAATGTTGACTGTCAGGTAACACGCTCCACTACTTTGACCATCTTGACTGTACCCTCAGAAGGAATCATCAAACCTCCTTTGTTTTTTAATGTGAGCTGGTGGTAGCTTTGATCATGATGGCGGTAGAGCATCTGTTTCCAAACTAGCACAGCACACATCACAGGACAGCTTTGTCAAAATCCCGTCTAAGAGCTACCTGACCTCCCACTGCTTCCTGAGGTGGATTTCTTTGGGAAACTTTCAAAGTTTGAGAAATGCTAACAGCTAACAACAATCTACATAGTTAGTGACCAAATACGTTTAGCCAGAACATTGTTTGGAGGCTAACTTGAGCACATAAATGCATAGATTTGATAGCTTAGCCTGCTCAACTAAAGTTAAGATTATAAAAAGGGATTTTCTAATGGCCAAATATAACCAAAACAATTGTTCAGCCTTGCCTTTGAAAGGTAATCCCCCGGGATCTGGTTTGGAGGTTACAGCGGTTTGTATAATCCCAAGCAGCACATGAGTGAGGTATCTTTATCCATTACTTCACTCCACAGCAGTGCCACTCGCAATATGGCGGCGTCGTTGATGTACGATGCTGCTGGTCATGCGGAATCTAGTAATTCTATGTCTATAGTTGTAGTGGTTAAGGTTTTCCCCCTATCCCCGAGGCTGCATTTAAGTTAGTATAATGATAATAAACACCTACAACTAAATGTATTAACAATTAAAAAAAATCACATGTAGGCTAATTTAATTTTTACTTTTTTGTATACAAAGTATAGGGAAAGTATTGTAATCATCCAAAAATTCCATTTTGAGATTTTGATGAATCTCGATGTTGTAGATTTCCCTGAGTCCAAAAATACCATTTTTGAATTATGTCTCTGTGTGTGTATGTGTGTATGTGAACACGATAACCTGAATACGCTATAATTTAGGTCAACCAAATTTTGCACACAAGTATTAAGTACAAAATGTAGATTTACACCAACATTTGGGCTAATTCTGCTAACCAGAAGTGGCACTTTACCTTTAATTCAAGCAGCTGCAGAGTCTGATTTATTCAACTTTACTTTTATAATTGTTCAATATATTATTCATTTGATATAATTTGTAGAGATATATTGATGCACCTTCTGTAAATGTGAGTACCAGATTTGATCATTTTTCTCTTCAGCGTGTAATGCAGTCGTCTCGGTGAAGGCGGTCCACTCTTTCCATGGGCTACTCTGTACTTTGTAGGTTTATGTCACCGGATTGCAAGCAGGACACTCTTTTCCATTCGGCTGTGTGAGTAAGTCCTTTAAAGATCAGCGTGCCGCCCACCAAGGTTGATTCTTGACTTAAATGAAAGTGCTGATGAGATAACGACTGGCTCCCTGTGACTCTAAACTGAGTGGATTAAATTTATCCCACAGCATGGTTACTCTAAAATAAATGTACAGTACTGGCCTGTGATGTCTGCTCAGTGCTTGTCACTTAGTTGCGTATTACTGTGTGCTCAATCGCACATCAATGACACTGAGGGCAGCAGGCTATATCTTTCCGAAATAACTCTATAATTCAAAAATAATGCAAATGCTTTTGCAAAATAATACAATTTTATTGATTTATTTCTGAAAGGTGGAAAATAAGCTTTGGTTAATTTACGATAATTATTTTCGATAAATTGTCAAAACTATCACACACCCTACATCACAATCTGCTAGAGACAACATGACAAAGGTACTGTAACCGCAGTTTACGGTCTAATAGTTGTACTTGCTTTGAGTTTGACTGAGGGAATTAGTGAGAGAAATTTCAGATCATGTTACTGATTCGATTCTTACAAACTACGATTCTGACGATCGCATTACAAATATGTAATAATGATTTGTTTTCATATGTATGTACAGTAAACATACATATACATTCATAATGGCTAATAACACCCTAGTAGCCTACTATATGTATGTATATAAATATATATCATTGCTTATTAATTCAGATAACAATTATATATAAATATATAATGAATTATATATTTATCATGATAATTCACATTGCAGAATTACAACAATAACTCATAATAATTCGTTCACGAATCAAATCCTTAGACGGTTCTCGGGTGCTTCACATCAGTCAGGGGTTTCTTGTGCATGCGCTTTAAACATCCGCGAGCGCCTGCGCAACGAAAAATGATGACGGCATAATGCAGGATACGCATGCGCCTTAGCCATTGAGCGCTACTGACCTGATCTGTTGGGATTTGTTCACGCTGGCCAATCAATTCATATGATTAGTTGAAAGAGTCATGCCTGCTGCTGTGCCCTTTGGGAAATCATGTACATTAGTTAGATTGGGCGGGTTAATGGAATGTCCACAACCTCGGAAGCTCATGTATGTGTACTGTAATCTAACAGGGAGGCTTCTAGTACATGAGATAACGCATCTTAAACACTAATGATCCTATCGTTTAACACGTCACAGATGCAGTGTGCATGTTTAGTTGCAGAACAACATGAAAATAATTCAGGCACTTTCGGAAACCATTTACGCGTCCTTCTACATTGGAGTGGACGTGTACTGTGATACAAACAAACGCTTAAAACACATCATGAATGGATATACAGTAACGTTTAGCAAAATAAAACATGGACATTTTTAAAGAACAGTTACCGACTGAAAATACTGAACTTCGCCTGGGTGGCGACAGGAAGACATGTTTTAGGTGTAGTTACTCTTCTTGACCACTTTCTTTCTAAACATTTTATTTAGTAGTGATGGAAAAATAATAAGGAGAACTCAAAAGCTTCTTCTTTGTAAGTCATGTAACGTTTTCGCTGGCGCGCATGCGCTTCTTACATTATTTTGGACGCAGATTCATAATATGAGGGTTTCAATGTAGATAGCGAAATTTGGATGCTAATATAACAGAATAATTTTTGGAGAGAGTGACTGCAATTGCCGAACGATTGGCGTACAGTTAAGTACTGGTACTTGAAGCCTGCAATCTGATACACCAATTGATTTGTTTCTTTCATAAATGAAGGCCAAATTAGTAGTAATGATAATAATGGTGGATGGTATCCATGTGCTGTTATTCTCTGCTACTTGTCATAGCCAACAGTATTTCTGTGACTTGATACAACAACAAAAACAAGTTTAATACTGCTACTAATAATAATACAGATAATAGTAAAATACTACTACAGTTCTACTACTGTGGTGGGCTGGCATCCTGCCGGGGTTTGTCCCTGCCTTGCACTCTGTGTTGGTTGGGATTGGCTCCAGCAGACCTCCGTGACCCTGTGTTAGGATATAGCGGGTTGGACAATGACTGACTGAATGACTGACTGACTGACTGACTACTACTACTAATAATAGTAAAATAAAAACTACTACTACTGAACAGGCTTAATAAACTTAAATGCAGTAAATACAGGGTCAAACAGAAGCTGAATAGATTTTAAAAAGGAACATGTGAATATGTCACCTTGAGAAGTTATCTAAACCTTATTTTGTCGTTCCAATGACAGCAGATAGCAATAAGACATTAACTAAATCAGTGATGTTAGCTGCTAATAAAATGAGCCAGCATTTGAAGTTCATCTGAGCTCATTCCTCTTTTTATCTGTCAAAGTTGCCTGCCTGGTACTTCTCCACAATTGAGCCAGTAACTAACTAGTAAGTAGGAGAAGGCTGTTGGTGAAAAGTACAAATGTGTTCAGAGTGCAACAGCACTCAGAGGCCTTCATATGACGACTGACGTTAGTGGTAGAGGTCCTGGGGTCTATATCAGGTCAGGTTGGGGAGCATGCACTGGTACAGTGTGTTGCCGCACCCACTACATGACGAAATAACTCGGGATCCCGGTTTGTAACCCCCCAGGCAGACACGCAGTCCAGTCCCACCCTCCAGAAATGACCGTCTATCTGCCACAGCCAGGTGTTACATGGGCGACCCCTTGGCCTGGTCCAGCCACTCAGGTCCTCAACAATGAGGATCTTATGAGCTGAATCACCCTCGGGGAAACGCACCACATGGCCGTAGTGCCGTAACTGACACTCCCTCACAATGCAGGTAATGTGCCTCATTCAGGACTCCATGAGCAACCACTCATTTGACACAAAGTCAAACCTGCGGTACCCAAGGATTCTCTGAAGAGACACGGTACCAAAGGAGTCCAGTCTTCATCTCAGGTCACTGGATAGCGTCCATGTCTCACAACCATATACAGTAGCAAGACAGGAAGCACCAGGACTCTAAAGACTTGGACCTTCGTCCTTTTGCATAGATATCGGGAATGCTAAACATGATCTCATGACCCCCCCATGCTCTCCCAATCCGTCTACTGACTTCATAGGATGAATGAATGTCACTGCCAAGGTAAGTAAACCTCTCGACAAGGTCGACACTCTTTCTGCAGGCAGACACACTGCTGACGGTTGTGCCTAAGAGATCTGGATCTTGGTTTTTATACTGGACGCTCACTAGCCCAGACACTCGGACTCCTTGCTCCTGATCAGAGCCTCCATGGACTTTGCGAAGATCACAGCATCATCAATAAAGTCAAGATCAGTGAATCTTTCTTTGCCAACTGATGTCCCACAGCCACTGGACCCCACGACCCTACCCAACACCCAGTTTATACAAACATTGAACAGAGTAGGAGCAAAAACACACCCCTGACGAAACCCTAGAATCAACTGGGAAAAACACAGAGGTTCTGACTAACTCTGCACAGCACTCACAGTACCAGTGTACAGGCCGGCCATGATATCCAGCAACCTCGAGGGCATCCCGTGAACCCTCAGGATGTCCCACAGGGCAGCTCGATCAACTGAGTTGAATGGTTTACGAAAATCGACAAAGGCTGCAAATAAACTCTGCCGATGTTTGTGTTCGCTCTCCATGAGAACCCTCAGTGCCAGGATGCAGCCGATGGTAGACTTCTTAGGCGTAAAATCAGGACTGCTCCGGTCGCTGGTAGGTGAGCAAGTGATCCATATAGTTAGCGGTAATAAATAATCAACTATGTGTCAGCTAGGTACTGTACCTATAGATAATATCTTTTAAAAACTGTTACACATAAAGCTACTCCATTGTTACTCCAGTAAGCCACTAGCTTTAGATGTAACGTCAGTTAGCTTATTGCAAGTTGGACAAATGTAGATCTCTAAACGCAACTGCAAGTGGAGCACAGGCTGCCTCTTCATGCTTTCATTTTGTTTTGTATGTTTTGTTCTCTGCGCTCCTGACTGCTGTTGACTTGAAACCATCCCTCTGCTTGTTAATGGAAAATGACCACAACGGCCGACTGTCAGAAACATTTATTTGACAATCATGAAACAGCAATAACCCTAGCAGAGTTAAGCTGCAGACCTCCAGAGCTCTGTTCCGTTGAAGAGGACGACGCTTGACTTTGTACTTCAGGGATGTGACGGGACTCGCTTTGTGGGAGGAGTTTGATGACTCAAGTCAGGGAAACCAAACCACAAAAACATGCAATCCAATTGGTTGTGCAGTGGCGCTCCTGAGTGACCCCCCCCAATGGGCCTCCGATATATATAGGAAGGGGCGGCTCTGCCTGCAATGCGAGGTGAAAGTTCCCACCACAATATAATTCATGGTTTGGCCACAGTAATTCCATTTCAGATCCTTTAATGTAAAGACTTGGCTTTGGAAGGAGTTGGTGCGTGACCCCCTTTGCGCCCCCCCTCCTGGATGCCCATGGAGTCAAATGGCCTTCTTTAAGTAAGTGAACTGCTGGAAGCATTCATTCACTTTGAACTTTAGGCTGACAAATATTCTGATTCTGGAAGGCCCAAATTTTAAATGTGTTTTATTTTTTCTGCCAGTTTGAAGATGGGAGAAGGAGAAGTATTGATTGTAAATAGCAGCCCTGGGCTATAAATAAAGCGAAGAGTTCAGTGTACGATGACGTTGGCGCAGGAAGTGAGCCTGAGATGTTGGTCGGTGGGGGAAATGGTTTGAATGGGGGAGTTGGTGGCTTATCAAGAGGTGAAAAGGAAACGTGGGGAAGGATATTGAGCGAGTCTGCTTGTAACTGAAGCTCTAAACTGGAAGGATACGGTGAAAAGAGCAAGGGGAACATAGAAGATGCACAAGTTAGCGAGTCTTCTGGATCTAATAAGGGCTGACAGCTTACTTAAAAATCTCATTTGGGCCTGGGGGCTTTGCTCTTGCTACAACTCTCTTTTTTTGGTAACGATGCTAAACAACATGTCGAAACATACTGTCTCAAATCCTTGGCATGTAAAGAGATGGGGCCTTGCTTCTTGATGGAACAAACACAAACTGTTTATCAAGGGGTACGGCTATGAAGACCAGGCGACTGAAGGGCCTTATGGGTGGGGTGAGCAAAGTCAGTGTGTCAGTTGTGATTAAGTTTGTTAGATGGGAGTAAAACTGAGGTGGATCTGTGATGGTATGATGTACTGGTGAAGCTGAGGTGCTTTAACTACTAGAGGCTTGGCCAACTCACAACGACGTGTAATGGCAGCAGCTTGATTTTGGAACTTGTGGTCAAAGTGTGGAATCAAAGTTGCTGTAGCTGTGGCAGTGAAGTTGTGACATACACACTAGAGGTGGGCCGGTTTAAATCAGAATACCCACCTATAGCGTGTTGTATTGATAAGCCATACATGAGGCTCAGTGAAATGTCCCAGCAGACACTTTAATAAATTGAAAAAATGAACTAATCATACCGGCTGTGGAATGTAAAGTCAACTGCCTCACTACCTCAGATTCAATGATGGTTGACTAAACAAAGTTCGTTATGATATATTAAAATTGCTGCGGTAGGCTGGTGCCCTGCCCGGGGTTTGTTTCCTGCCTTGTGCCCTGTGTTGGCTGGGATTGGCTCCAGCAGACCCCCATGACCCTGTAGTTCGGATATAGCGGGCTGGATAATGGATGGATGGATGGATGGATATTAAAATTGTATGGCTTGGACCAGTGGGAGAGAATACAAATCAACTGAGACAAAGTGAATTAGGAGCTAAACTGTGAATTAAGCGATTAAGTAGTGGGGGAGATGCCCACTTCAATGTCAGCATGGAAAAGTTCATCATCCACCCACCCGTTTTCTAAGCTGCTAATTCCAATTCCTAATATTGTTTGCTATTATCACTTCACTGGAATGGCAGCAGCTTAATTTCTACTTGTCGGGAATTTAAAGTGGCCAACTTGTGTAGACTCTGGTAGTCTTTACATGTCAGCAGACCTGGTTAAGGCAGCATTTCAATTTGTTTGGCAGGGTTCAGTAGTGGCAGTTAGGCCTGCTAAGTGGGGTGATGATGTCGCCTTCATCAGGCATTCGCTTGATGTTAGGATCAGAAATACTCACAGATCTGTGGTTGGGCTTTATTTCAAGGTAGAAAAGGGAAGTTAACAGTGGTAAACATACCTAATCCTTGTACTAACCTTGACATTTCACATACTGATGGGTAAAAAACAAAAGATAGAAATCGATTGCAACGAGTGCAGAATAGAGCAGCTAGAATCTTAACTAGGAAAAAAAAGTCTGAGCACATCACACCAGTTCTGATGTCACTACACTGGTTACCTGTGTAATTTAGAATTGACTTTAAAATACTGCTTATGGTTTACAAAGCCTTAAATAATCTGCTTCATCCTATATTTCAGAATGTCTTACACTTTACACTCTAAATCATAACCTTAGATCTTTAAATGAGTGTCTGCTTAGAATTCCGAGAGCTAAACTTAAAAGAAGTGGTGAGGCGGCCTTCTGCCGTTATGCGCCTAAAATCTGGAATTGTCTGCCAATAGGAATCTGCCAGGCTGATACGGTGGAGCACTTCAAAAGACTGCTAAAAACTCATTATTCTAACATGGCTTTCTCATAACTTCATTTTAGTGTAACCCTGATATTCTATATATGCATTTAATTATCATTATCATTCATGGTGGCTCCACAACCTGTACTAACCCCTACTTTCTCTGCTGTTCTTTTGCTGGTTTTCTGCGGTGGTGATCTGTGCCACCACCACCTGATCCAGAGGTCAGAGGTCCACATGACCACCATCATCTAATTCTTTCACGTGAACCCTGAAAGCCATGAGGACTGACTGAGATCATTTCTCTTAGAGGGGGCTGGGTGGTCTCGCGGCCTTGAAACCCCTGCAGATTTTGTTTTTTTTTTTCCCTCTGGCCGTCTGTAGTTTTTTTTTTGCTTGTTTTTTCTGTCCTCCTTGGCCATCGGACCTTACTTTTATCCTATGTTAATTAGCATTTTATTTTTATATATTTTCTTTTTTCATCTTGTAAAGCACTTTGAGCTACATCATGTGTATGAAAATGTGTTATATAAACAGATGTTGCTGTTGGTATTGGGTGGTGAGGTGTTCATTTTGAAAAACGCAGTGTCTCACAGGGCTGTGACTATACGCCTGAAAATGGATTGTTGGCTGAAGATTTTCTACTTAAGGGTAATTTAGTGCGCCTCACTACAGATAAGGGTGTATGTTTTACCTCTTCTCTCCTCCTGCTATAACCATTTTTATTTTTAGCCTCAGCATTGCATAAGTAAGAGTTCTGGTTGTGAGTGATGACACAACAGTGGTTAGGGATCTTTGCGTGATAATCAAAAGAGTAGAGCTTGCCTTGCAAAGAAAAGAGGTTATGGTCGCAGTATTATTAGCAGGTGTACAGAGAAGGGAATATCACGGTGAAATTCTGAGGAGGCCCACTGGGTCTGAATTCAGGGTTTGAGATTGCAGGGATGTACAGGAGATATCAATCTGTGTAATGACATATCATCTTTGGTGTTACAACAGAGAGCTAAAGTACCAGGATGTTGTACTGTGTTAGCCATTATGGATGCAATGAGAAGTCAAGTAAAATGACCCCTTTTATTGGCTAACTAAAAAGATTACAATATGTAAGGTTTTGAGGCAACTCTGGACCCTTCTTCAGGCAAGATGTAATGTAACAGCTACAAAAGTGGTGCTTCAGGTGAGGCTTTCTGGAAGAAGAAGAGCTGTTCCTTGATGGACAAAATTGTTATTATACATTACCAGTAACAGCGGACTGGATGATAACGTGCAGTGAATACACTTGACTCACAGTTTTCCTCCTCCTTCTCTGTACTTTTAGCATTCGTTTGCTCAGAGGTTGATGCGCTTGCTGCTTCCTGAGCAGCTCTTCTTTTCTCCACCCTAGCGGTCCGCTGCTTCTCTTGTTGTGTTGGCATCTTTTCACATTAAAACTAATTAAGTCAGTGTTTGTGTTGCAATTAGTACGTTTTCTTTCATTTTTCACTTAAGCTGGCACTTAAGTCTTCAATCTGTCTCAAGAATGATTTAAGATATGAAGAGGTGGAGGAAGTGATGGTGAAGGTGTTAGTGATGAGAACGGCGCCCGTACACATGCACCGCACGGCCGCCCGGCTGGCTGCTGCCAAGAGTTGATTCTACAATAAAATAAAATAAAAATAAAAAGAGGAATAACCTTGGAGGTCAATCATTACCCCCGAAAGTGGATAGTAGACATCATGTAGTATATGTGTACCAAATTTCAGGCCAACAGGTCAAACGGTTTGCGAGCTACAGGTGATTTAAAATCCTGGACAGACGACCTGTGAAATATCCATTTCTGAGGATGGAACATCCTACACTACTGTTGACCTGATATATCAAAGGAAAGCACACAATATCAAAAACAAAGCTGTGAACTTTGGAAAAATTATATATTAGAAGGCATTGATAGGATCAAGTCATTAATGTATGAGCTGTGGATTCAGCTGTGGACAGGGCTGTTGGAGGACCTGTGGTTAACTCAGCTACAGGGGATGCACAAACCAGTGTGTTTCTTTGCGCCGGTCCCAAGCCTAGATAGTTGGGGAAGGTTACGTCAGGAAGTGCATCCGGTGTAATATTTTGCCAAATCAAATTTTTGTTGGAGGACCTGTGGTGTCCCAGCTGAATCAGACAAATAGAAGATGTAACAGAAAGAATGGACAGCAATGAAGATTCAGGGAGCAAAGATGGCATTGAAATTAAAATAAAAAAACCTAAGCAAATATTGTGGAGTCGTCTCTACAGACACGAGTTCAAGACTGAACTGTGGCAAGATGGTGGAGCTTCTGGTTTTGGGCCTTTCTGACAGGAAGGGGCGGGTCCAGGTGGATGGCACCAGAAAAGATGTCAGAGGTGTCCTAGCTGTCAATCAACCGGTCTGTGGAAGGAGTAAGAGAGAGAGAGAGAGAGAGACATTAGGGCACAGCGCCAACCCCTGGAGTGGCAGTAGAATTACGGTCACTAAGGCCCTTTAGCTGTCCCCTACATGCCATGTGCATAACAAAGGCAAACCATTCAGCAGAATCTTTCATAGCAGTTGCCACACACGTGTGACTAGGAAGATGTTGTACGGACCAAGCAAAGGTAATTCCATGCTAGGCCAGGGCCACTAAACCTTCTCTTGCTATCTCTACAGACCAGCCACGGGAAAACCTGTCTGATGTAAAACAGATGACATCACTTCCGGTTCTGGTGCTTAGAAAAATATCACTTCCGGTTCGGGCGCCTAGAAGCATATCACTTCCAGTTATGGCTGACTAATGAAGAAACATCACTTCCGGTCCCCTTACATCACTTCAGTCCTATCCTTTAAAGCCGCCATCTTGTCAACCCTTCTTCAGTTCTGTTTTGGGCTTGATATAGAGAACAACTCTGTATATTACAAAGACTCTTTTGCAGCCAGGAATAATATACGGGTGGCTGCCCCAAACCTTTTTAAGTGTGTCAAGTGAATTATTTTACACAGTATATGCTTCTGTTAATGTGACTGAAGAAATTAAATAGTGCATGCTGGCAGTCTTCCTTCAGGAAAACATTAACGGCATTTTGATTTTTAAAGATGACTGCCTTTTTTATGATATGGATTGCAAATCCTGAGTATATATATTCAAAAAATATTACAAACTGAATTTTAGATGGAATGTTTTATAAAATAAATGGTGATACATTTTCATTACTTCTTAATGTTCATTGTCAACTAGTAAAATTAAATGTGTTAGCATCAGCCTGGAGCAGTTAATGCAATACAAAAGCATGTAACAACTGTATTGCTAAGAATTCCAAAATGTGGACCTAATGGCCATTAAGTAATGATTGATAGTGTTAGAAAACAGTGCCAGGAAAGCCACAGGATGATTGTTTAAGGACAATCATTAGTGTTTCTGATACACTTGTGTGTATTGTTTAACCTGAAAACAGTTATTGCTAGTGCAGAGAGAGTGTCCCCAGAGAAAGGTGATGTATGGCAACACATCTTTAAAAATGATTCTGTATATAATAAACTGGAGTGTTTTGTTATTTTTTAATAATATTTGAAGATTAGAACATCTGTCTTTTTCATTTAAGCTGTCACTTGTTGCAATAGGGAAAACTGTAACAGGCACTTTTGGTTCCATCAGTTACAGACCCATATGGCTAAAACCATATTTAAGGAAAAGTTGGAAAAGAATTCTAGCATTGTGATTAAATTCCTTCCTAGAAAGTAGGAGCAGTTTATCTCCACAGCAAAACAGATTCCATAAAGGTGTAATGACAATGAATTGTGTGCTATATCTGAAATCTCATGCAAACAATGCTCAACTTCGTAAAGAAAATGTGGTAACAGTGTTGGTTGATGTAGAAAAGACTACGTCTTTAGGAAGAGGAATCCTTGGTGAAGCTGTGAGCAGCGTATACCAGGGAAATGGCCTTTGATGCTTTTTGCTCTCTCTCAGCCACAGGGGATGCACAAACCAGTGTGTTTCTTTACGCCGGTCCCAAGCCCCGATAAATGGGGAGGGTGACGTCAGGAAGGGCATCCGGTGTAAAATGTTGCTAGATCAATATGCGGACAACAATACAAATTTCCATACCGGATCGGTCGAGCCCCGAGTTAAGAACAACCGCCACCAGTACTGTTAGCCAATAGGGTGCTGGTGGAAATTGGACTACTGTTGGATGAAGAATAAGAAGGAGAAGAAGAGGGAGGAAATATGTCTGGAGGCAGGAGTAGAGGAGGAAAGTAAAGAGAGTGGGACTGAGGGTAGGAACTTTGAATGTTAGCAGTATGATTTGTAAGGTGAGAGAGTTAGCCGATATGATGGAGAGATGGAAGGTTGATATATTGTGCGTACAAGAGACTAAATGGAAGGGGAGTAAGGCCAGGTGGATCAGAAGTGGATTCAAATTGTTCTGTCATGGTGTGAATGGGATGAGAAATGGAGTAGGAGTTATTCTGAAGGAACAGTATGTCAAGAGTGTTTTTGAGGTGAAAAGAGTGTCAGGCAGAGTAATGATTATGAGGTGTGATGGTGAATGATGTTAGTGCATATGCACTGCAAGTTGGGTGTGCAATGAGTGAGAGAGAAGATTTTTGGAGTTGGATGAAGTGATGAACAGTGTACCCAAGGGACAGAAAGTGGTGATTGGAGCGGATTTCAATGGGCATGTTGGTGAAGGGAACAGTGGAGACGAGGAGGTGATGGGTAGGTATGGTGTCAAGTAGAGGACTGAAGAAGGTCAGAGGATAGTGGATTTTGCCAAAAGGATGGACATGGCTGTGGTGAATACGTATTTTAAGAAGAGGGAAGAACATAGGGTTACGTACAAGAGTGGAGGAAGATGCACACAGGTAGATTACATCCTATGCAGAAGAGTTGATCTGAAGGAGACTAAAGACTGCTAAATGGTGGCAGGGGAAAGTGTAGTTAAGCAGCATAGGATGGTGGTCTGTAGGATGACATTGGCGATCAAAAAGAGGAAGAGAGTGAGGGCAGAGCCAAGGATCAAATAGTGGAAGTTGAAAAAGGAAGACTGCAAGGCTGACTTTAGGGAAGAGATGAGACAGGCACTGGGTGGCAGTGAAGAGTTACCAGACAGCTGGGAAACTACAGCAGATTTAGTAAGGATGACAGTAAGAAAGTCAGTAGGAACAAGACAGAATACATGTGTGTAAATGAGAGGGAAGTCAGTGGAATGGTGAGGATGCAGGGAGTAGAGTTGGCAAAGGTGGATGAGCTTAACTACTTGGGATCAACAGTACAGAGTAATGGGGATTGTGGAAGAGAAGTGAAAAAGAAAGTGCAGGCAGGGTGCAATGGGTGGAGAAGAGTGTCAGGAGTGATTTGTGACAGACGGGTATCAGCAAGAGTGAAAGGGAAGGTCTATAGGACGGTAGTGAAACCAGCTATGTTATATGGGATGGAGACGGTGGCACTGACCAGAAAGCAGGACACAGAGCTGGAGGTGGCAGAGCTAAAGATGCTAAGATTTGCATTGGGTGTGATGAGGATGGATTGGATTAGAAATGAGTACATTAGAGGGTCAGCTCAAGTTGGATGGTTGGGAGACAAAGTCAGAGAGGCGAGATTGCATTGGTTTGGACATGTGCATAGGAGAGATGCTGAGAATATTGGGAGAAGGATGCTAAGGATACAGCTGCCAGGGAAGAGGAAAAGAGGAAGGCCTAAGAGGAGGTTTATGGATGTGGGTAGAGAGGACATGCAGGTGATGGGTGTACCAGAACAAGATGCTGAAGAGAGAAAGATATGGAAGAAGATGATCTGCTGTGGCAACCTCTAACTGGAGCAGCAGAAAGAAGAAGAAGATTAGAAAGAGTAGTGGTGGCTCTGATTAATTTCTGTCCCAGCAAGCCTTCTGTCAAGTGCTTTGAGTTTAGACTTAAGCGTCTTTTAGCAAGTTTCTTAAGCTGTCATGGCCATCATAACTATACCTGAACATAAAGGAATTAACGAGAATGATTTAGTCAACATTAACAGCTCAACAGCTACATGAGAGACAAGGTATAGATATCAAGATTCTCCTCTGGATGTTGTAAAATGTGTGGCTTAGGTCTATTGTTTGGAAGATCGTAACAAGGTCTCAGATGAAGATAGCAAAAGTGAAAACAAACATCTGAGTCAGTGTGGTCAGAAGTGATGAAATTATTACAGCTCTCACAAGTCAAATCTGACTGAATGATTCATTAGGTGTATAGTATGTGGTAAACTTAGAAATTGACTCTGTAGGAACTGTCAACATCATGAAAGATCAAAATCATAAGCTGAACATTTTCTACTGGAGTATGTTACCTATTGACCAGGAGTCAAATTTCTTTCAGGTCACTGTGCTAACACTTGAAGAAAGAGAAACAGAGAGGTTCGGGGCACACCACACAACGAACCATCTAGTTTGGGATCCGAGTGCAGCGGGTGACACCTCAGCACCGACACTTGAAGGTCAGTCAGTATGTAATGTTTCAGAATATTTATTTTTATTTCTTGTTGTACAGTTTGATTTTCACTACTAATATTTCTAATACATAACTCTGGTTGAATTGTCTGGTCTGTGTGGAGTTTGCAGGTTCTCACAATGTTTGTGTGAATGTTCCCCTGATATCCCAAATATGTGCTGATAGGTTGACTGGTGACTACCCACGTGAGCGTGAGTGAGCTCTATGACGTGCTAACACCATTCTCAGGTCTGTTTCCTGCCTTACTCTGAGTGGTGGGCTTCGGATGCCTGTGGTCCTGAATGAGATTAAGTGGGTTTTAATTACATTATGTTATTTAGAATTTAAGGAGTGCCCAGTTGTTGTCCTTATAGAGCAGGGCTCCTTATTTACATCCTCCAGGGCCGCAAAGGCTGCAAGTTTTCACTTTAAACGATTTCTTAATCAGAACCAATTTATTTAATACTAAAGCAATATTTCTGGACTTAGTTGTAGTTTATTTGCTTGTTATGATTTAAGCTCTTTTTCCTTCGGAGACTGTGTACCTTTAATGTGAGAGGTGACAGCCGTCACATCTTCTGTAACTCTGTGATGGCCAGTGTGATTTCCTACACTGTGTGATCTGCTGTGCTGTTAACATCACTTCAAGAGATGCCCACCGAATCGACAAGCTAATTAAAACGGCAAGCTCAGTTATAGGCTGCACTCTGAACCCCTAGGAGGTCGTAGCAAAGGAGAAAATTAAAACAAAGCTGAGTGCCACTATGACCAATGCTGCACATCCTCTCTCTGACACACCAACACTGAAGACTTTCAGTCAACAAATCATTCAGAAGTGTGTCAAGAAACACAACGGGAGCTCCATCATACCAACGGCAATACGTCTACATAATGTCTCACTGTGACTGTGACGGCCAAGTCAGAAGTTTTCTTTCTTTTAAATTGTTTTATAGTCATTCTGGTGTGTGTCTATTTATTTATCTATCTATCTATTTATGTATTTAAAGTGCCAAATTTCCCCCTGGGGACAAATATAGTTCTATCCTTCTAACCCTGAATTTTATATTTTAAGTTTTAAACAGCTGCACTTACGTACCGTTCCTTGTTTTATTGACCAGTCCCAATGTGATAATGAGGTCATATGTACACTTAGACATGTCTACGTGCGTCATAGAGTATCTGTGTTAATAAAATGTTGTCAAATAAATGAGATCAAGAAAAGGTAACGATCAAGAGGTACACATCTGTTCCGGACCACAAAATACATGGGTAATGTTCTTAGGAAATGAAAAATCTATAATGTGATAAAGATTCGTCTTGGAGGAATGAAAGTACTAACAAGCCATATACTGTAACTAAACATCAAGTTTCATTATCTGCTATGGGCATTAGAACGAAAATCTGTAGCCAGAGTGGTCCTCCAGGCTCGTAATCGAGGAGCCCCGGAGTGCAGTCTGCACATTCTCCAATGGCCCTGTGGGTTTTCCTCCCAGATCATCAATGGCACTAGGGTTTGCAGTTCGAGACTGGCGCTGTGTCTGGCCCTGGCTTACGTCCCATGCTGCCCGAATGAAGACGCTTATTAACGATGACGCTTCAGCGCACTTTTATGTGGATGAAAGAATATGACTGCACATACGAAGTCCGAATTGTCATTATCATGAATCAAGTCTCCGAAATCCGCCCGAACACTTAATCACACCCAGTGCGAATCCCAGGGTTATAGACTCCAGTGCTACTGTGACAGAAAGTAATGTTTCGCTCGCCATTTTCACACTCTTCTATTTTTTTTCCTTCCTCTAAACTTGTAATACGCGGCAGAGCGTATGGTCTTTTTACATATTAGATCAACCTGATGAAATTACCTTAACTGACCGAAAATCACAGTCGTACACAAAATGCTGTGATTCGATTATCTTTTAAACCTACGAAAACACGCCAGCGCCGCGGTCAACTCATTAAGTGTGCGCATCTTAAAGTAACTGCGTTAAACCCGCTTAAATCAACGCGCAGCATACTTGTACCATACTGCCGATTAAAACTTATTCAAGTTTACTAGGATGGCGACACATCTGTTTTGTCCTGCCACGCTTACCATACAAGCTGATCGTACAGTACACCTTACCCGCGAGTCCCCCTTCCCCCTTGCCCTTTTAGCGCCCTGCCGCCATTTCCTGACATTGATACTCCATTTTGCGTTTTCAAAATATTGATGACACGGATGTAAGTGGCTGAGTACTATTTAAACTCGTGTCAGTTCCGATCGGAATTTTACCACGCATAACTCAAAATTATAAAAACGTTCCAAGGCAGGGGAATGCTCCCTTACGGATTTATTTTCAATAATTTCGACGTAATGTTAGTTATCACCAAAACGCCCTACAAATCTGGAGTTTTCTTTCTTTTTTGCCACGTTTATATTACTGCCTACCACTGGCCCAAGGAAACCTAGGTGCACTGAAAATGGATTGGATGACTGCTGGATGGTCTCATCTGACTTCACAAAATTCGTTTTCTGGTCCGTTTCTCGCTTTTTATAACGCAGTCGCTTACGATTTTAACCATTTATGGTCACTTCCCTGTGAGCTTTGAAAACGTTACTTCCCAGCATTTTAAATAAAAACGCCGTTGTATAATTTTGTTAAAAATAAAGTCAACTTGTTAAAATGGGGGTGTACGTGAATGTTCTTCATGTATTTTACAGTGCCTAGTTTTTTTTTATTATCGCTCGACAACGGTCCCGAACGTAGACGGTAAAATTCGTTTAAAACCCGCAAGTTTATGACTTTTCTTAAGACCGCGGTGCCCGCCAGGATATCGCTCATCGGGGTATTGTAAACGAAGTTCATTTTAAACAAAATGACTAATAAATTCGGAATCCATCAAACATTGGGGCAACTTCAAACAGCATCAGGAAAGGAATATGCCAGGGTCAAACAAGTTCCATATCATTAATGCGTCTATACGATTTATTAACCGCAGCATACTAATAATCGTTACTGCAAAATCATTTCTTCGTATTCCAGTTCAAGCACGTGGAGCTATTGTATCCATTTAAAGTATGCTAAAGCACTGTACCGCCCTTAGGAAAAATCTCCAATCAGAGCGAAGAAGGCTATTTTCCCGCCGAATCTCTACCCTCCTCCCCCATGGCCTTTCTTGATTGGATGAACAGGCAAGGGTTGATTCTTTTTCCTCCACCCCGTCGCAGAATTTGGCCATACAGTAATCGGATTTACCTTTTTTCCGTGAAATATTGCAATGTCAGTAATCTAAAATAAAAGAACATATAAGCATTGTTTGTCTTTTATAGAAAAGTATCTTATACAGTGTAGACCAGACACATCAACAAACTGGAGCTCCATTAACCCTTAGTTGGGCGGCGACAATAATGGTGCAACGATCCTCCGTGATACGTTTCGATCCAGGACGTTTGGCGAAGTAATGGTTAATTGGAGACCCCCCATTATAAAAAGGAGTGACGTCAATACTTTCAGGCAAGCGCGCAAACGGAGAGACAACTTTGGAGTGCAGGATAATCAGGTATGTTTCTTAGATCGTATGAAAATAATATATAGTTATTTTTATACATGCTAAAATACTTTGCTTTTAGTAAGTTAACATGCACGGTGTTAAGAAAACGTATTTGCTGTATTTTTGCACTTTCATTAATGTATACATAACAAAAAAATTGAATGGCATTGTTAAACAAAAAGAAACGTGGCGTGTTATCTGTTTCCGTGCGTTTTGATCGTTCTGAATAATCTTTGTTGGAACAAAAGTAAATTATTTGATCATTTTAGTGATAGCGGTAAAGTGCATTTTTATACAGTGTGCATGTATAATGTATTAATAAATGCATGATGAAGAAGGGAAAATAGCGTATTTAATCATCGGGACACGTGCACGTTTTTAAATTAACGTGTGAACTTTACCTCTAAGATCTATCTCAGTGCTTACAAAATGTATACAAATCACTCGCGATCGGAGTCATGGTGTACTTCATTACAATAATGTACAATTTTGTTTTCTGATTTTGTTCTTTCATTGATTTGATTGCAGTATCGCGTGGTTTGTTTGTATCATTTAAATTGCTCTGTGGGTGTGTATACTTGGGGTAAATAGGGAGAAAGTGTGTCCCGTCCAGACTGAGCTGCTGTTTTGCATTGAATGATGTTGGGGCTGATGTGTATAAAATTAAATATGTGGAATTAAAACATTTATTGTGTTTTTATTCGGTTACTGAAAAATGTGACCCTGGAGGTAGAGATATGTCACCTGATTGCATGTAAACACGCTTTAGAAGGTAACGGAGAATTGAAGTAAATTGCAGGATTGCATTCTGCCGGTCTCCGAGTTTATTTGTCCGCCCTTGGCCAGAGGTGTTTCAGATTGAAGACACTGTTGCATAAGGAAATTACAAAAACGTATGTGCTTCACTTTTTTTCTTTCAGCCCCTTTTACCCCTTCTTAAGTAGTCCTCGTGCATTCAGCAGTACCTACTAGACAGGTTTATATAACATTAATATTCAGTTTTTACTTATTGTCAAAATAAATCGCCAATCGAAAATAATGAAGTTTTTTAATCCCCTTGGTTTTTTAGTGTAGAATTGAGTTGTATTTAAACATAAAGTGCCTCTGAATCGAGGAAGCTAGCGATCGTTCCACTGAATGTAGCTTGCTAATTTTGTCGGCAAAGAAATGCGGTCCCTGTTTAATATAAATATGTGCATTGCTTCACTTTTTCTAGTTATAAATGTGGAGCGTTTTGTTTGATTGCGTACAGAAAACCATACCAACAGGGCGTTTTTTTGTTTAGCGATTTGAATAATAAAACGGCCAGCCACTAAGTTGGCTTGTTAAATAGATTTCTGATATTGCTGTGCATCATATCTCTTTTATGTGCATTAATAAAATCATCATCTGATGTCAGTTCTTCATCCACTTGTAAGTCATTAGGAAGGCATAAGCTATTCTTGCATTTAAGGGTAGAAGAAAGAAATCTGCCCAGGACAGGAGCCAATTTATTGTAACTACATACGTTCATTTACTCGGACGAGTTCATGCTGAGCTAATCGATGGTGCCGATGACCTTAACACAGTCATCGTTTGAGTGTGGTTAAAGAAAAAATAGTATTTAGCAACATTATGACCCATGCAGACACAATAGAACACATTCTTCACTAAGGCATCTACTGACCCCGTCCTCCATAACTGTGAGGCAGCTTCTTTAATTAGTAAGATTGTGTGGCACTTTGGTTGTGTACAAAGCTGCTAGGAAATCCAAATATTCCAAAAGCAATCAATCTTGTCTATGATATGTTCAAGAATTTTTCATTACCCATGTAACTTCTACTCTTCATGTCTATCTATATCAGCTTTGCATATGTGCACTTAGGACTCTGTGCCAGTTCTTTGCTGGTTTGCTTAAAATTTTCCAGGTTAAGTCAGGAAAGTCAGTACTCAGCTTTGTTATATAAAAATGTTTTATCGCTTTGAAATGTTCATCAATATAGGTGATGGAAGCAGTCATTTTTATGTTATTTTAGAAGTGTTGCCTGAAACGTTTTTTCTGTTCTGCTGTAGCAGATATGTTGTTGGACATGTTTTGAAAAGCTGTAGTGGAAATGATTTTAACAGGAAAGACGATGCATTTATTCATACACTGGGTGTCATGTGACCGGAGTTTCATCATGTGCCTCAGCTATAACAAAACCTACAGCCTGTGGAAATTCATAATACCTGCCGTCACTTAAAACATTTCTTCTTGGGCATTCTCTAAAAACACACAATTTTGTTTAAAAATAGACGGGTGTGTATGTCTAGCCTATGTAGGTGTTCATTATATTTAGGGGTCCACATACTGTGTGTAAGCTTGACGCGTTGAATATAGCTGCATCATGTGCACGTCCAGGTGGGCCAACACAAATGGCCAGGATTAAACGCTTACCTTTAGCGAGTGTCTGAAGAATTATTGTTGGCAGTCCTTTATGGTTAATATAATTACAGTAAACTTCAGTTCGGGCAAGACTAGGTAAATACATTCCATTGTAGATGGATAGATAGATAGATACTTTATTAATCCCAAGGGGAAATTCGTGTCTCAAGGTGTCCCAAAGCCATAGTATGCAGTCTTGTTTACTTCTGCAGTACTTGGTAACTTACCTGTCCATCGTTCTCTCTTGAATGGCTGCGCACGTTCTGTAAACCAAACAGAGGATTGTGACCTTCCTCATCCCAAATGTGTCTCCAGTCGCTTTACACTTGGCACTTAGGTAATGCTCTTTTGGATTGAAATTGGTGATTGGTGGCTGCCTAGTGGCCCAATATATGATCTGTGCCACTACACAGGATTTCAGTTGTCGATCTTGACATTCTGATATGTTGTTTTCAGGAGTTTTGTTTTATCAATGTTTCTCAAATACAGTCTCCCTGAACTTTCTGGCATGCAGTGTTTCCCCATACAAGTGGCTTACAGCACATTAATAGGGCAGTTTTTATATGTCAATTGTGAGCAGCTGCTTCATTTTAGCGTCATCATCTTTAGATAATATTAACTATGAAGGTTATCTGAGACATAAGAATTATTAGAAAGTGCCCAGTATTAATTATCCGCCTGTAATGGGAAGCCAAAGGTACATCATTTGTAATATACAGGGGGTAGGCTATGGTAACTTTACAGTTGTTTGTATGGAAAGACATGCAGGTTATGATTATGTCAGTAGCTTCATTAACTAGAAAGAATGGCACAGTGCACTTAGGTACAGTCTTGTAAGTGCTCAATTTGCTGGCCTTCATTATTTACACATTCTTGTAGTGTACTTGCTAGACTCAAATACGCTTTGGCACAAAGTGAATACAAAGACAGATAATATAAATAAATACTACAACAACAACAACAACAACAACATTTATTTATATAGCACATTTTCATACAAACAGTAGCTCAAAGTGCTTTACATATTAAAGAATAGAAAAATGAAAGACACAATTATAAAACAAAATAAATCAACATTAACATCGAATAAGAGTAAGGTTCAATGGCCAGGGGGGACAGAAAAAAACAAAAAAACTCCAGACGGCTGGAGAAAAAATAAAATCTGTAGGGATTAATTTAATAAATTCTGTTTTGTGTACTCACATCTGTAATCCCACTTTTGCCCCTGCCTTTTATATGACATTCCAGGTGGAAATGTACCAGAAAATTTGTTTTTTGGTTTTTCTCTCATAAAGCAAAATTGTCTTGTAGCAGTTTTCAGGAAATGATGATATCGTCACATTAATCATTTTTATAGATGATGGTCTGTTGTTTGAAAACAAGCTGCCACGTGCAAATTTGCATAGTTATTTAACGCATTTTTCAATTTGTTGCTTAGAAATTATTAAATGAAACACAAGTGTTGCACAGTGAAATGTTTCAAGTTTGAGTTTTGGGGGAAGCACGCTCTCCCTTTTCCCTTGTTTAAGAATTAACTTTTTTTTTGTATTTGACTTTGTGCAACTGTGGTCACGTTAGATATCTGAAGGTAGCATCCTTAGTCTACATTAATTGATCTTCAGTTGCTTCTGCTCAAAGCATGTAATTGCTGGTTCATATGTAATAATAATCATGATAGTTCTTTTAAGTTTGTACCCTGCTTTTCCTGTTACTCATAGTGAATGGGGAGCTACTTCAGCCAGCACTCGTGTAGCATCCACCTGGATAATGCGACAGCAGCCGATCCGCTCATGATACATGAGCCATTAGGCGGCGAGAGACAGTTAGAAATGGGGGTGATTGGGGGGGCAGAATGACCAGGACATCAGGGCACCCACTGCTCTTTATGAAGGATTCCCAGGGATCTTTTAAGACCACAGAGGACCAGGTCCTCCATTTTACATGTCACCTGAAGGGTGGCGACATTTTTATTGCAGAGTGTCCCCATCAGTGCTCTGGGACATTGGGATCCACCTTCAGACTTCAGGGTAAGTGCACCCTGCTGGCCTCACCAACACCTCCTCCAGCAGCAACCCAAGCTCTTCCATCCAAGTAGTGACTGGGCCTGAACATATTTAGCTTCAGGTGGATGACCTCTTCTGAAGTGCGTGTTGCATGGCTGCTAGCATAGAACTGTCGTGGTGCAGCAATACATCTTTACTCATGTACTGTGAAAAGTCTGCCATACATCAGATATTTTTTGATTAATATCCTAATGTCTTTAAGAATGTTGCATTATATATAAAGGTGGGTGAAACTAGGTTTACAGTTGTGAGTCCGGGAAGCAAAAAGTTTATTTTTGTAATTTATTCATTATTGTATTATTTGTCTTTGTACTCTGTCCCAAAGTGTGCCATTGTGTCTTTGAGTTAATAAAGCTATTGTAAATGTCATAACCTGCATGTCTTTTTCCAGACAAACAACTGCAAACCTACTTTTACCCGCCCTTGTATACGCATTCGTCTTTTTTTGTTTTAAGTTTAATTTTGAAGTGTGTGTGTGTGTGTGTTGCTCAGTGCATCATTGTGTCATAACACCTATAATGTGTAATTTCACTCTTAATAATGTAGCCTTGTGTTTTCTCTTTGGCTTCAGAACAGAAGTTTCAGTGAAATGAAGTTTGTTTCTTTTTTTTCTTTTCACATGTGTGTGTTTTACTTTGGCTGTGAATTCATTGGAGTTTGAGACTATTGCAGTGGAATGAAGTGTATTGTATAGAGCTAGGGATATCCGGATGGCAGTATAGCCTTTTTGTAAAGTTCAGTGTGACAAAATGCCCTTTTAATTGTACTGTAATGTCAAATTGAATGGGCAACAACAAAATATCAGTACATGTTTAATATTTTAAAATGCCAGTGGTAATCATGCAGTTGGTTATTTTAGGTAGTCTTTGACAAACTTCAGTCTTAGAGATCTGCACGAGAGGGTAGCCAGGACTGCAGCTCAAAGACCACTCAAAACTCCCAAGATACCAGCCCGATACCCGCAGATCTATTAACACACTGAAAAGCAGTGTTTGTCCCCCTCTGAGATTCGACAGTTCAATGCCACCAAAAATATGGGGTTTGGGGACAGACGAGAAGCATGTTTGTAAGAGTGGAGGAGAGGGGTTAAAATAGCCCAATATATCACATTATTCTTCGAAAAGAAGCCAAAAAACTTTAGCTACCTTTTTTGTGACACATTTTTTATATAACATCAGATTTCTTTAAAAGAAAATATTTCTAGTTAATATATATGCTTCTGTGTGAGGTGCTATTCATTTTTGTATTGATCGTGATAGTATTATGGTAAAACTCTGATAAGTGTCACTCTTTTATACATGTGTTTCAGCAAGAGTTTGTCATGATACTGAAGTGTGGAAGTGGGGTGTAAAAATAACGATGCTGGCAAAATAGAATTAGAAGTTTTCATTTTTAAAAATATACAGCATTTATTTTCTTAAACTTTGTGCTTGAGTTGGCAATGGATGAAGATTCATAATGGAGTAAATCTTATGTTTGGGAGTGCGATGCCTTCCATGTAAACTCTAGGAAAAATGACATCAGATTACACGATGATTGAGTTAGCATTGTTTAGTGTGTGCAGATACCTCAGAGTAGTGGCAGTTCTTTGAACAAGTCTACTCATCTGAAGTAACATCTCTCGGGTGAACACATCACGTGAAAGTTGAAATGCAAAACTGCTGTCTCTTGGTGGCATTTCAGTAGCCTCCCTGATTCAGACATCATTGTAAATTTTGCAGCAGGCCAACATGGCTGTCTGGTGTTACATAATCATTGGAAATTTTAGAAATGCACTTTTAAAAATGCTTAGAAGTCATAAGCAAACGTTTTCACCAGCAAAATAATGCACCTTTGAGTGTTGTGAATTTGGTTTAAATATTTCTTTTTTTTCTTGCAGGATATAGAACATGGCTGTAAATGTGCGTTTGTCATCAAATGCCCCATGCAGTCATGCCGAGTTGCTGGTGTGGTTTAACGAAACACTGAACACAGAATTCACAATGATTCAGCAGCTCAGCTCAGGTAACGAATATATTTGAAATCGTTTTCAGTGAATATGTTTGCAGTTGTTACTTGACATTTTATTTTTCATATTTTATGGTTATTTAGTTTTTTTTTTTTTTAATGGCACTTCTTTGGTGTTTTGTTGGGGATACATCTGAAGTTTGACATTCCATTCGATGCAGCTGCATTCTTCACAACTTGTTCATGCAGTTTGTCACTTGGCAAAAATATTGAGTGGTGCCAGGCCACTGTGTCAACCAGCACACTTTTTTTTTTCAGTAGAATGAAGGAGGTTTAAAGGTTTTCTCAAACCTATAATGACATTCACATTAGGGTCAATTTATAGGTTTTTAGGGTCATTATTTTCAAAATTCCTGTTTGAATGTGCTAATCAACATGTTACCTCTTTCCTGTGCTACGTCTGTGGAGACAGCGGATTTAACAAGTGGAGTACCCCCACAGAAGATGGCGGAAACACCATATCGAGAGCAATTTGAACCCAGTATATTTAAGCTCTGTAGCCGCAGAGATAACTACTGCAGTTCAGTGGTTCCACAAAACAGATTTAAACACATAGTTTCGACAGCAGCGACACTAATGAAGAACATGTCTTGCCTGCTAAAATGTAGAGTTTTACATTTTTGCTACTGGAAGTAATTTTAAACTTATTATCTGATTGCCCGCCTTGGGTTAGTGCCCCGTACAAAGTTGGCTGTCATCTTTTGCCCACTGCTGCCCTGCAAAACCTCAACTGAAAGTGCAGAGATTGATACATTTTAAGATGTCACTTGTAGTGTGTTTAGTCTTGTCTGATGTCATTTGATAAAAGACAAGTAAACCCTCTTAAAAACCAACTGAGTAATATCTTTGTTAGCCTTTTAAAATACATTAACTGTCTAGTACAGAAGTGCGATCGATATACGAGGTGTGGCAGAAAAGTAATGAGACTGGCAACACTGCAAGCGATCTGGCAACGCTGCGCTGTTGTCCTTGATAGAGCACGTGTATCAGTACCCTCCCATAGCTCAGTGCGGGTTTCAACTCCTTCCGTTAACTACGTGATTTTTGTGACTGCTATTAGCGAAGTTGTGTTTTTGGTTGTGCGCCACGCAAAAGGAACAGCGGAATTTGGAGCAACGTTGTGCCATTAAACGGCAAGTGTGACGTTTGAAAAGTTAAAACAGGCCTACGGGGAACATTCTTCATCCCTAGCTCAAGCTTTTCGCTGGCACAAATCATTTTTGGAAGGCAGAAAACACGTTGAAGATGAACACCGCTCAGGAGGACTTCAACTTCGAAAACCAATGAAAACATCGAATGTGTGAACACTCTTGTGAGATCAGACCGTCGTTTAACATTAAGAATGTTGAGTGAACAATTAAATTTGAACAGATTTACCGTTCATCAAATTTTGACTGAACATTTGCACATGCGAAAGGTCTGTGCCAAAATGGTGCCGAAAAACTGCCCTCTCCATAATAGAATTTTTGACCTCAAAAGGCATTCCTGTGGTTCCCCAGTCCCCTTATTCACCTGACCTCAGTCCGTGTGACTTTTTCCTTTTTCCTAAACTGAAAAATGTCCTCAAAGGACGTCATTTCGGACTTTAGAAAACATCCAAAAGAGTGTAACGGACATGCTGAAGACCATACCGGTTGAAGACTTCCAGCGCTGCTACCAACAGTGGGAACAACGTCTCCATCGGTGTGTAGCTGCCCAAGGGAACTACTTTGAAGGGTATAACATTGATGTTTGAAAAAAATAAAAACTTTGGTAAATAAAAAATCAGTCTCATTACTTTTCTGCCACACCTCGTATAACTGATGGTTTTTAGTTTTTGGCCTACCAAATTGTTAGAGGAAACTACGTCATTTTATGAATAATTATAAATTCAAGAGATTTTAACAAGTAGTGATGGAAAAGGAAAGCCACAAATTATTTTCCTACATATGCAGCATGACTGTCTTTTTTAGGGAATGCTGCACACAGCAGGTATTTGTTGTGTAAATGTTTTTCTCAGTTGACAGTGTTCATTTTGTTTATATCACACAATCCTGTTAACTCTGCAAAATTTGTTACTGAAACTTCTAATACCCAGTGACATTGAAAACTGTTTGTGTACAGGGCTGAAGAAGTACCTTTTAAAAATTGTTTGATACATGAAAAAGTGCCTTCCGTGTGCAGACCGGGTATAATTTACTTGCACAAACAAAACTATTGGTAAATAATCTCAGTGTGCATTGACATGTGCACTGCATTATTATTAGTGACCCAACATTTGCGCGATAGACATATGAGCGCCGACAAGATAGTGCCCATTAAAACGCGGCGTCAAAATCGCGCAGTCAAAATCTCGAAAGTTTCATTAAAAATGCCCTGCATATGCAGGAAGAATTGCAGCAAGACGTCTTGATAGTTGAGCGCATTTAGACTGGCTGGCTGCCTGACTGCTGGTAATTCCGCTTTGTATACGACGCGTTATGCCAACCCTCGACTGAGTTATTTGTTCGCGGCATGCCATCAGCAGTTATAACACTTATAACCTAGCACATAATGTGTACATAATGCGCACATACGTGTCCCACTCTCTTGGCTTCTCTCGCGATTTTGTCGGCGCGCATTTGTCGAAAACCAGTTAGCGAGTTTGTCGGCGCTCATTTGTCCGTCGCGGTTTTGTCGGCACTCATATGTCTATCGCGCTTTCGCCGGTGAACCTTATTATTAAATAATTGCATAGTAATCCTATTAAATGATTTTACAGTATATTTGTCTAACTATAGGTTTGTCACCTTTGCTAAGAAAACTTGTGGAAATTAATTCTTTTCAGGTGCAGCTTTCTGTCAATTAATGGATTATATTTACCCTGGTTCTCTCTCTCTGAAGAAAGTAAATTTTCAAGCTCTTGAGGAGAATGACTTTATCAACAATTTCAATCTCTTAAACGAAAGCTTTGTGAAAATGGGTGTAACAAGGGTAAGTGTAGTTTGGTTTCTTTAATGCGAATATTGAGTGACTTTTAGCCTATTTGCTTTTAATAACTATAGCATTAGGGTGTTGTACCATATTAGCCATTTTGAATGTAGTGAAAAGTCAAGCAAAATGGCACCTTTCACTGGCTAACTAAAAAGATTACAATATGCAAGCTTTCAAAGGCAACTCAGGCCCCTTCCTCAGGCCAGATGTAATCGTTATTCAAATCATTACAACTTGCCTGAAGAAGGGGCCTGAGTTGCCTTTGAAAGCTTGCATATTGTAATCTTTTTAGTTAGCCAGTGAAAGGTGTCATTTTGCTTAACTTTTCACTTTTAATAACTAGAAATTACAAAATACTACTCTAAGACTGACATGGCCTCACAGACATCACAAGTAACAGTTAGCCATGAAGCTGTTTATTTGCAGGTATATAAGAAGTTATACTAAAGAAATGTAACCTACTAACAACAAATCTGTGTTTGCTCTATTTTATGCTCCTGGTCAGAGTATTAGTATGACGGGTTATACCAGAATTATAAATGAGTTTAGAGAACAGATTCTTCTTGAATTTGTATAATACACTGAATATTTTGTTTTCAGTCTGTTACTTCCTGCCATTAAGATGTTGTTTATTATTTTACTGTTTTTGCGCTCCTTGATTTTTACTTTTTTTTTTTTTTTAATTGTTAGTCTATTCCAGTAGAAGAACTACTGAGAGGGAAATTCAATGAAAATTTCAAGTTTGCTAAGTGGTTCAAGAAGTTTTTTGATGCTAACTACAATGGCCATGAATATAATCCCGTAGCTGCTCGCAAGGGTGAAGAAATACTGCCAATTACTCATATTCGTGGAGTCCCTCTTGAACAGATTATGAATAGGAGTTTAACACCTTCAGGTAAGTAATAGTAATATGAACTGAAACTCAAACTGATCTTTCCCCTAAAAGCACCACCTCCCATCATTGTGAAACACAAGTAATCCAAGCTTTTTGTCATCAAATTTGCCAAAGTAATCAACATTTGAATATGCTGTTATTTATACTTGCATCACATGATCAAATCAGATTAGCATTTTGCTACTTGTAATTTATTGAAGGAGCAGTACTTAATACCTCACAGTGTGCTTGCATGTGTTTGTCACTGGACTGAGAGAAGGCAGATCCCAGTAATGATCAGTGTTATATACAAGGCCTATACGTCTCTCTAGCTGTCCACCCCTTTGTAGTTTTGAGGAAATTGATGTTGGAATTTTTAGAATTCTTGTGGATGGACAAGGAGGAGGAAAGCTGCAAAGCAACAACAACAACAACAATGACATTTATTTATATAGCACATTTTCATACAAATAATGTAGCTCAAAGTGCTTTACATGATGAAGAAAGAGAAAAGAGATAAAGTAAGAATTTAAATCAGAGAACGCTAATTAACATAGAATAAAAGTAAGGTCCGATGGCCAGGGAGGACAGAAAAAACAAAAAAAACTCCAGACGGCTGGAGAAAAAATAAAATCTGCAGGGGTTCCAGGCCATGAGACCGCCCAGCCCCCACTAGTCATTCTACCTAACATTGTATTCAGGGTTTTCATGCAAGGACTTGATGATGACGGTCACGTGGACTTCTGGCCTTTAATCCATCAATGTAGGGACATCATGGTGCTTTGATTAGATGGTGGTGGAGCAGGTCGCCACCACAGAAAACTGGAAAAAGAACAGAAGAGAGAGTAGGGGTTAGTACAGATGGCTGTCCAGCACAGAGAAGGGTAAGCGAATGAGCATATTTATTACAGTGAAGGGAAAGAAAAGTAGATAAGAAAAAGAGCTGTTTTCTTAAATGATCTGTTAACCTGCTAAAAATGAAGGTTTTAGTAAAGCTGATTTTACTAAACACATCCTGGACGTGCGCTGTTGATGCAGGTATAGTAAAATTTGACTTTGGTGGATTTCAGATGTAGGTGACATAGTTTTCTGAATTAGAAAGCTGTCCTAATATTAATAAATCAAGTTCTTCTGCTCAGTTAATAAAAAGAGCCTGTAAATAATGAGACTTAAAAAATGCATCCTGTTTACTGAAGATGTAAAAGATTTTCCATAGCATAGAAGACAAACACCACCCCAAACACACAAATGGTGTCTGATTTTTTTTTTTTTTTTGTTCATATAATCCTTACTTTTACTTACATTTTTGTTACTGTATCATTAGAAGAGCTAAGGTCTAGTTTTAGAAAGCAGTATAAGCAACCCACTTACAGTATGTAGGTAGCTGTTGCAACTTATTGCTTGTTACTCTTTGATTGCTGAATTATCATGTATACATTTCATATATTATAACATCTGCAGGAAAGTAGTGATTTTTACATTTGTGTGTTTGGGCAGTGTCCCAGCACAAACACCTTTACCTATTTTTCTTTTGTTATTGAAGCCATCTGGATTTTAGACTCATATTTGAGGGAGTAGTTGAAGCACACTAATTTTAAATTAACATAAAAGAGAATAAACCCAACACTAAATCTGCATAATTTTCTTTCCGTTTCTTTCGGTGTATTTTTCTTTAATTCTTCTTCAAGGAATGAAACACTTCGCAATATCATTCATGCACTAGCTAGTGAATACTTGCATGAGTTACTTTTCATTGGCTGTAAGTAATCTTTTGACCCAAAGGTTTTCATATCCAGATGACAAATGTCCAAGTAAAGCACAAATTTTGTTCCATTCATCAGTTTCTCTCAGTTTCTTGTTGCATCCTGTGTAGTTTTGTCTCACGTAGTAATTTTCTTCTACTGACAGGCTTTGAGCGTCAATGATCAGTTAAATCTTTCTTTCAGCTAGATAGTTTGATTTTTATATATACTGTAGCATGAGTGGCCAACTCTGATCCTGAAGAGCTGCAGTGGCTGCAGTTTTTTGTTCCAACCCAGTCACTTAATTAGAAGACAATCCTCATTGATAACAGATCTTATTTAATTTATGTTTTATTAGAGTATTAACTCTACCATGTCAGTTCATTCTTTAAATCATAAATTGTGTTTTCCTTTCTAATGATACATGTATCTTCCGAGTGATTTGAAGCCTAAAATGGAAGAGTAATTTTCAGTTCTTCACTTTCTCTTCAGTTTCCTTTTAAGTACTTAATTAAACCAAATAGTGAATGATGGATACACGTGGAGGGAAATGGAGCAAGCAAGATGCAGAACTGCTGGTTCCTGTGTCATTTGTGTCTTATTGCTAATAACAAGCAGTTAAACCAATAAATACAGCTGTTTAAAACTAATAAAATAAGCAATTAAGAGGTCAAAATCTTAACAAGTGGGGCAACTAAAATGAAACAGAAACTTGTCACGTAAGCAATAAGTGTTTCATCAGCAATGAATGATTTCTTATGAAGTAATTGAGTTGGAACAAAAACCTGAAGCTACTTCAGCCCTCCAGGACCAATGATGCCCAGCCCTAATTTAAAGTGTCCGAGGCTTAAATAGCAAATAAATTAAATAAAGTTAATTAGTAGCAAAAACGAGTCACTAATTAAGAAAATGGTTAGAATGAAAACTTGTAGCCACTGTGGCTCTTCGGGATCAGAGCTGGCCACCCCGATATACAGTATAGTCTCTTCAGCAAATGTTTATTATCTAGTATTATCTGTAAACTAAATACAGTACTAGTGCTGTTTACAGCTTGGAATGAAGATAGTGCAAATGTGAATCAAAGGTGACCTGTTAATGCTTTGACATACTGTGAACACCAAGATAACATCTCTCAGATTTAATAGATGTTATTTCAATAAATGGATCAGTGACTCTGTCAGTAATGTCTGTGTCACAGCCACTACATGGCTTTTCTAGAGATTTTTTGGTCACGTCCTTTATTCACATAATCATAGAGAATTGTGGACGGTTGTAGCATGTGCCCATTACTGACAGTTATGTATTGTGACATCGCCAGGTTCTTGGCCATAGCGCTCTGTGATTAGTCACAACAGAATGTAGTAAGTTTGTTTTTATTGTCTTAAGTCATGAGGGCTGGCTCTATTGTGTGCAAGAGCTGACAAACAAAGAGCGTATAATGCAACTATAGGCTACATCTTAATTGTCTTCCAAAATGTGGTGAGCTTGCAGTCCTTTGGAAGTTGAAACTCTGCTGAGAAGTCATGAAGGAGTCATGTAAACCATCATTCCAGTTGTGTAATGTGACATTCTCAGTTCAACAAGGCACAGTGTGTGTAGTTCTAACGTATGGCATACTCTCCAACTTGAAGTAGTTTATTTTGACACTGGCCTAACAGATGAGAAGAAGCGCTGTTGTTAGCCACTTTTACACATTTAGTCTGTCTTAGGAAATTATTGAGTCAAGAAACATAGGAAACTCAATAAGGCAGATTCCCAGTTCATGACCCAGTATTACTGCCAGAAATTTCCTGGTCTATGATTTGTGTGAACAGAATATTGGGTGAAAATATGAGAAATTCTTATTTTGATATTAGTGTACCAATGCTAAGAGACTTGAATGATGATGATTAAAAGTCTATGACAAACTTCATTGTTTGATTTCTGTGTTTTAAATATAGAACTATTTTTGAAAAGTTAAATCCTGAAAGTCATGCCAAGGAGGACTTGGTTTAGTGTAGTTAGCAGCGAATGTGTCTGTGTGCTTCCATTGGATTGCAAAATTCAAAATTGACGAGCCATATACAGTCGAAGAGCCATATATAGAACTGCACATGTATAAAGATAAATGCTAATATGGTTTAAGTATTTGGGAAAGCTTCACTAAGTGCGGCACTGGAGCATATATTTTTTTTTTTTTTTTGCTGTAAGAGCATATGTGAAGCAGTATGCACTTTGCGTGTGGTCTTATTCGGGCTTAACTATTTTCTTCTTGACTTGGAAGTAGAACACCCTCATTCCTAAATCAATCCAAAAGCTGCCAGTTACTTTTTAAAAGCATGATGCAAGGACAAATACTGCTACTTACTTGGGATTCTGGGGTCATGAGGTCACTGGAAAAGGGTGTGTGGCTCTCCCGATACCTTTGCAAAAGGACGACGATCCAACTCTTTAGCGGTCTGGTGCTTCCTATCTGGCTGTATGGTTGCAAGACATGGACGCTATCCAGTGACCTGAGACGAAGACTGGACTCCTTCGGTACTGTGTCTCTTTGGAGAATCCATGAGTACTGCTGGTTTGACTTTGTGTTGAACGAGCGGTTGCTCACAGACTTCCAAATGAGGCACATTTCCTGCAGTGTGAGGCAGCATCTGTTATAGCACTACGGCCATATGGTCAATGTTGAGGACCCAAGCAACTGGATCAGGTCATAGCGGACACCCATGTAATGCCTGGATGTGGCAGATAGATGGTCATTTCTGGGGAGTATGACTGGACCACATGTCTGCCTGGGGGGTTGCCAACCAGGATCATAAGCTGTTTTGTCATGTGTTGGGTGCAGCAACGCGCTGTATCAGTGCATGCTCCCCAACCTGACCTGACCTTGAAAATACTTTCAGTTTGCCTGTGTAAATGCAAAGATCGTGTCTGCAAGTAATGCATGGTCTTAGTTTGCACACCATCATAAGAATGACTCTTGGCTTATAGAGGTCACTGAATGTTACACTTCATCATATACTATACACTTGCTGGGTACAACTCATGGACTATTGCATTGATTTATTTTGCAGGATTATTTCATTTGTGAAAGACCAAGATGTAATCTTGATGTGATATGTAATCTAGATGTTGAATACATCTTGCCTGAAGAAGGGGCCTGAGTTGCCTTGAAAGCTTGCATATTGTGATCTTTTCAGTTAGCCTTTAAGGCCTTGTTCACACGGGCGTTAAAATCGAGTGTTTTTGCGTTCGTAGCGTCCGGTGAGCGCGGATCAAGCGCCAAGTGTTTTCTACGTAGGAGTCAATGAGAGTGTTCACACGGGCTTTGGTGACGGCGCTTGTCCGCAGCGCTTATACGGCATCAAAAAAACGTTGCATGCAGCTTTTTCTTGGCGTTCAAAACCCAACGAACGCAAGGAAACCGCTTCTAGTTCGTTTTCTGCGCGTTTATTTTACGCTTCGGAGGACCTTTGGATGGTAGGTTGGGTGGGGCATTTCAGTGCATAACACCGGTGTAAGCGCACACTCGACTACTGTTTCCTTACCTCAAAGTGACAAGTAGTCTCTCTTCGGGGCTAACACCAAGTCGTATATTGGTTGATCGGCGTGCAATGTGGCAATGCACCAGCTGCAGCAGACAATCAAAAGTGGAAACCGACATCCGACAGTAATTAAAAAAACTTGCGCAGAAATTTTTGCATTTCTTCATAAAGCACAAAAAAACTTCCTTTAACCCGACGTTGTGCAGTCAGAGGATGAACCCAGTAGCGGCGATTTTTCTCTCCCTACATCGCCGTATTACGAGTATTTTTAAAACAAGAAGATTAATATTTAACATAGCAAAATGGTCCATATTGAAAGGAGGCACTTCAAATAAAACGACAAGGGCTTTCATATCCAGTTCCTGACACTGCCTCCACAGGTTAACACACAAACTACAATTTGGGCTGCAGGCTGGCGTTAAACAGAGACAAACGAACGCCGGTGTAGAAGTCAATCGATCGCCACCACAAAATGCAACATAAACGTCTAGGACGTTCAGAGCAAGTTCGTTTATCCAAAAACTTAACGCCCGTGTGAACAAGGCCTAAAAGGTGTCATTTTGCTTGACTTCTCACTACATTCATAATAGCTAACACGGTACAACACCCTAGTGATATAATACATACAATTTTTGAGCTATTAATGTTTGCTGAAGAATACACTACTGTTCTTTTTTTTGGGATTTGATTTTTGAATCTGCAACAGAGAGGATTTTGAAAAAGTGCATTCCATCAAAAACAATTTAGTTATCTTAATGTAGTTTATTTATTTTTTTAAATCTGACCATCAATTTTGTGTGTACTCCACATTTATACCCAAAATGATATTGTATGTCTCTACTTGAAGTTGGAAATGTCAATATTGTGACAACCTCTGTTACAGCTAGGAAGCCAGCCTTGAGGATTGACAACAAGCAGAAGAGATTGTAGAATGTAAAAGACCACAAAGCATTGAATGACAACAAGTCAAGTTGGGGAGCATGCACTGGTACAGTGCGTTGCCGCACCCACTACACGACGAAACAACTCGGGATCCCGGTTTGCAACCCCCCAGGCAGACACGCAGTCCAGTCCCACCATCCGGAAATGACCCTCTGTCTGCCACAGCCTGGTGTTACGTGGGTGACCCCTTGGCCTGGTCCAGCCACTAGGGTCCCCAACAATGAGGATCTTACGAGCCGGATCACCCTCGGGGAAATGCGCCACATAACTAATGCTCCCTCACAATGCAGGTAATGTACCTCATTTGGGACTCCATGAGCATCCGCTCATTCGAAACAAAGTCAAACCAACGGTACCCAAGGATTCTCTGAAGAGACACAGTACCAAAGGAGTCCAGTCTTCGTCTCGGGTCACTGGATAGCATCCATGTCTTGCGGCCATATAGAAAGACAGGAAGCACTTGGACCTTCGTCCTTTTGCATAGATATCCAGAGTGCCACACACCCCTTTCCAGTGACCTCATGACCCCCCATGCTCTCCCAATCCATCTACTGACTTCATAGGAAGAGTCGCCAGAGGCGTGAATGTCACTGCCAAGGTAAGTAAACCGCTCAACAAGGTCAACACTCTCTCCGCAAACAGACACACTGCTGATGGCTGTGCCCAAGAGGTCATTAAAGGCCTGGATCTTGTTTTTTATTCAGGACACTCGCAAGCCCAGACACTCAGACTTCTCGCTCAGTCTCTCGAGTACCCCGATCAGAGTGTCCATTGACTCACAGCATCGTCAGCAAAGTCAAGATCTGTGAATCTTTCTTCACCAACAGATGCCACACAGCCGCTGGACCCCACGACCTTGCCCAACATCCAGTCTATACAAGCATTGAACAAAGTAGGAGCAAAAACACACCCCTGACGAAACCCTAGAATCAACTGGGAAAAATGCAGAGGTCCTGCCTCCACTCTGCACAGCACTCACAGTACCAGTGTACAGGCCGGCCATGATATCCAGCAACCTCGAGGGCATCCCCTGAACCCTCAGGATGTCCCATAGAGACATTGAATGACAACCAGTGGCAAAAACTGTAATGGAGCAGTGAGTCCAAATTTGAAATATTTGTTTCACAAGATTACCAGTATGTCAGACAATTGACATGACATACAGTATACTGATGCTTGTCTTCCATGAAACATGATGTTGATGGTGACTGTATCATGGTTTGGAGTAATATTTAGACCAGAAGTGTAGGAAATCTTGTAAAAATCAATGGAATGATGACTGTGGAGAAATACAAACAGGTTTTATATTCATCATGTTTGTACCTTCGGGATAACAACCTGTTATGAATCTCATGTCTTCCTATTTGAGAGCTATGAGAGCGTTTTTAACCTGCGTGAAACGGAGGAACCCTAGTGTAATCGGTTGGACTTTCATCATGACTTTTTTACATGTTATGTGTTAACAGTATTCACATTTGTTCTCTTTGCAATTTTTATTTACTGTAACTGCAGTAAAAGAATCAATTTTCCAATCCATGCAATCAATTTGAGTGTCTTTGGTTGCTTTAGCCTGCCAGAACTGAAACTGGAACAAAAGGGTGTTATTTCTTTACAGGTAATTAACGTTCTCTTTTTTCATTATTATATTAGCATGTGTTTCAGGCAATGTTTATTTTATATATTATTTTTGTAGTGAACATTGCAAAGCCAATTGTAGCACAAGTTTCCCAGAGATGCTGAAATTTGGAACACTGGCAAGTCAATTGTCTTGTTCAGAGTCACACTGACACTCAGTTTTGGGACTTAAACCACAAGGCCTCAGGTTCATAGTAGGCCGTTGCACCCTTTGATTCACTCTTGATATTTATTACATAATTATTTTTATTTTGTTAATTTAGGAATAAGGATAAAGAGAGAAGAGCCTGATCTTGAGATTGACACACCAAAGAAAAAGCAGAGGAATACTTCTTTCAACGACTCATGGCAAGAAACATTTCCTTGGGCCAATCCAAGCATTCGTGGAAACTTCTATGCACATTGTGCACTTTGTGAAAAAGACATAACCGTTCATAATAAAGTAGCTGATTTAATCCGTCATTCACAAACAAAAAGACATCGTCGAAGTAAAAATAAACATTCTTTGGATCATGCAAACAGTGATATATATCATAGTTTTTCAAACTATTTTTCCTCTGGAGACATCACTCTAAAATTCATTGGCAGGTATTGCCAGAACATAAAAGTTGTTCAGCAGATTAAAAAAGAAGGCAAAGTTTCACCTCGTATTGCAAAGTTTGTCCTTGGACTGAATTACCCAGAAGATATAATCTCCAAATGTCAAAAGACTCCATTTTGTGTTTATGTTTACTGGAGAATGAATTTGGGCAAGGAGAGTGCAAATGTCTTTTTGGTTGGACTATTTGATCAAACAATTGGTAAGAATGTGTTTCGCATTCTTGATATCACAGAGCATGCCATGGACTCGACTCAGCAGGTGTCTGCTTGCCTACTGGAAACTCTTAAGAAGTTTAATATACCTGTTATGAATCTCATGTCTTTCTACCTGAATGATGCAGCTTTAGCAGCTGAGAGCTACGAGAGCATTTTAACCTGCGTGAAACGGAGGAACCCTAGTGTAATCAGTGTTAGAATACCATGCAATTTAATAGACTGTCTCTGCAAATCTGCTATTAGGAAATTATCTTCACCAGTTAATGACCTTATCTCTGATATCCAATACTACTTCAGTCACTCCCCTAAAGTTACTGCATTTCAGGAACTTTTTCATAACTTGGAACTTTTAAACAATGACCGTGATGCATCTAGCCACTGCCTTATTATGAAGAAAATAGTGAAGGAAATGGATGAGATGTGGCCAAGTCTTAAAAGTTACTTTATGTCACCTGAACGTAGTACAGAAAAGGCTAAACTAATTTTTGACAGGCTACAAAACCACAAAATTAGATTAACGTTTCACTTTCTCAAATATTCTTTAGAAACATTGTGTGCCTTAAATGAAAAGCTGCATGGTCAAAATAACCATACAATGCAAATGCTGAAGGACATCAGCTATACTGTGAGTTGTTATGCTGGGAGACTATTACAGCCTGAAGCCGCACTCCGGTTGTTAAAGACTGGTGATCCAACAGTGCTTGAATACCCGACAAACATTCTTCCTCAAAATGAGCTCTTCATTGGCACAGATACTGAGAAATACTTGGTAGAACATGAAGAGCTAACAACAAATTCACACATCATTGACAGCTTTTTCAAAGATGTAGAATTGTTTTATGTGGAGGTAATGAAACAGTTGCTTAATGTACTTCCTTTTAGCAATAACTGTTTAAAAAACATTATAAAAATCTTAAATCCAGCCTGCAAAATGTCGACCACACAAACCATTTTGGTTGAAGTTGCTTCAGAATTAAGAATCTGCAAAACTGCAGAGGATATTGCACAACTAAAGACGGAGTTCTCACTTTATCAGTCTACAAAAATTGATCATGAAGACACTAATTCCACTTTTCAATTGTCAATGCCATACTGGAGTAAAGTTTTAAAGCTGCTCACGACCTCTACAGAAACAAAATCTCTTTTTGGGAAGCTAATTCACACTTTGTTTTGCCTGCCGCCCTCTGATCTTCAACCTGAAATAGCCTTCCACAAGGTAAGAATGTTCACTCTATTTGTGTTTAAACATTTTTTGCTTTTATCAACATGGATCTATAAAGTTGGTCTCATTCAGGTAGTTAAAACATGATAAATGTGGACTTTGAAAAGGTTCATGGAGTATGAATACAGTAGTTCTATGTAAAAAGTTATTAGTAGTGGTGGTGGTTCTGTGTTATAGAGGTGGCACTGATAAATACAGTCGTATGAAAAAGGTTGGGAACCCCTGTTAATTCTTTGGATTTTTGTTTATCATTGGCTGAACTTTCAAAGTAGCAAGTGACATTAAGTTTATTGGATTAACAGAAAATATGCATCATAACAAAATTAGACAGATGCATAAATTTGGGCACCCCAACAGAGATATTACATCAATACTTAGTTGAGCCTCCTTTTGCAAATATAACAGCCTGTAGATGCCTCCTATAGCCTTTGAGTGTCTGGATGGAGGTATTTCTGACTATTCTTACATACAAAATCTCTCCAGCTCAGTTAAATTTGATGGCTGCCGAGCATGGACAGCCTGCTTCAAATCATCCCATAGTTTTTCGATCATATTCAAGTCAGGGGACTGTGATGGCCATTCCAGAACATTGTACTTCTTCCTCTGCATAAATGCCTTGTAGAGTTCGAACTGTGTTTTGGGTCATTGACTTGTTGGAATATCCAACTCCTGCGTAACTTCAACTTTGTGACTGATGCTTGAACATTATCCTGAAAAATTTGTTGATATTGGGTTGAATTCATCCGACCCTCGACTTTAACAAGGGCCCCAGTCCCTGAACTAGCCACACAGCCCCACAGCATGATGGAACCTCCACCAAATTTGACAGTCGGTAGCAGGTGTTTTTCTTGGAATGCGGTGTTGTTCTTCCGCTATACAACAAGCGACTGTTTGTGGCGTGAGTAGAGAAAGGGCTTCTTTCTCATCACCCTGCCATACAGATGTTCTTTGTGCAAATTTCGCTGAATTGTAGAACGATGTACAGATACACCATCTGCAGCAAGATGTTCTTGCAGGTCTTTAGAGGTGATCTGTGGGTTGTCTGTAACTATTCTTACAATCCTGCACATATTCCGCTCTTGTATTTTTCTTGGCCTGCCAGACCTGCTGGGTTTAACAGCAACTGTGCCTGTGGCCTTCCATTTCCTGATTACATTCTTTACAGTTGAAACTGACAGTTTGAACCTCTGAGATAGCTTTTTGTAGCCTTCCCCTAAACCATGATACTGAACAATCTTTGTTTTCAGATCTTTTGAGAGTTGCTTTGAGGATCTCATGCTGTTACTCATCAGAGGAGAGTCAAAGGGAAGAACAACTTGCAGTTGACCACCTTAAATACCTTTTCTCAGGATTGGACACACCTGTCTATGAAGTTCAAGGCTTAACAAGCTCATCCAACCAATTTGGTGTTGCAAGTAATCAGTATTGAGCAGTTACATGCATTCAAATCAGTAAAATTACAAGGGGACCCACATTTTTGCACAGCCAGTTTTTCACATTTAATTTCATTTCATAGACCTAAATACTGCTTCACTCAAAGTCTTTGTTTGGAAAACACCCCAGTACTCAGATGTTCCTAGGAAATGAAAGACATACCACTGTTATCTTTTTTTGTTGAAAGTATAGTAAATTATTATGCAGGCTGAGAGGAGTTCCCAATTTTTTTCATATAACTGTAACAGTAGCAATAAATATTTAAATAATGTAAAAATCTTAAATTTTACAACAAAAATGAATACATACAATTTTTTAAGTGAATTACAATGAAAACATACCCACAAGGAAGGCAAACAATTTTTTAAATCTAATTACCTTTTCTAACTTGTAATAAGTAGGCGGTGTTTTTTTTGGCTAACACATCTCTTCAGAATTAGGTGTAACGTTGGGGCAGCACCTCAATGAATGACTAAATGAGATGATGATCTCATTTTTTTTTTTAAATGGGGCCAACAGAGATTGTTGTATATCACAGAGAGAAACTTGGGAAATCAGTAGCTAACCCTCAAATCCAAGAGCAATAATGTGCAACAGCAGACTAGCTCTTTGTCTTTTGGCAAATATCTCACAAGTTGTGGAAGATGCCTGTCCTGTCTACAGGTGCTTTGTAGATGTGTGAAAACTTCAACAATGGTGTACCTTGTGTTGTCTTATAGGAAGTGCTGTGGGGATCAAGGGTGCGGTTTTGTGCTAATCAGTTCACTGTGTTTGCATATTTGATGTTAAATCGTTCATGTTTTTCATTAGGGATCCTACAATGTATGTACCTTGTCTGCTTTCCTATTTGTGATTTTTATGGACATATTAAGGTACAAATGAAGGAAGGGAAATATCTAGTTTGGAAATGTAAACATGGTATATCTGCTTTTTGTAGATGATAATATTCTGTTGGTCTTACCAAACTATGATGTTGGACACACATTGGAATAGTTCACATACAAGTATAATGTAGTCAAGTAAAATGACCACCTCCATACTAGGGCTGATCAGATGGTCTATGATATTGATTATATGCTGGACACATCGTAGATGTAATTAAACATTGTCAATTGGTTCCAAGTATTTGCAGAAAATTTCTCAAAATACCAAACAGCATTCGTCACCTTTTTGTTATTTTTTATCTTTCACCCAGGGGGGCTGTCTGCCACTCATATTCACAACAGGAGGCACTTGAAATTCTTGTGCTTAGCTGATAGTAGTTTAGCAAGAGTGCACTGTAGTCTAAAAAGCAGTCTGATCAGTGCATCACGTACAAAGTTTGAATGGGAAGAGCACGGGTGCGTTTAGACTCCAAATTCTTGAAGTGGGCTGGTACACATTGCTAAAATTGGGCCTCAGATATTCAAGGCAACCTCGCCTCCTTTTGACATGATATACTAATATACAGTGGAACCTCAGGTCACGGCCGTAATTCGTTTCAAAACTCTGGTTGCAACCCGATTTGATTGTGACCCGAACTAATTTCCCCCATTGGATTGTATGCAAATACAATTAATACGTTCCAGACCGTACGAACTGTATGTAAATATATTTTTTAAAAGATTTTTAAGCACAAAAATAGTTAATTATACCGTAGAATGCACAGTGTAATAGTAAACTAAATGTAAAAACATTGAATAACACTGAGAAAACCTTGAACAGAGAAAGCTAACATTGCAAGAGTTCACGTCACAGACTTACGAACCCGCTCGCTATAAACACTTTTTTTTTTAATGAGCTTTAAGCACAGGGAAAAAATGAAAATTTGAAAAATCCTTAATTTATACAAAAACTAACCATAAACAACCAAGAAAACTAACCTTGCATGCACACACATCTGAACAAGAACAATGTACAGGTAGAGACTGAGCACGTGCGGAAATCATTGGCGCGTACGAACTGGAAGGGAAACTAGCTTGTTCGTTGCCCAAGTGTGTGGTCGTGAACAGATGCTAAAGTTTGGCGAACTTTTTCGTCGTAACCCAATTTGTACATGGTCCGAAACGTTCGTGAACTGAGGTTCCAATGTACGCATGCTCTGACCTTCAAGGGGGAGCCTTTCGCCCTGTTGTCTGTTGTGTAAAAGTAGTTATAAATTGAGAGGAGGAACAAGATGCTTTCCAAATGGAGCACTGCTGATAGTTTGGTTCAGCTTCGAGCACTGCTTGCGGAAAGATACTGTAGTGTCTCAGCTGTGAAGTGGCACCCCTTTAAGTCAACGTTTGTTGTTGACACTGGCCAGTAGGGAGGCCAGCAGTCTAAGCAAATTAATACTGCTGGAAAAAAAATGAGGGCTGAGTTTACTGGGTGCCCCACAACAGATGACATTCACAGGAGTGAACCTGTGCAGCACTCGATGCAAAGAGATGAATGAGTTGGAAGGCGTCAACAAGTAATAAAAAGGACTTAAAGGGGCAAAAGTGCACAAGTTACTTTAATGAGACTGAATTCTTTGGGGCCGAATGAAGCACCGGGCAGTCAGCATGTACTGTAAATAGGTGTTAGAATGTCACAAATTCCAGTATGTTTGTGTGGTAACACTTTTTACTGTAAGAAGGTGATTTTTTGACAAACCCAAGTTTAACTAGGAGCTGTACTCTACCATGCTAGAGAATCTTTCGGAATAAAGGGCATTATCAGTTTTTCTCCTGGCAGACTTCACAGTGTATTTTTAACAGATTGACAAGGTGTAATAATCAAAATAAAATAATGTATTATTAAAGGGAATGCTAAGTAATGTAACACAGTAATAAACAGAAATGGCAAATAATGTTTTAATAAGCAGGTTTTATGAGTGCAAAAACGTAATTAATATGCAGATTGCACTAATGTATTGAATATTAATTTACTATTATGGATGTTTACCTGTGAACTTGTGTAGAGGTGGCAGTTTTGTAGGAAGTGTTCTGCACCAAGGTAGTGCTGAGTTAAACGCCAAGTCTTTGAACAAAGCTTTTGATTAATTAAATATTCTACATCTCTGTCTTCACCTATACTCACAAGTTCGAGGTGGTAGCTGACAGAATGTGAGTACCAGCAGCTGAAATTTAGCAGTTTCACACAATTGTTGGGTACATTCCTTGTTACAATAGAATGCGTCCTATGAAGGGAATATTTACTTATTGTAGTGGTTTAATCAAAGTTTTAGGCAGTTGCTCTTGACTAAAATGTCCAAAGGTAGTGCTTCATAAGTAAAGTTTTTTTTCTTCTGATTTTTGGCTTAAATCAGGAGAACTTTTTTAAAGGTTAAAAATGCCTAATTGTAAAAACATGTCGAAAAGTTTATTTGTACTTTATCCAAAGACTGAAAATGAGGAATTCATTGCTTTAATCTGAAAAGGTGAAGCACTATCAGCTACACAGCTGGTTGGAATTATGACATGTAAAGAAACAACAAAAAGTCTTGTTTGTTTGCTCAGTGATTGATCTTATTTTTTACACAAGCTAGTTGAAAGATTATCCATAGTTTTGGTTCAAGTGTGCAATCTGAAATGGAGCCATCACACCGAACAATATCCGCTTTCTATGATTATGCCCAGTACTAAAAGTCTCTTATGCCCACATTTTAACTTCACACTGCAACTAAAAGCAACACAATTACAATTTTAGGCTCATATCTTTTTTTTTTTTTGATGTTCAAATGAATTTTACAAATGATCAAAGTCTGATATCACTATGTACATTCACAAAATTGATAACACCAAATTTGTCAGACAGATGCATAATTTAGACCATCATACACTCTAACAGTAAGGCTTCTTTTAGGCCTGCAACAACTTATCGCCGTGACAGATAGTAATCGATTATTACAAACAATGGCAACGGTCACTTTCATCAAGTAGTTGATTACATCATTTCGCTGAGTACGTTGTGGCGTACAGTTGCATCACTACTTCATTCAGACAGATAATGGTAAGCAGGTACCAGAAAAGACAGTGCGACCTAAGAGTTTAGGAGCACTTCACTCCAAGCACAGAAGAAAGGGCTGTGAGGTGCAGATTGTGTAGGTCTGACCTCGTATGGCACAAGAGCACAATGGAAAGGCACAAATATTTGAACACGAAAAATACCATTACAGGCACTGTGGAGAACGAAGACTCACTGTCATCCCAGTAAGCTGAATGTATATGAACGCAGTCACTGCTAGGTTAGGCATAATGAGCACATTATTCAAGACATAGTGAATACAACACTAGCATATGCGAGAGAATTTGAGAAGTGGCGACTAAAAATATGTGTCTTTAGCCACCAGCTTGTAAACATTCAGATCTTCACTTACTTTTTTTTTTTTTTTGACGCTCAGCTCAGCTAAATTTTTGATCACTCAGCTATAGTATGGTGCTGCATTACATGCTTTCAAGCAGGTGTAACAGCGTGTGTGTGCTTACTAAAATGGTTGCAAAGAATCATAATTCCCTTCTGAGCGGTAAACCTTTTTTTTTGCTCAGTCTAGTGTGCAAAGGAAATCAAAAACTCAGCCATAACACGGCAGCGAATCTCACAGCACATCAGCCTTGACTGAAAGGTGTATTGCTCATTCCGAGTCAAAAGAGCGGCTGGCTATTGTACTTCAACTGACTTTTAGACAATCTGGAGGAAGACGCATTATTATGTGCAAGTACTGCTGCAGTGAGCCTAGCTTAGCTGGTAAAACAGATATTGTGGCTGGATCACAGTTTCAAATGTGAAAATCGAACCGCTCTCCCAATGGCGAATGACATGCAGCAGGCAGTGACAGCGTGTTGGCTACAAGTAAGCAAATATGCCAAAGAATCTGCAGCTAAAAGGTTTCCAGAAACGAAATGGACGAATGATGATGCAAAAAGATATGAACTTTCAGTTGGAATAAACTTACTATATTACTTGGTAAAGAAAGAGTTTCACACAAATGAAACCACCTATTTTGCTGAAAAAATAAATAAAATAAATCCCCAACATATGACAACCATGTTTGTTGTGCTGGACTCATTTCAAACAGTACTGCACAGTTACAGATTACACAAACAAACTAGTAAAATCATGATGATGCAACAGATTCTTTTGTGGTGGAATATTGTGCTGGCCAGATATTTACATGGTGCTTTGCCAGTAAACCATCTCTTTAACAGAGAGTGAAAAAGAACTTTTAAATTACATATTTTATTTTGAAGTGCTGGTTTAATGTGATTCTGAATACACAACCCAAATTGCGAGTTTAATTTATTTATTGAAACTGTTGTGTTTTTAAGGAAAGTGTGTGTGTGTGTTCATTGCACAACCAGAGCCAGAAGTGCTTCTAAGTGTTTTATTTCTCTTTGTTACTATTTATTTTCAATGTATTATATAATTGTTGTATAAAAAACAATATTTTGTTTAAAGTATCTATACGTAGTTTATTTTTTAATACCTTTCTGAAAACTTTACACAGACCTGTTTAATTGCCCTGCCCGGCTGGGGTTTGTTTCCTGCCTTGCGCCCTGTGTTGGCTGGGATTGGCTCCAGCAGACCCCTGTGACCCTGTAGTTAGGATATAGCGGGTTGAAAAATGACTGACTGACTGTTTCATTATTGAAAGATTCCATTTAATGTGTTTACTTTCAAAAGGATTTTTTTTTACCATCCAACTAATTGATTAATCAACAAAATAATCACCACATTAATTGATTACCAAAATAATCATTAGTTGCAGCCCTAGCTGCTTCACTGTCTCATGTTCTCCGTGCAGGACATCAGCAAAATCATCAGCTTTTGGTGGCAAGGAAGAAAACTAGAAAACTTAATGTTGTATGTGTGAATTTTGTTTTGTTTTTTTTAAATGGTATTTAGTTACGTCTTGGTATGTTAAAAAAAAACTGTCAAATGAGGGTGAACTTTCTTTTCATAAGACTTATTCACTTAATCAAAGTCATACTTTTAGTGATCCATTACACAGCATTTTCAATCAACTACAGGCAGGAAATGGATCTACGTGAACAGCCAATGCATTATTGTCATTTATTTAACTTAAACATTTCTATATACTGTACTGTTAGAAATGGATTTTTTTGTATAGTTGAAATGTGAAGGTCTCTGTGCAGTAGTACAGTGCTGAGTTAAGGCATGAATTGGTGTTGAAGATAATGCACAAATGATGTGCAGATTCAGCCAAGCTTAAGTTCAGGTCCTGTACATTAGTAGAATGGCCAGTTTTCCCAATACTTAGTTCTGTCTGAAATGGGGGAGATGAAAAACATATTCTGTAACTTTAAAACATTTATGTGGAAGAAATCAAATCAGTTTCCTTATTCTTTTCTCATTCCTTGTTGTTGTTGTTTCCATTAAAAATTAGAATTAATTCACTGTAAAACAGAAATATGAATTTTAACTTCTCTGGCCTAGTACTTATGGAGAGTACTGTTCACTGCCATATTTTTACAATACAAAAGGCCATATTTACTTTGTGGAAAGTTAAAATGTGTTGTTTTTGATTAACACTTATTTCTGTAATGCTCAGGTAAAAAATATATAAAAAGGTCATACTGTATATTTATCCCCTTAGCAGCCATTGGTGTTTTAGTATGAGCATTTTTCAACGAACAAATTACTAAATCTCCCTCAAGGTAAAAGAGACCTATTATGAATCATACTTTTTTTTAATTTTTTATTCAACTATTTATATTGTTTGTAAGAACAACTGATTAATCCAGTGCCTGTTTAGATGTGTCATAGCAGTGAATACTTGTTCAAGTTTTATGGAACCTGCATTCACTGTTATTTTTGCGATTTTAATTCAGTGCTAGTAAAAATCCCCATTAAATACTTTTAAGATGTCTTATTGTAGTATAAAGTATAAAAAGAAGTGAGTACTTTGGTTTTTATTTTTATCATTTATAAATTTAGAATGTTTGTTTATTCTTTTAGATGCATCGCCTTGTTAGAAGTTTTGTAGTGTTGGATGTTGAAACACTATTTTTAAATATTTAACTTTCAAAAACTACTGATTTACACGCAGTGTTCTCTGATGAAATGTGATAGTATAGTATGTTTCACAATAATATTGATGCTGTTAAAGATAACTGTTCACTTTTATTGTTTTAGGCAATAAAGAATGGTGATGCCTCACTATTAGGAAGCAACCAGTATAACAGTGAAAGTGAGATAGATCTCACAAGCGACAATGAAAACAGTGTTCTTTCATCCAATGAGTCTTCCACTCTCGCAATAAAAGAAGGTATGAATTAATTGTTTAAAAATACTAAGGACTGTTAAAGAAGGTCCATTTTATTACAGTGTTTGAAAGATGCCTTGAATAATATCTGTGCCCAATGTACTCACATTAAATACCTTGTTCAAAATTGTCTTTTTCGTAAAAATTTTTATGTTACTAGCTCCTGGCCTGTTTACATGTAATAGTTATATTTTTGTTGTATAGTATAAGCAGAGGCATAAAATAATGAATTACACATTGCTTGGTTACTTAAGTACATTTTTCAGCTGTTTTTACTTGGTACTACCTTTACTTTTACTCCAGATCCAGTTGTATACTTTTTACTTTTTTAACATTACATTTTCCAGCAAACTCTCTTTATTTGTTACACATACCAAACTATTCTAAATTCATAAAAGAGCTGTCAGATATTGTGAAATATGGCGGCCCGGACACACACAGGCGGACGCCGTTTCAATCATCACCCCACGTTTATTTACAGTATTTACAAATGTCATGTGCACCGCCACCAAATCCCCCCAGTTCCCCAAAGTCAATAACCACTGTCCACACACACAAATCACTCGGGCCTCTCCTCGCCTCCTCTGCCACGACCTCATCTTCCTCCTCACCCGACTCCAGCCTTGATTGCAGGGCGGTGGCTCCTTAAATAGGCGGCTGATTGCTGACCGCACCCAGCCACCTGTGACAATATGTTGTCAACTTAGTTTATAGCCCAGTGTTGCTCACACACAGCCAATAGAATGCTTTATATCATTCAAAAATAAAAGTGCAATAGCTTGCCTTTCGCTGATCATTGGGTAGGCTGTTTCCATGCTTCCTGCTTACTGCTTACTGTTGAGATATGGCAACTGAGTGAGCACTTTTTCCACAATCATATTTGAAAACTGTACCTAAGGGAATCTCTTCTTTCAAATTTAAAGAAGCATGTTGAATTAGGATTTTTTTTTTCTGCTTCTTAAGCTATTTTATATGGAGCCCAAAAGTCCCAAAAATGCAGTGCCTTTATAATCTTGTGTAAAGTAATATCTTGAGACCAAAAGTTACATAATGTCTGAACAATATCTGAGTGTAGTATACACAAAATATTGTGGCTGATTCTTACATGTCCAGTTACTGAAGCACTACAGTGATCTCTGTGTTTGGCTTAGGGACCAGAACAATAGGGCTAGACCAGGGGCTATGACTTTCTTCAATAACACCTAGCTCCAGCATATCCTGGAATTCCACTTTTCGCTTTGCCTCGGGAAGCTGGTAGGGTCGTTCCCTGATGACAACTCTGGATTCTGTGACAGTTTCATGCTCAACCAACGAGGTCTGCCCAGGGGTTTCGTTTACCGACCTCTGGGACCAGCAGGATAACCGTTTCCAGTTCCTGCCATTGATTTGCTGTTAGGGTTGGGCCAAAGTTAAGAATGGTAGTCTGAGCGAAGAGGGAACGATGCTGAGTGGTGCAAGGGGCAGGATCTCTGTCCTTCCATGGCTTCAGTAAGTTGACATGGTATACTGTATTTGTTCCCTTGGATGTTGTTTGGCGAGTCTCTTCCTCTCCTTAACTTCATATGGTCTGTGCCAGTGGGCCAGGAGTTTTGAGTGGGGACAAGGACTATGACTCGGTCTCCTGGGTGGAATTCCTGTAGGGTTGTGGCACGATCATAGCAGCGGGCTTGAGCCTTAATCATATGTTCATTTAGTATGGGCTGAATCTTGTCTGATCTATCATGTAATTGTGTAATACACTGTGTGCACAATTATTAGGCAAGTGAGTATTTTGACCATATCATCATTTTTAATGCGTATATTCCAACTCCAAGCTGTATTAACTTGAATGCTTATTGGATTTAAGCACGTCAGGTGATGTGTATTTGTGTAATGAGGGAGGGTGTGGCCTAAGGAGATCAACACCCTATATCAAGGTGTGCAGAATTATTAGGCAGCTAGTTTTCCTCAGGCAAAATGGGCCAAAAAAGAGATTTAACTGACTCTGAAAAGTCAAAAATTTTAAAAAGTCTTTCAGAGGGATGCAACACTTTTGGAATTGCTAAGATATTGGTGTGTGATCACAGAACCATCAGACATTTTGTTGCAAATAGTCAACAGGGTCGCAAGAAACGTGTTGAGAACAAAAGACGCAAATTAGCTGCCAAAGATTTGAGAAGAATCAAACGTGAAGCTACCAGGAACCCATTATCCTCCAGTACTTTCATATTCCAGAGCTGCAACCTACCTGGAGTGCCCAGAAGTACAAGGTGTTCAGTGCTCAAAGACATGGCCAAGGTAAGGAGGGCTGAAACCCAACCACCACTGAACAAGAAACATAAGCTGAAACGTCAAAACTGGGCCAAGAAATATCTGAAGACAGATTTTTTTCAAAGGTTTTATGGACCGATGAGATGAGAGTGACTCTTGATGGACCAGATGGATGGACCTGTGGATCAGTAATGGCACAGAGCTCCACTCCAACGTGGAGGTGGGGTACTGGTATGAGCTGGTATTTTTAAAGATGAGCTAGTTGGACCTTTTGCATTGAAGATGAACTCAAAATCAACTCCCAAACCTACTGCCAGTTTTTCAAGACACATTCTTCAAACAGTGATACAGGAAAAAGACCATGATTTATATGCAGGCCAATGCTCCATCACTTGCATCGAAGTTCTCCACTGCGTGGCCAGCCAGTAAAGGCCTTAAAGATGAAGGAATAATGACATGGCCCCTTCCTCATCTGACCTAAACCCTATCGAGAACTTGTGGGCACTTCTTAAACGCTAGATTTACGGGGGAGAAAAACAATACACCTCTCTGAAGAGTGTCTGGGAGGCTGTAGTCACTGCTCCACAAAAAGCTGATCGTCAACAGATCAAGAAACTGACAGACTCCATGAATGGAAAGGCTTATGACTGTTATTGGAAAGAAGGGTGGCTATATTGGTCATTCATTGATTGATTTATTTTTTTTGAAATGTCAAAGATGTTTATTTGTAAATTTTGAGGTGTTTGTTTATTATTCTCACTATAACAGATGAAAATAAACAAGTGAGATGGGAAAATTTTCATTTTTCCTTTAGTTGCATAATAAATCTGCACACTAATAGTTGCCTAATAATTGTGCGCACATATGTATTCCCCTGATGATGTTCACACTCACATTTCCGTTGTGAAACATTCAGGTTTCAGGTTTATTAACATTTTGGATTGACTGATAGCACTGTGTTTGTTCCATATTAAAATTAATCCTCAAAAATACAACTTGCCTAATAATTCTGCACTCCCTGTATATTCTGGCCTGCGCCACCACCTACTCAAAGCATCATGATGCTCTAACAATGATGGATGGATCAAAAGCCAGAAGTCTACGTGGCCATCATTATCAAGTCCTTCTGTGAGAACCCTAGATCCAAAGAGGACTGTTTCGTTTATCTTGGGTAGAATGCCCAGAGGGGACTGGGCAGTCTAATGGTCTGGAATTCCTACAGATTTTATTTTTTCCTCCAGATAGCACTTTGAGCTACTTTTTGTATGAAAATGTGCTATATAAATAAATGTTGTTGTTGTTGTAAAATGCTGGTGGAGAGGAGTCCCTCCTCCTCCCAGCACTCTTTTTGTAGTGTCTAATATGCCCAGGGATTGCCACCCATATAAGCTCATATGGAGAAAAACCTGTGGAGGCTTGGGGGATTTCCGGGGGAGCAACTGGTCCTAGTTTCTCCTATCCTCGCTGACCACCTTGCAGGGCATCTGCTTGAGAGTTTGGTTAAATCTCTCAACTAAGTCATCGACTTGGGGGTGGTGAACCAAGGTCTTCAAATGCTTTATTTGGAGCAATTTGGCCACCTCCTTGAACATTTCTGAGGTGAATGGCATCCCCTGGCCCATAAGGACGCAAAGACCCCTACTAACTCCCGAGCAATTGTTTTTGAGTTGGCAGAATGCAAAGGGATAGTGTTGGAAAAGTGGGTGGCATAATCAACAAAGACCAGAATATATTTGTGTCCTCTTGCCGAGGGTTCTAGGGGTCCCACGAGATCAACCCCAATCCTTTCAATGAGAACATCTATAAGCAGTAATAGAATGAGAGGAGCACGGTCCTGCTTGGGAATCTGTCACAGTTGGTACTCAGGACAAGAAGTACAAAAGCGACAGACCTCGTCATTAATTCCTGTCCAGGGTCGTAATGTGTGTTGGCTGTTAACTGAGACAATTGCATTTTTATCATTTTTCAGGGAGTCATCATTCCATTGCTTCTTGATTTAGCTTGCAAGGTTATTAGTGGCATGGCGCTACTTCTGTGTTGTCAGATATGGAGGAGGGTGTCGCTGCATTAGCCACATCACATTGGGTACCCACATCATTTCTAGATGCCAGAGAAGAACATGGCACGGAGGCATTTGGCCATCCATGACCAGGTCTAACCTAGGAGGAGGAGTGGATCGTAGGTTGCCGCGATTGCTATTAGATCAGTCTCGACCTAGTATCCCGGAGTATGGCGGGCTTGGCAACATGACCATAATAAGTGTTTGCATTCGACTTTTGTGAGTGAATACACGGACTGCCGTGCCATAATCGTGAATACAGGTTATGCTGGTCTTTCTGTCTCTTCACTATTGTGGCAAAACAAAAGCGGTGAGCAACAATGGTGATGTTACTCCCGTAATCTAATAGTGCTGTAACTTTGCACATTGACTAAAACCACTCCCAAGAGGTAAAAGGACAGGGGGTTTACAAGTGCACTGTACCTTTCCCTCTGGGTCCAGTCGCAGTCCATGGTTTCACTCAAGAATGGACATGTAGGCACTGTGTGTCCCGGCTTCCCACACTTGAAACAGCACGGGGTGGTTGGACTCTTCTCCTTGGGTTGGCTCTCTGTTCCGGCATCTGACTTCAGATGGGACACGCTTCCCTTGTTGGGTCTGGAGAGCAGGGGCCTCATGTATAAACGGTGCGTATGCACAAAAATGTTGCGTAACAACATTTCCACATTCAAATCGCGATGTATAAAACCTAAACTTGGCGTAAAGCCACGCACATTTCCACTCTGTCGTAGCTCTGTCGTACTTGTCGTATGTAAGTTCTCTGCTCGGTTTTGCAGACTGGCAGCACCCAGCGTCAAAGCAGTGCTACTGTTCCTGTGTGGTTATCCTTTCATTTTTACATACATATCCCTGATGCGGCTTTATAAATACACTGAAATTAACTGCATATTGTTTATTAGTTTAATGCATCTGATTGTAATTAACCTGTAACAATATAATGGTCCACAGTATGGTCAAACTATTCCAAATACCATAACTGCTTTAGCGTTGTTACTCTCACTGCACCTCGGATCCCACATCGGATCATCTTTTTCCATATTACTCTCACTGCACCACTTGGAGTATTTATGTCACTGTATCTGATTGTGAATCACAGCTGTACAGCAGCTGATTGGAAAGAGAATTATCGGTATACAGCATCAAGCACACGCTGCCTCAGCCATGCTGTCTATTGAACTGCTCTAATATATGAAAAAGGCTTCAGAGCCTTTCCTGTATTGACCTCACACTTCAGAAACAGTTTCATCCCAAGAACTCTAAACGCACTCCATCAGTCCATCAATTGCTCCTTGTAGAACTGTCTGTACTTATAAGTACAATCACCTCACTGTAAACTTGCACTACAGTTATAATATTGTACAACCTGAGCCACTTTATAAAGCGTGTATTTACATACGATGACAATATCATTTTTAAGATGAAATGCAGCAAAATGTTTATTATATTATACAGATAAAACTTTAACTTTAACTACACGGTGCCACAGCACTAGCGAGCCGCTGGCACGCCGTTGTTCCTGCCTTGCGTTGTATTCTTGCTGGTGCTGACGCAACACTGGAAGGATAGATGGATAGAATAATTAAACACATACTACAAAGATATTTCGATGTTCCTTAAAAGAAGAATCAGCGTTCTAAGCTTACAGATGGCTTAATGTCTATTACAGAGCTGATTGTGTGGCGATTGGGTATTTGGAAAAGTAAGAACAGGAATTGGAGGTTAGTACGTTTGAAAGAGACAGTACTGCTGCAACAGATGATTTTATCGAAGGTAGCACACGGCGCAGCAAACATCACTGCGCCACTGTATTCCCATGTTTAATAACATAATTAATAACATGATTTAACTCCTATCATCATGAAAATGATATCACGTATACATTTCAGTATTTTAATTATTCAGAGAGCTGTAATATCACGAATGTAATGGATTCTGTGGCAAGACACACTTGTCTTTGTACTCCTTACCTGGTTGCTGCCATACACACTTGACACCATCTGAACCAAATAAGTTTATCTTGGTCTCATCAGACCACAGGACATGGTTCCAGTAATCCATGTCCTTAGTCTGCTTGTCTTCAGCAAACTGTTTGCGGCCTTTCTTGTGCATCATCTTTAGAAGAGGCTTCCTTCTGGGACAACAGCCATGCAGACCAATTTGATGCAGTGTGCGGTGTATAGTCTGAGCACTGACAGGCTGACCCCCCAACTCCTTCAACCTCTGCAGCAATGCTGGCAGCACTCGTATGTCTATTTTCAAAAGACAACCTCTGGATATGACGCCGAGCACATGCACTCAACTTCTTTTGTCGACCATGGTGAGGCCTGTTCTGAGTGGAACCTGTCCTGTTAAACTGCTGTATGGTCTTGGCCACCGTGCTGCAGCTCAGTTTCAGGGTGTTGGCAATCTTCTTATAGCCTGGGCCATCTTTATGTAGAGCAACAATTCTTTTTTTCAGATCCTCAGAGAGCTCTTTACCATGAGGTGCCATGTTGAACTTCCAGTGACCAGTATGAGGGAGTTTGAGAGCGATTAATACCAAATTTAACACACCTGCTCCCCATTCACACCTGAGACCTTGTAACACTAATGAGTCACATGACACCGGGGAGGGAAAATGGCTAACTGGGCACAATTTGGACATTTTTCACTTAGGGGTGTACTCGCTTTTGTTGCCAGCGGTTTAGACATTAATGGATGTGTGTTGAGTTATTTTGAGGGGACGGCAAATTTACACTGTTATACAAGCTGTACACTGACTACTTTACATTGTATCAAAGTGTCATATCTTCAGTATTGTCCCATGAAAAGATAAAATATTTACAAAAATGTGAGGGGTGTAGTCACTTTTGTGAGATACTGTATGTATGTGTGTGTGTGTGTGTATATATATTCATACACTCGACAATGAGCCACATAAAGGTAGCCACACATATATTGTTTCCCAACTGTAAATTTAGAAACATATAGAAAATAATTGTACTGATGTGTACAGGTTGGAGTCCAGAACAGAACTGACTTGCTTGTAAAAAGATGGCGGCTTTAAAGGAGAGCGGAGGAAGTGATGTCATCAGTAGGGCCAGCACTGAAAGTAGTGTCATTGGGGCCAGGGCCAGAAGTGACATCGTCAGGGTCGGGTGGAATTTCCCGTAACAGGTCTGCAGAGAAATTAGGGAAAGAGTGTGCACACTCCGCCACCCCTTGGTCTGGTGTGGAATTGCTCTCATTCACGCCCTCTAGCTGCCCACCATGCACACAAGTGTGACTATGTATATATTACTGTATGTCACTTGTATGATAGTTTGTAATTGATGTGCCCAAGTTTACTTTAAACACTTTATTTTTGGTGCACATAATGAAACATGTACCTGATACGAATTCTGTTGGCTTTGCATTTCACTACTAAATTTTTAACGATGATATTCGGTAAACAAAGAACAATTTTTGTGTTTGTAAATAGACATAATAACTTTATTTATTTTTTCCCCACCAGGTTTTACTGACTGTATGCTAACAAAGCCCTGTTTTGTGCTGCTGGAGAAAGGGAATTGTAAGTAAAGAATTGGTTTCAGTTTTATGCAGGCTTGACTTTAAAATCACATATGTTTGGGAAAGATTTGAGCATTTAAATTACTCAGTCTGTACATTTTGCAACCAAAAATACATTATTTTGGTTATTTATTTCAGTTTTCAAAGGTAGTGTTGGTGGCATGCTGTATATAAAGCTCTGTTTTGAGTAAGAACATTTAAGTTTTCTTAAGTATTTTAAGCAATTAGTTTAATATTTGTTATATCAAACTGTTCATGATATTTTGACATTAATGTTATTGCATAAATAGATGTAAATGGTTCCGTAATGTAAAACTTATTAAAACTAAGAGTTTAAAGCGAGTTCTTAATTGATGATATTGTGTGATTTTGGGCTATGCAAAAATAAATTGTATTGTATTTTGATAAAGTCATTGGATATTTGGTTTTTAGCTCAAATTGAATACTAACAGTAATTCCCAGGGTATGACTTGAGTATGACTTTAAACTGCATCTGGCCCTGCAAGTGGTCCTCTAACATACAGGGAGAACTTGGGGATTGGCACTCCATCCATCCATTTTCCAACCCGCTGAATCCGAACACAGGGTCACGGGGGTCTGCTGGAGCCAATCCCAGCCAACACAGGGGACAAGGCAGGAACCAATCCTGGGCAGGGTGCCAACCCACTGCAGGACACACACAAACACACAACAAGCACACACTAGGGCCAATCTAGAATCGCCAATCCACCTAACCGGCATGTCTTTGACTGTGGGAGGAAACCGGAGCGCCTGGAGAAAACCCACGCAGACACGGGGAGAACATGCAAACTCCACGCAGGGAGGACCCGGAACCCGGGTCTCCTCACTGCGAGGCAGCAGCGCTACCACTGCGCCACAGTGCCGCCCTATTGGCACTCCAGCCACTGTAAAAACTTCACAGAGCTCTTAAAAAGCAGACGGGACTCCTTTCTGCTCTCCGTGGGAGTAGGCTCCTCGTATTATGAAGGGGATAGGGAAAAGTCCTCGGAAGCCTCATCCCCGGAGATACAATGGGGTCAGGCCTTTGGGGATTGGAATTGGTGTGGTGCTGAGGCATCGGCCGCTGGATGGCAGCACTTGGGTCCAATTTGATGCAGCCCATTCGGGTAGGTGCGTCAAACACCTTACCTGTCTAGAATAGTGACCATCTTCCTCTGCTTTGTAAACTCCGTATTTCAGTGGCAAAACACACTGAGGTGCACAGACCTGAGATTAGCGGGATCTTTGTAGGTGGGCACATCTTTTATTGCTCTGGTCCCTCTGAAGGCTGTCGTACTCACAGAGCAGCTGTTGCTGTGGCGGATCGGCTCTTTCCAATGGTATCCGATGTCACTCATTTCAATAAGCGTATTCTGTGGCTTAGATTAAGGCACACTCCGGGTTGCCTTGTCTGTTGTCTCCGATTATGCTCTCACCACAGTGAGTGATGTCTTGGTAAGGGAGACATTTTATTTGCAACTTCACTCAGTGGTTGATGGGTGACCGTGAGGTGACATTCCTCTGGTCATGGGTGACTTCAGTGCAACCACTGGCACTGACAGGGCTGGCAATGAGGATTGTGTCTGTCCCCATGGGTCTGGCGAACATGGTGAAAGTGGCTTCATGTTCGTTGACTTTGCAAAACGTTCGGGACTGCGGAGCGCCTTGAGCCTTATCGTTGAATTTGGTACTTCAGTACTGGTGGTGTGGTGGAAGAGATTGATCACATCCTCTGGGGCAGATGCTGGAGGCTCCTAAAAAACTGCAGGGTCTACAGAAGTGTCCAGGTTATGAATTCTGACAACAGTCTTGTTGTTACCACCTCCTAAGACAATGAGGCTGGACCTGGTCTGATTCCAAGATTAGGCTGTTTCTATAGAGTTTGCACACAGTTTGTGGAGAAACTTGCAGACTTGGGTACAACTGCCGATCCTAATGTGATGTGGGAGACCTTCTATGACAAGACCCTGAGGATTGTGTCAGTGTTGCTGGTGTTCCCAGAAGGAGGTGTTTCATCTTGTAGGGCCCACTGGATATCATCGAGAGGAGTTGCAGTGCTTGATAGCCATTCCAGTCTGTACCAGGAACTGAGAAAAGATGGCTGCGAGGGCTCTGAGGGCAGATAATGATGTGCTTGTTAGAGGAGTCTGTGAGCAAGTGACATACCATCTGTGGTCTAGCGACCCACATGCTGCTTACAGAGGAATCTAAGCATTATGCACATCTGAGTCTGTTCCTTGGAGAGTCACACTTGGGCAGAGGATGGAACAGTCCTTAGGGATGACGTTGCAGTTGTGACACCCTGGGCTGGCTACTTTGAGCAGCTGTATAAAGCTGATCCTCCGGCTAGGATGTTGGACATCTCTGGGTCCACGGTTCTTGTGGCTGATCCTCCAATTAGCTGTCGAATCGCACAGGTGCTGAACCAATTGAGGATATTGAAGGCTGCAGGGATCTGTGGTATCCGGGGTTAACTTCTCCAGAATGCTGGTAAGGCTGTCCTCCTGGCATTGAAAGCAATCTTTGCTTCCATTTGGGAAACAGGCATCATCCCAGCTGACTGGCAAATGGGACTTCTTATCCCAATCTGGAAAGGGAAGGGTGATTGCCTGCATTGGAGCAACTATAGGGGGATAACACTGCTCTCGGTGCTGGGTAAGGTCCTTGCTAGGCTCATCCTCAATAGGAGTTGTGATCACTTGCTCACCTATCAATGACCAGAACAGTCTGGTTTTATGCCTAAGAAGTCTACCATTGACTGCATCCTGGCACTGAGGGTTCTCATCGAGCGCAAACGCGAATATCGGTAGGGGTTCTTTGCAGCTTTTGATTTTCATAAAGCATTCGACTCAATTGTTTGAGCTGCCGTGTGGGGCATCCTGAGACTGCGAGATCCCCTTGAAGTTGCTGGATATCATGGCTGGCCTGTACACTGGTACTGTAAGTGCTGTGCAGAGTGGAGATAGAACCTCTGTGTTTTCCCAGTTGATTCTGGTGTTCTTGCATGGACTGAGTGTTGGGCAGAGTTGTGGGGTCTATTGGCTCTGGGTTATTTGTTGGTGAAGAAAGATTTACTGATCCTGACTTTGCAGATGATGTTGTATGTTCGTGGAGTCAATGGAGGCTCTGATCGGGGCGCTTGAGAGACTGAGCGAGGAGTCTGAGTGTCTGGGCTTGCGAGTGTCTTTTATTGACTTCTTGGGCACAGTCATCAGCACTGCGTCTTTCTGTGGATAGAATGTCAATCTCTGAGAGGTTTACATAACTCGGTAGAGATCATGAGGTTGCTGGAAAGGGGTATGTGGTGCTCCTAATCTCCCTTCCCGCAGTCATGCACTGAAATTCTCCTGTCTTGAAGACAAAATATTTCTAGACATGACTTCTTGTTTTCTTTTCAGCATGTGGTGATGCAGTGCTGTATCATCATCACCATGGGCAATTTTTATATGTAGCTCTTGTATTACTTTGTCTTAAGGAGTAATACTTCCACTTGCAATCATGCACATGGTATATCCATCTGACATTGTTGTTTCCTAGAAAACAACTTTGTTACACACTTTAAGTAGTTAATTTTTGACAATAGTCACATGCCTTTGACTCCCACCAGATATTCCCAATTTAATGACACTCTACTGTCCACAGCTTTTATGAGAATAGTCACACAATTTTAAAATTGATATGTTAAGTCATTTCTGAGTTATAGCTGCCACACATATATGCACAAACTATCTTTAGCTTTAGCTTTTCAGGGCTTTAGGGATTTATATTTATCAGTGGTATCCCTTAATATTAATTTTAAATTTAGTTAGCACAGTTTACTGTTAATTCTTGGGCTTTTTTGACTTTAGTTACTCAAAATAATTATTTCATTTAGTGGACTACTGTACAGTGAAAGAGTGGCAGAGTTGAATCGACATACTGTACTTGTGTTAAATACTTTTCCTGGATTACTAAAGTGCTAAAAGGTTTCCCGAATAAGAAAAAGAGAGCATTCAAATCCAGTGACAAAGAGGCTCTGATGGATGTGCAACATGTGTTAAAGAAATGGATGAGAGAAGGAAAGGATGCTTACAAAACTAAAATAGAAAACAAGCTCACTCAGAATAATATGAAGGGTATTTGGAATAGACAGGGTATAATTATGGGACTCAAGCAAACAATGGCTCAGGTGCTAGACAGGGATGTGGACAAAGCTAACACACTGAACCAATTTTTTTTTTTAATAGATTTTCCATCCCACTGCCACCTTCTTCCAATGACCAGTGTCCCCACCCCATCCCTACTACATAAACAACTCCTACCATGTTACCTGGAATGACCAGTGACAAATCCACCTCTAACCATTAATGTGGACTGCCCGTAACTTTAAGACCATGTCAGGAGACAACTGATGAAGCTACACACAGGAAAAGCTGCTGGACCACATGGAGTCACTCCATGGGTTCTTAATGGCTTTTCTGACCAACTTTGTGGTGTCCTCTGTCACGTGTTCAGTCTCTGAGGCTTCAGAAAGTACCACTGCTGTGGAAAACATTCTGCTTTATTCCTGTTCCAAAGAAGGCAGGTGCTGCTTCACTTTAAGACTACAGACCAGTGGCACTTGCATCTCACATCATGAAGAACTCTGAGAGGCTTGTCCTGGACTATGAGTGTGGTAGATCATTTGGACCCATTGCAGTTTGCCTATCAGACAAAGATTGTAGTGGAGGATGCAATTGCTGTCTGCTCCACAAGGGTTATTCTCACCTGGACAAAGCTGGCAGTACTCTAATGATTCTGTTTCTTGATTTCTCCAGCACCTTCAATACCATCCAGACATCCCTGTTAAGGGGTAAACTTCGAGATATGCAGGTAGATGAGCTATGGTGTCATCGATAATGGACTGTTGGGTAGACTGCAGTTTGTGAGACTCAGGGACTGTGCTTCTGATACAGATATGAGCAACACTGGGGCACCACAAGGAACTGTCCTGTCTTCTTTTCTCTTCACTCTGTACATCTCCAACTACAGATATAGAACCAGGTCTTGTCATTTGCAAAAATTCTCAGATGATTCTGCACTTATGGGATGTTTTGATATATAGGAGTCAGGTGGAGAACCTAGTTTTTTTGTGCAAAGAGAATTGTTTGCATCTTAACATTAGCAAAACCAAGGAACTGCTTATTGACTTTCACTGCACCAAAAAGCCTCCATGTCTGGTCACTATTTTTGGAGTAGATGAAGAGGTGGTCCACTTTTACAAGTACTTGGGGGTCCACATTAACTACAGATTGGATTGGTAGGAAGTGACATCTTTGACATCTTCTATATCTCTGTGGTGGCCAGTGCGACTTTCTACATTGTGATGGGCTAGGCTGGTAACATTACTTCAAGAGAGGCCCATTGAATCAACAAGCTAATTAAAATGACAAGCTCAGTTATAGGGTGCACTGTGGACTTCCTGGAGTTATTAGTGAAGGAGAGAATTAAAATAAAACTGAATGCCATTATGAACAATGCTGCACATCCTCACTCTGACAGACTCACACTGAGAAATTTCAGCCAACACATTATTCAGCAGACGTGTGTCAAGAAATGCTATTGGGGCTCCTTTATACCAACAGCAATACACCTGCATAATACCTAAAATATATACACACAGTGGAACTTTGGATTGCGAGTAACTTGGTTTGTTTTGCAAGAGCTAAAATTTTTAATACTTTTGACTTGATAAACGGGCGATGTCTTGCAATGTGAGTAGTACGTATACGCTTTGTCTGCCAAACGTCACGTGATCACAACTGAGCTGATGGTTCTTCTCTCTCTTGCTGCGGGATTGTGGGTAATCGCCTCCCATTCTCCGTCTGAGTCGGTGTGCCTCACTCATATAGTCAACATCCGTACGAGCGTATACTGTTTGTTATAGCATGGTGACGACGTGTGTGTGTTGTAACGTGTGAGTCCCTGTCTTGCACCCCAAAACACAAAGCTGAGTCTCAGTACTTTAGCAACACCAGCTTTATTCAGCTTGAAACAGGAACAGCGTGGTTATTTATTTTAGTGGGATCTGCCACTAACTATACACAGACACAGCAGTCAGGCAGGGTCGGGGCCAGATTAGTGGCCAAGTAATACAGTGCCCTGCGCATTTATAATGTTCCTGTATTCCCCATCAATGGCAGGCGCTTATAGCATGTCCGCGATCTTTTCGGATTCGCTTTTACAGCGAATTGCTACAGCGCTTGGAGCCTGCGGTTGCTTCGGGTCGCTCTTCCGCCTGTCATCCTGTTGTGTGGAATCCCAAAAGAGTTTAGAAACTCACTCACACCAGCCATGATTCTTTTCAAAGATAAAGTGGAGGTTAATTTATTTTATGTATTTTTACCTCATATTTTGTATTAAACATTTTTATATGAATAGTTTCGGGTTGTGGGACGTATCATCTGAGTTTCCACTATTTCTTATGGGGAAATTGGCTTTGATGTATGAGTGCTTTGGATTGCGAGCACGTTTCCAGAACGAATTATGCTTGCAAACCGAAGTTCCACTGTATATACGGTGTATAAAATTTATTTATATTTATTTATAATAATTATCCATCTATTTATGTACTTAGTAAGTAATAAAGGAGTAATAAAGGTCTGTCTGTCTATTGTTATCATTCTTGTGTTGATTTACGTTAAGCGGATAAAAACAATTTCTTCCTAACTTATCAACAGTTATACAAACCACCTTTTCATCATCTTTCATTCTTGATAGCTTGGATCCCCTGCTACTTTTTCGTGAAAGGGTTTAATATATGACCTTCCATTAATTACTATTTAAATATTTACTTTAAATGATGTTATAATTTTTAAACCCTGTTTAAAAATCTGTGTTAGAATTTTAAATATAGTTAGTTGAATTGGTGTACTTCGCAAAAAGTAAACGTTATTCAGTGGTTTAATAAACCGTAACTAAAATGTGCAAAAAAAAGACATATACATTTCCCATTTATACATGTTTTTGTTTTTTTCCAAACCCAAAAAGCTTTGAAATAAGATAGCAGTAACTAGTTTTATATACAAAAGCAAGTGTTACATTCATAGTGTCTAAGCAGAACATAAATATGTACATTTTAAATATTTGTGACAGATGTTTTCTTCCCATTTTCTTGTTAACAACCCTATGTGTTATAAATTTAAAAAAAAATTGAGCCTGTTATAAAAACTGTTTAACCATAGAAACGCTTTGTGTTTTTATTACTATCTATACAGATAACAATACAACTATTATATGTAAGGGCAACACCAGTTCTACTCAGGACAGTTCTCTCTCTTTTGATGAGGTATGTTGCTTTGTTTAATGTTTATTTAAAAATATACTATTACTAAAATATAATATTAGTATTGTAATATGCATAATGTTTAATAAATACTGGCACAGTAGATCCATGGTTGACTGTGGTAGTGATGTTTGTTTGTCTATAATCCTTCACTAATTTACACATTGAAACAAACGTATTGTGTTTGATAAAGTAACTTGGGTAAAAACTACATTATTTTAATCCTCTTCAGGGTAATGTTTGTTTTTATGACTAGTTTTCTACCTCCCCAAAAACATTATACACTACTACTTAACCCATTGTATTTTGTGACATTTTTATTTTGTGATTATTAGGTAATTTGAGCTAGAATTTGGGTTTTGTCTCCCCAGGGGAGAACCAGAGGGATTTGTGGGTGGGAGTCCAGTCTCCGACAGAAACCTCCACCTCGAAAAGTATTTCAGGCAGGTGCACATACCTGGAAGGAACCAAAGAACTGTGAAATTGTTCCGAGCAAAGATAAAATTCCATTGTCCCCTGTGGTATGTACCTTTATTGTAAAAAAAGTTAGATTTTCATGTTTGATTAAGACTTGAATGGTATTTTCTGTATTTGGCTGGAAAAGTAATGCATTGTAGGGGTAGGTTGGCCCTATTTGTTAATGGATTTGTGAGTTCAACACAAGCAAGCAAATGCAAATTGCATATTCTGCTATTTTTAATACTTGATTGTGGGCTTCATATATATTATGTAAGAAATTCTGGAATGTGACCAATATTGAATGTTGATTGGCACTGTGAAATTAGTATTGACATATTGGTAGCAATGGCTCCTCTAGAAATCTGAGACTTTGGTAAAAAAATGCATAGTAATGTAATCAGTTATGTGTAGAAAGTACAGAACAGTGGAATTCTTATGTGAATGCTTGATCACCATGCACCATGCTGCCACTCAGTGTGAATCTGGCTTTGTAGAGTATATAACATAAAATGACACGACATGTAAGAGGCGAAAAGTAGTCCTTGCCACAATCACTCCACCCCGCTGGCTCCTTTCAGTTAGGTAAGACCATATATAAAATCAACAGAAATGGCAGTAGATTCCACACAATTTGGAGTAATTAGTACACAGCCTGCACCAGTTTCCATTTGGAGAAAAAAGCCATGGCTAAAGAGCACAATGCCTGAAGGTGTGGCTTACAGTATACCTGACAACATACAGTTGTGCTCATAAGTTTACATATTCTGACAGTATTTGTGAAATATTGGTCATTGTTTGGAAAATATTAGTAATCATGCAGAAAGCTTTTCATTTGATTAGAGAGTGTGCTCAGGTGAGGTAATTTATTCTCACATTATTGTGTGTGCCCTTTTTAAATCATAATGATGGGAGTGATCAAAAGTTTACATACCCTTGAATGTTGGGGCTGATAATACACACACCCACACACACACAGGTTCAAATTAAGGGAGAGTGTCCATACCGGTTACCTTTTTGATTATAATCAGTGTCTGTCAGTGAATAGTCAATTTAAATTCATGCAGAGCTGTACTGACTTTGCTGGGTACCAAGCCATGGGGAATGCAAAAGAACTGTCAAAGAACCTGCGCAAAAAGATTGATTTGTATAAATCAGTAAAAGGATATAAAAAGATATCCGGAAATCAAAAAATGCCTGTAAGTAGTGTTCAGACTCTGATAGAAAAAAGTGGAAAGTTAGGGGTTCTGTTGTTATCAGGCCATGGCCAGGTAGACCAACTAAGATTTCAGCCACAACTGCCAGGATCGTTGGTCAAGCTGCCAAGAGAAACCCACAAGTCACTTCAGCTGAGATACAGGCTTCTCTGGAAACAATTGGTGTTGCTGTTTGAAAATGCACAATATGAAGAAACTTGAACAAAAATGGGCTGCATGTTTGACTTATGAGAAGAAAAGCCTTTACTGCTCGAATGCCACCAAACAGCATCTAGACAAGCCTCAAAACTTCAGGAGCAAAGTCCTTTGGAGTGACGAGACCAAAATTAAACTTTATGGTCACAACCATAAACACTATGTCTGGAGAGAATGCAACAAGGCTCATGACGAAAAAGCACACCATCCCTACTGTGAAGCATGGAGGTAGATCTCTGATGTTCTGGGGATGTGTGAGCTACAGTGGCACAGTTAACTTAGTGAAAATTGATGGCAAGATGAATGCAGCATGTTACTGGAAAACATTGGAGGACAACTTACATTCATCAGTCTAGAAGCTGTGCATGGGATGCACTTGGAACTTCCAACATGACAATGATCTAAAACACAAGGCCAAATTAACCCATTGGTGGCTACAGCAGAAACAAGTGAAGGTTTTTTAGTGGCTGTCACAGTCTCCTGACCTCAATTTCATTGAGCCACTTTGGTTAGATCTCAAACGCGCAGTTCCTGCAAGACAACTCAAGAATTTATGGGACCTTGAGGCTTTTCGCCAAGAAGAATGGGCAGCTCCACCACCAGTAGAAATCAAGGGTCTCACCCACAACCATCTCAAAAGACTGCAAGCTGTCATTGATGCTGGGGGAAATAAACAGTAGTAAGAACTAAGGGTATGAAAACTTTTAAAAAGGGACCATCTTATCATTTTTCTTATTAGTATGTTTTGTTTAATGTTTTGCTGTTCTTTGATGTCTTATAGTTTACTTTGTATTCCCATCCATCCATCCATCCATTTTCCAACCCGCTGAATCTGAACACAGGGTCCCTTAAAAAGTAAATTAAATGTCTTTACCTGATCAGTCATCTTTTCTTTAAAGTATGGTACACATCTTACAAATTCTGCCATGGTATGTAAACTTATGAGCACAACTGTATAAAAATGCAGCAATAACGGCTGGTTTTCTTTGCATGATGCTGACACGCATCTGAGACTGCACAGAAGCTGCATATACGTGGAAGGACACATGCAACGTGGAAACTGATTATGTATAAAGTGACATTTAGGACACAATAATTATAATTTGACTGCTGCTAAACCAATCTGTCTATATGGGGTTCATTATCCGTGCCTGCATTGCATATAAAAATATGATTTCAGTGTACATGGCATAAGAATAAAATTGCTTACTTGGATCAGATGGTTTCCTGGCTTGCTGTTAGTGCTGCCACTATATCAGGCACTTGGTGCACACTTTTATGTGGTGCATCAATTGTCACAAGCAATGGCACAACATAACCATTGATGAAACAGAATTGTGCTTACAAATAGAGGATAATATGCAATCCCAAGTTACAGTGAGGCAGCAGAAAATTGGCAAAAATTGAGGGGCACCTGTGGAAAATGTCAAAAAACCTCCTCACTTACACGCCAGCCTTGGGACATTCCTTACCTCCACTTAGCTAGTGAACGAGAGAACTACTTAACGGGTTTAGATTGGGTTTTTATCCAAAATTTAGTTCAACATTCCGGCTGATTTTGCGACTACTCTCATTGCGCTAAGAATAAAAGTTCACTTGCAGGAGTGATATATGCTTGCTAATCCGAGATAGAGGCTGTGGGCAGAGGGGAGGAGGAAACGTGACGTCAGGAGTAGGGAGCCAGGCAGGAACCTCCTCACTGTCCTGTTTTTAAATACTATGCTGGCGGAGCTGCGGGGGATGGCTAGCCCACTATATACTTGAAAGTTTACAAATAAGAAATGAATCAAATCTCAGCATTGACATTTTTCAATGCAATATTTAATCTTACAAAATGAGGCATACATATATTTACCATTTAACAGTTTAACAGAAGTAGCAACTATCATTATACTATTACAGTCAGTAAAACTGTCAGTAACATTATTAAAAAGATCATCGTGGTATGTCATATTGAATATGGATCTATATGGGGGAAAAAAACCATTTGCACCCAGCAGTACCCTACTTTCATGGTAACAGATTTACAGACTGGGTGAGATATGAGTTGGTGATTTATAAAACCATTTCAAGGGGAAGGGGATAATGAATTGCTCCCAAAAGGACTTGAGTCTGTCAGTGGTTAAAAACCCTTTACCTTTTGTGATACTGGAGGCTGTGTGTAATGGTATGAAGTTATAAAGGTGCTAAATAAACGTCTACGGTATCCATCTAGTCCCTTTGCAGTGGTGTGGTGCAGACTGTATTTGGCATCCCATTATTTATTCATACTACTGAGACCAAGTTGACGTTCTATGAAATAGTGTCAGATATTCTTTTGATGAAAATTGGCAACAGGCAAAAAAGGTTGTTAGATGGATGGCAGCATGTCTTTGGTCACTTTTGCAGTCTACATGTACGTTCACCGTCATGAAATAAAATGTAGCAATCTAAACAACAGATTGAACTGGGGCACACACATTTTTCATAAAAATACATTATTTTGACTTATATTATTGTGTATTTTCTCTATAAATATGTACAATTATAAAAACTGTGTTCAAGTCATAATGCCTGGAAATGATGTGTCTAAAATAGGTTAAACTATTACAAGCCCATTATGACCTACTGTATATTTTACAGTAATTGGTAGCTGCTGTTAACTTTATTTTCCTGTAGCTGCTCTCTCTATTACACACAACACCTCTTTGAAATGAGAAGTACTACTTCAGTAGATAACATTCTCTTATGTTTGTTTCACAGTACGTGAAGTTTTTTTTTAATGTAAATGCTTTTTTATTTAAAAGACTTTGATATATAACAGAGATATCATGAATGTAGATCAAATTATAGAATTTTGATCAGTCTCTGAACTTTTTTTAGATTAAAAAAGAAATCCGCACTTCAACACCAATTAAGCCACCAAGCAAGTCTTACCCATACCTGGTAAGTCCAAGTCTTTTTGATTATTCAGACCAGGTTTTGTTGTACTGTCTAAAATAATTTTGTCTGAAACCTTTTAAAGAATGCGAATTCTCAGGTTTTTTTAAATTACTTAGTTTTTCTTCTGAGTAAAGTTGAAATTGTTAACTGAAGAGAGATGCCATTTCAAAATTGATTTAGAAATAGCTATGCCAAAATTAATTTCTTAACCCATTTGTTACTTAAATCTGTTATCCCATAAATTTATACTTTTTTTCTTTTGTGTTTAGTTTTCTTTTGTGTATAACAGGCTGGTATATTCAAATTAAGAAACATTGTAAACTTGATTTTAAATTAAATTAACTAGGCTAAGTTTTTCTCATTACCGTAAAGTAGTTAGGTGGTTGGGAAATTGGTGACAGCTTGGAAAATTACAGTACAGATACGTTTTTAAGCAGCCTTTTATTTTAATGATTGTGAATCTCTGTTTACATTGAGGAATTGCTTAAAACTAAGGTACAGTTTTCGATAACTTTTTTTATGAGAGGGAATTTGTCAGTAAGTTATTTCTCCAATAAGTTTCTGAATTATTCTTATGAACTGCTCCTTCATTGTGAATATTAAAAAGGCTAATAACTGCAATTTAATTTGTTTCCAACAAAATATTTTATTAAAATGTTCCTAATAATATGTAATATTATTGCACAATTCTTAATATGATACTATTCTCCATTATATTACTTTATCTTTACAATATCAGTCATGTTTCCTTTTATATTTATTTTAAATCTATTTGATCTGAAGACAAATCATTATTAATAAAAAGATCATGTCAAGTATGTAATAGTTTGATTTCATAATTGCAATAGAATCATTTCAATCAGGTACATGAATTTTTCAGTCAGACTACATATCATTATTAGTAATGCAAATTCCATATTTTCTGCTGGTTTAATTTTAATTGCATCCCGGTCTATACAGTAAACCTTGATCAACATTTGCATAGTTATAGTTATGTGTGAAATACGTACTTTGATACCTTTTTGTGTTTAACTTTGAAAAATAGCGTTTTTTAATATTAGTTGAAAGATGCATTTTTTTCTCTTTAGAGCGCAATGGGTGTTTCTTAGTTATTGTCTTTATTCTAACAGAACCTGTGTTTTACACACTTAAACATCACATTCCTACCCAGTATATTTTTATTGCATTCAGGATGGAAAGGGATTCAAGATTGGAGAGCTAGTCTTTGGAAAAGTGAAGGGTTTTAGCAGGTGGCCTGGAATTGTCGTCGGCTGGCCAAATAAGCAGATTCCAAAAGGAATGAGAAGAGTGGAATGGTATGGTGACGGAATGTTTTCTGAAGTGAGTATTTTTGATTTGTTTGTTTACAGAATCTTTATGCTTAAATGCTTGTGCAGTTCGAAATCTTTACTGTAAGGCTATCAGTCAAAACTAACATTAGACTGTGGTGCTTGACATAGTTGGAGTTGGGGGAGGGCTCTGTGGCCCACTAGGCAGCCCCAGTAAACTTCCAGAGAAGCTACTAGATGACTAAAAATAATAATATTTAAAAATTCAAAATACATAAATCACTAAAAATCAAGCAACATCGCGGTGTTAAACATAAGGTCCAGGACCCAAATCTGTTCCCTTTTCTTTTAACATTGGCCTGCGTAATCAATGTTCAAAACATGTTGCATACAGAACGCAATGACTGTTAGTGTTTTGAAAGATCCCCTTTAAAGCAAGTTTCATATATAGATTTGTTCTTTATATACTGCACTTTAGCTGGATTACATTTACATGTGGCTTGGAAATGCACATCCATTATCCACATCATGTCCAGATAGCAATCAAATAGACTCCTTCCATAAGTACAGCAAATTGGGGTTTAGTGGCTACTCCTGTTATCAGTACGGCCAAGTGCATCCCAGCCACAAACCTGTAGTTGAAGTGAGAAATGGGCTACTCATAATGAACCAGCAAGAAAAAATGAAAAAAGGTGACATGTCAAACAGCCATAAAGAACTTCACTGTTACAGTGTGATGCCAAAGATTTGATAGTATTATGAATGAAATGGTAGGTTGACTTTAGACACGTCACGGCCACCACTCCACTCACTTTTAAAAGCTGCACGCGTGCAGGGCTGGACATTTTTTTGTGGCCTACTGGACTGCCATCCCTACCCTACATATTTCTTTTATCTTTTTTTTATTGGAATGTTTGCATTTCCAATAATTAATGGAGTGCTCCAATGCTGATTCCAGAGAGTAACAAAGTACTTTATCTAATTAAGTTATGGAAAAAATTGTCTACAGCAACTAATTCTACATTTAAAAAGTGCATTTGATTTTTTTTTTTTTTATCATAAGTGTGCACCTTCAATGTGACATAATTTAATTTTGTGTGACTTCAGTTGTTTAGGAAAAATGTGACAATAAAATGTTTTGAGTGTTTTAAACACTTAAATACAGAAATCGCTGTCACCTATACTTTATTTTTTTTTTCTATATTAAACATTAAAATAAGTGTCATGTCCAGTAATTCTGGTCATCTTGACCCTGATAGTGTTGTAATATTCTACTTTTACTATATCCCGAATGTGTGGATATTTCCCAGATATGAAACAGCAAAACTTAAAAGATTTATGTATATAATATGTAATAAATAACTGTTTTCTTGTAGATGCAGCTTCATATTACAGTATATGAATATCTCTCTTGTCCAGCTTGAGCATTTCATTTTACAATTTATGCTTCAATTAAAACACCTTTGAAATAATGCATTAACTGCTGTTCACTTACTGTATACGTTGAGAAGATGTCTTTTTAGGAATCTATTTTAAATAGTACTGCTTGTTTTCTCTTTGCAGATTTATATTGACATGTTGGTACCTTATGCTGCATTTTCCAAATACTTTGATAAGTCCTCTTATAATGAACAACCAGTTTACAAGAAGGCCATAATTCAGTCCATTGAGGTAAAATTTTGAATCTTTCTTTTTAGATTTTTGGAGGTGCTGTGTATGTGAAAATATTTATCTGTGTTGGGATATACAACAGACGTAACATTTACTCCTGTATTGCTTGTATTCATCTAAGACACAGTGAAAAATAAGGCTAATGTTAATCACATCAGATTGTAAGTTCTAGATATTATATTGAGAGTGAGCAGAAAATTGTCATTATCAAATTTTATTTATACAGGGAATTCTCGCTTAGTGTGGTGGGCTGGTGCCCTGCCCGGAATTTGTTCCTGCCTTGTGCCCTGTTGGCTGGGATTGGCTCCAGCAGACCCCCGTGACCCTGTGTTAGGATATAGCGGCTTGGATGATGGATGGATGGATGGATTCTCATTTAATACTGCTTATGTTTTCTGCAGAGTCCACCAGTCTTACCAGTTTTGGAATATTCAAAGTTGACTGGACATACAAAATAAATTTAACAGTTTTCAAAAGTATTATTCATAGTGATAAGCCAAATAAGATTACATCAGAAAAAAACACTGACCAGAAACCTCAGCTAAATAAAATTAAATCATAGTGTTGCTTCCGACAACTTGCAGTGAAGTGTTACTGTAAATTGTCGCTGGTCTTTTTTGTCCTTTGAGGGTGCTTTTCAAAACTCGTCTTAATATTTGCTTTTTTTTTATAATGCACAAAGGGACACCTACATTGTTCTGTAATGCTTTTGTTTGTACTGTTATTTAAAACATAAAGAATAACTTTCTGCATAAGTGTTCTATTAAAGAAAATGTCAGGGATCCAATAATGGATTAAGTATCTAATGCATTATATGGGGAATGTGTATTGATGTGAGAAGAAGGGTCAATTAAGTAACGTTAATCAGTTAATTATTAGTTTTGATTTTGGCAATGCCAGTAATTAAATCATTTTTTAATGTAGGACAAAGTGGACATTGCTAGGTTGTTAGTGGCACACAAGGCCTGCTAAAACAGCAGATTTAACAGGAATGCAGAAATTTGGCAGCACACCAACCCAAACCTACATTCCTGAGTAAATAGCTGAACTGCAGCCTATACCAATTAGCATGTTTATATGTGCTTCAATAACCAAACTATTCACAGAAACCTGATTTCTGAAATGCCACATTATTGGCCTCTGAGAAGCTGGCTAAACTGAGGTAGATTTGTCTGTGGATAATCACATTATGTAGCCATTTAAACCTATAACTAAGTTACTATTAAGTACTGTCAGCCTCGGCATGTGTTTGCTTTGCACACGCTTTCAGCGGCCATGTGTAGAAATGTCCACAAAATAAATGTTCTGAGACAAATTTTTGGACGATTGCTTTATTAAATTTCCTGGCTGAAATTATCTATTTATCTCTGTAGTTCAGAAATCACAAAATTTTATGTTGATGAGCTGAACGTACAGTGATAAAATCCACAACAAAATTTTGAGTGCAATAGGGCAACACATTAAAAGTAACGTGCATTTAGCAGTCCAAATACTTTTTAAAGCAATAGGTATCCCTAAGTCGATACTTATTTTACTGATGTAAACTGTGTTGCTATTTTTCCAGCTGCACTGGGTGTAAGGAAAGAAGCACACATACCGGGTCCTTTGCAGGGGCTCAATTGCACACAGCCAAACGGGAAAGAGTTTGCAGTGTGCAGTTTGCTGTCAGAAACCTGTAAATAAAGCATCCATTTGACTAAATATATTTTTAAAATAGAAGAAAATTATCACAAGGATCATTTCAGATTCACATTGGCTGATGATGATGATGTTTAACTCTTTTGCTCAGTTTAATTATGTTGCAGCGTTTTGCCAAAGGGGAATTTCAGAAGATTACTTGCGCATGTAAATGCGGATTATTAAGAAACCAGGTTTCTGTCTTAACTAGGTTATTCACCTTAACCCGATTTATGTATGTGCATGCCTGTGTACTGAGTATCAGCTCTGTATTTCATCTGATAACAAAGGTGTAAATCAGAATTGAGGTAACACCTTTGCACAGACAGAGGGAACCAAAATGGACATTCATGTTAGGCTTGTGACCGTGAACTAATTCTGCATGTATGTAATAGAGAAACCAATGCTCCTGTAAACAGGAAGTTATTCACATTTATCTGTACTTAAAGGCCTTGTTAAAATACTGAAAATGAAAGTTTGAAATACATTTCTTACTCCAAATTGGCCATTGGAGATTTTTGAGTGGTTTATAAAGATACCTTAAATTGATTCACATGGATCTCAATTACATTTGAAGATATCTTTATTTATACATGGGTTTCATTACATTAATGAATGTTTATCTATCTGCAGACCTGTTTAAATTCTATTTTTCTTTTTCTTAACTTGCTACATTACTAGTGTCACTTGTCTGCGTTTTCATAGGACCTTAATTGTGCTTCACTGTTACGCATATGTTACCTCTTCATCTAGATTTGTTAATCCAAATGCTTGACATGCAGTCCTACAGAATATCCTAAAATTGACATTTTAGGCAGCATCAAGTAAACAGAACAGTTTATAATTACAAAAAATCCACTCCTCTAAAATAGAATGATTTTATCTGATATAACCTTTTATGCAAATGGATTTCTGCAGGCAGTGATGCTGCAATTTGAAAGGAATGTTGCATGTACTGTGCATTTATTACTTGAAATTTACATATAGCTTCTGAGAAAAGAAACAATACCTTTAAAGCACCCGTAGAGCTATAATTTAATGAGAAATGTTTATTTAAAGTCAAAAAAAATAATAAGCAAACTAATCTTTTTGTGTAGTTAGCTGCTGAAAGGTCCAAAAAAAAATTTCCACCCTGTGCTGGTGGTAACCAGGAAGACAGAAACAAGCAACTTGTGGACTGGGCAATGGGAGGATTTCAGCCAACTGGACCTCATGGATTCAAATCACCAATTACTTTTAGTAAGGGATCTTTTCTTTCACTCTCCTTCTAACTTCTCTTTTCCCTAAAATGTTATATTTTGAACATTTTTTTGTTATTATTAACAGGACATTCATTTGCAATATCCAAGTTGAAGACATCTAACTGTGAATACCAGCCCCCTGCCAAAAAACACAAAATCCTTTGTAAAAGCAAAACTGGTGTACAATCTCATAACCGAGGTGAGAAAAGCAACTTTGGTATTCAGTTATAGCTGGATGTTATGCTTTGAATTTGTATATTTGATACATACTTTTTATGTGTTGTAAAGATTTTAATGGAAGCACTTTGTGATTTCTTGAACATAAATACGGTTGGGTACTAATTCAAGTGGCAGTATATATATATTTATTTTCTTTCTCTTGTACACCTTAAACACTGAGTTTATGTACCACAGTGGAGACTCCCTTTAGGAAAATCTCCTCCTAGCAACTTTCACTACATGCACTGTCACGTGAGGTGTATCCTTTGAAAAAAAGATTGTAGTATAATAAATAAAAATACGTTTTACATGGCTGGGCATATTCATTCTGGATTATGTTTACCAATGCTGAAAGTGCTGTGCTCCATCTTCTAGTATCTAAGCATCAAATCCATAAAACTAACTTGCTTCTGTACCTCACAAGTGCAGAACTGCATATTCATTTGAATTGAATATTGTCCAAAGTAAATTATTAATGTCATTCAAACTGCATACTGTAAACTCTTTAGAAAATATGGCCAAATCTTTTTTTTCTGAATCCATTTCACTTTGTTTAGTATGGTCATACTTTTGACTTTACTGTGTTTACTTAAAGCTTTATCCAGCTTTAGGATAAATAAGGGTTTTTCCAATGTTGTTTTTCTTTTTGCTGCTCAGTTTACAACAGTGATAGGTGCTTGGCAAGGGAGACCGTTTAACTAGTGACTTGCCATGCTAGGTGATGAAGGAGACGGGCAGAAAGATATTATTTTATCTTATGGCAAAGATATTCATTTGTTTCAGTTTAAGTCAGCTTAATGATTTGTATTAAGTAATACTTCAAGTCAGCTTAAATTAGTATATGTTGATTACTTACTACTACGTGGAAATAGTAGATCCTGGATGAATGTGTCACACTGAAGCCATTCAGGAGTACATATTTACGAAGTTACATTTCCAGTGGCTCAGTAATTCTATCTTTTGGAATGTTTCAGTTGTATCTGTCAGGCACCTTGTTTGTGCAATTCATAGGACGTACAAGCAAAGGGCCACACTTGATAATGACTAAAGTATAATAGTAAGTGATATTCTACCTGTATCCAGCCTCAGAAATTTTACTGTTGTTAACCATGTTATAATTTGTAACAAATTATAGGTGAAGTAAAACCCTGAAACTGTGCCAGACTACCACAATCTTTTTTTTACCAGCAGTTAAGTATGGACCCCCTATAGAAATTTGTAATGTTTTTTGCCTTATTTTTTCTCTCCAGCTGAAATGGTCCAAAGAGTTTTGCACAAAGGAAAAATCATTGAAAGTAAGTTAACTTTAAATTGGTTAATTAAGCCAAATGATTCAGATCTCAGAACTCTTGCATACATTTTACAAAATGTTATTTAGTGCTGTCACATGACTATGGATTTCAAAATGCTTCTGGGAATTTTTACGGCCATATATGGTTTTGTGTAATTTTGCTTGTAACATTAATTATTATTATTTTTTTTTATAGACTTTTGCTTATCATGTGGCTCCCCAGAAACAGAGACATTTCACCCTCTCTTTGAAGGCGGTTTGTGCGTTAGATGCAAGGTATAACTTCCCATTAATATTTAGACTTCATATAAAATACAAATTTATACAGAAGAATTTCTTTTTGAAGTTTAAGCATTTTGATGCGACAATAGCATTGTGACTATTCAATAACTGACTGGGTCAATCATCTGTCAGAATGCAAATCTCTACAGTTTCACTTACTGTTGTTTTAAAGTATAGTAAATCTGGGCCATTGTTTGAACAATGTCATTACTGCTAGATTTAATAGAGTAAAGTGCTATATATACACTCACCTAAAGGATTATTAGGAACACCATACTAATACGGTGTTTGACCCCCTTTCGCCTTCAGAACTGCCTTAATTCTACGTGGCATTGATTCAACAAGGTGCTGAAAGCATTCTTTAGAAATGTTGCCCCATATTGATAGGATAGCATCTTGCAGTTGATGGAGATTTGTGGGATGCACATCTAGGGCACGAAGATCCCGTTCCACCACATCCCAAAGATGCTCAATTGGGTTGAGATCTGGTGACTATGGGGGCCATTTTAGTACAGTGAACTCATTGTCATGTTCAAGAAACCAATTTGAAATGATTCGAGCTTTGTGACATGGTGCATTTTCCTGCTGGAAGTAGCCATCAGAGGATGGGTACATGGTGGTCATGAAGGGATGGACACGGTCAGAAACAATGCTCAGGTAGCTCGTGGCATTTAAATGATGCCCAATTGGCACTAAGGGGCCTAAAGTGTGCCAAGAAAACATCCCCCACACCATTACACCACCACCACCAGCCTGCACAGTGGTAACAAGGCATGATGGATCCATGTTCTCATTCTGTTTACGCCAAATTCTGACTCTACCATTTGAATGTCTCAACAGAAATCGAGACTCATCAGACCAGGCAACATTTTTCCAGTCTTCAACTGTCCAATTTTAGTGAGCTTGTGCAAATTGTAGCCTCTTTCTCCTATTTGTAGTGGAGATGAGTGGTACCCGGTGTGGTCTTCTGCTGTTGTAGCCCATCCGCCTCAAGGTTGTGCGTGTTGTGGCTTCACAAATGCTTTGCTGCATACCTCGGTTGTAACGAGTGGTTATTTCAGTCAAAGTTGCTCTTCTATCAGCTTGAATCAGTCGGCCCATTCTCCTCTGACCTCTAGCATCAACAAGGCATTTTCGCCCACAGGACTGCCGCATACCGGATGTTTTTCCCTTTTCACACCATTCTTTGTAAACCCTAGAAATGGTTGTGCGTGAAAATCCCAGTAACTGAGCAGATTGTGAAATACTCAGACCGGCCCGTCTGGCACCAACAACCATGCCACGCTCAAAATTGCTTAAATCACCTTTCTTTCCCATTCTGACATTCAGTTTGGAGTTCAGGAGATTGTCTTGACCAGGACCACACCCCTAAATGCATTGAAGCAACTGCCATGTGATTGGTTGATTAGATAATTGCATTAATGAGAAATTGAACAGGTGTTCCTAATACTCCTTTAGGTGTGTGTATATATTATGAAAGCTTACAGTGCAGTTCGCAATTAATCACATTATTGTATTCCAGGATAATTTTACAGAAACAGTGTACAGGTATGATGAGGATGGGTATCAGTCTTACTGCACTATATGCTGTGCTGGCCTAGAAGTCATATTGTGTGGAAACTCTAGTTGCTGCCGGTGAGTTGCTTATTATCTGTAATGCTGGTGGGAATACTTTGCATATAATTGAATTACAATTTCATATTATGTTGTAATGAATATCATTGTGTAAACATGGGAAAACATAATAGTATAAACATTGAATATTTGGTTTTATTTTTTATAAGCTTATGTAGGTGGCTATGTTACCTTAATTTGTATATTGCCTTATTGTGTATCTTTTGTTTCCTTATTCAGCTGTTACTGCATTGACTGCTTAGATACTTTGGTTGGGGCTGGAACTTTTGAAAAACTGAAGAATGTAGACCCATGGAGCTGTTACATATGTATGCCGTCAGCCCGTTACGGAGTTCTGAAGCAGAGGCCCAACTGGAGTGTTAAAGTGCAGCAGTTCTTTGCCAATAACAGTGGAATGGAATTTGTATGACAATTTTTTATATTTGTGGGGTGGGGGGTTTCTACCAGTTTGCAAGTCTCGTATTTATCTGAATTCTTAAACTTCTAATAGGAACCCCACAGACTTTACCCTGCAGTCCCTGCTGATCAACGTCGACCAATTAGAGTATTGTCCCTTTTTGATGGTATTGCCACAGGTCAGTGTCATGATTTCTTGAATTTCATTTGGTAAACAAATTCTTAAGACGTGTTTAGAAAAAAGGCTTATTATTTTAATTCCCATTTTATGCTCAACATTCACTGCTTATAAGTTTTGGGAATTTCTTTGAAGAGCCCTGGACTTCACTGAGTGAAATGTTTAAAAGCTTCTGAGGGTATAGTTAAAAAAATTGTCCATTTTATGTCTTCAATTTGTTGTAACTGCCATTGGATCAATAAGCTTATCTGATTTTTTTAATTATTATGTGTGCCACCTATTTGTTTCACAGTTATTTTCTGAACGTCTCCTTTATAAATAGATTAGTACATATAAATCTTTTGTAGAGGGTAAAATGATAGTATTATTTAGAAAAGTCCCACCAGATCATGGAAAGTAATATAAGCAGGAAGACTGCATGTAATGACACTTTGGATGGATTAGTTTGTTTGCTTTTAAAGTAAACAAACTTATTGTGTTTTTATACTAAAACAGCTTATGTATATGTATATAATTAAATAATATGTATAATTTATATTTGGCAGGTTATCTTGTCTTGAAAGATCTTGGATTAAAAATTGATAAGTACTATGCTTCAGAGATTTGTGAGGACTCGATTGCTGTTGGACTGGTAAAGCATGAAGGCAAAATTCAATATGTAGATGATGTGCGAAGCATAACAAAGAAGCACGTATGTATTGCCTTTGTTTCTCACTGTAAAACATCCAAATAAATATACAGTACCAACATAACCTCAGTTTAAAGTATAATGGCATATATAGGAAAGAAAAATATTCAATGTAGTCTCATTTATATTTTTATGCATTCTTTTAGCTTCTTCTTAACTTTTAATGCTTTCTTATCTGGCAAGTCTATACCAGTGTATATATGTATATCTATCTATCTATCTATCTATCTATCTATCTATCTATCTATCTATCTATCTATCTATCTATATATATATATATATATATATATATATATATATATATATATATATATATATATTATATACACATACATAGAAAAAATACATATATATCTATATCTCAGCATCGGCCATAAGCTAGCACTTTGACTACAATATGTGCATTGTTCTAACTGTGTATCTGAGCATAGAACAAAGGCTGGGGAAGTCCTAAAAAACTCTGCAGCCGATTGTGTATGCATTGTACAGCAGGATGCCTTTAATGGATAACTGGTTAACCTAAAGGTTAATTTGCTTAACACACAATTAAGCATTTGTGTTATACCTACATCCATAGGGAAGGGGGTCAAGTACCATCTTTAACTTGGAGATAAAGTTTGGCTGCAAGGTGTTGGTTGTACAGAATGAGTCCGAATAAAGGTACATACTAGTACATTAGTACATACTATCGCAACAGTAAGCATACAGTGGGCACCAGTGTGAGTCAGTCCAGTTTTAAAAAAACAAGTTAAGTGTAACAGAAAATTTAAAGAAAGTAATGAAAGTTTACAAGGACTGCTGAGAATATGTTAGAAATTTCAAGAAACGGATTTCAACAGGCTAATCCGGATCTCCCCTAACATTTGAGACGCACCATTTGATCTTTTTACATTATAGTACTTTTTAGTTTATATCACTTCAATGTATTGCTTTTCTATAGAGTATTTTAATTCTTATATTTCTTTGTAACTGTATCTGAACAATTTTGGCTCGGCTCAAAAGGGGAAAATAGTGCAAGAATAGTACAATGTTCCTTCATTTTATGTACAGTAGGAACTAATTCTTGCTTACGTTTTGCTTTTACTTCACTTTGTTCACTTTTCTTATTCTAGATTGCAGAATGGGGTCCCTTTGATCTTTTAATTGGCGGAAGTCCTTGCAATGATCTTTCTATTGTTAACCCAGCAAGAAAGGGGCTATATGGTATGAAAATAAATGTGTTTTTTAATGTGTGTGTGATTTTTTTTTTTTTTTTTATAATAGCATCATGAGTAACATCTCTTTAATTCTTCTTGTAGAGGGGACAGGAAGATTGTTCTTTGAATACTATCGGCTTTTAAACTTGCTAAAGCCAAAAGATGATGATAATAGACCATTTTTCTGGATGTTTGAAAATGTGGTTGCCATGGGAGTTAATGATAAGCGAGACATTTCTCGTTTTTTAGAGGTAAGTCTTATCCTAGACAAAATGCGCTTTTCCCATGACAGCAATATACCTTGGGATGTTTTCTGACTTCTTATGTGATGTTAAAAAATGTACATCTTTGGCAACAACAAAAGTTGTTTCTAAAAATACTTAATTTTCTGCTATTAAACGTTATCATTATAATGTAAATATGGTTCATTTATGGTTTTCAAAGTGAGGTAATAAATTGCCAAATTACATTTTGTAAAAATGTTTCCATTTGGTGGCACGTGTTTATACTTGGCATAACTTGTGTGGTGTGCTGTTTTCTCTGACTGCAGTCTTTTAGCTGTGAATCATTGAATGCCCATGGTAAATTCGCATATGAAACTGAACAATTCTGTCTGTTTTGTAACTTAACTACTAACAGAGCACCTAGAGGCAAGCTGGCCAAATAATTAGAAAGAGTAGGAGTGATTGCAAACCCTCAGCTTGAGTACTAAAGGAGCAAACACAGAATCTTTATTAATAAAGAGTTGATTAATAACAACAAAAGGAAAAGAGAAACATATATGGAAAAGTCCAAAAGATCATAAATATGCAAAAAGGAGTTGCCTTAAAGGCAGTCTTAGAGTAAACAAGTCAAAATCCATAATACAGAATGGAAAACCAGAGACAGACACAAAATAAACCACGAAAAACAGAAAGTCCAAAGAAAATTACAATATACACGAGCTCCTTTACAAACAATGTTTTCCTACAATCAACCTTTTTCTGCTCTTGTAAAATAGCTAGAGAGAAGCAAATATGACAGGAAATATGTAAGAAATTTCAAAAATAACAATGAAACACAAACACATGTTAATACATAACAGTTCCTTAGGCTTAATGGCATTTCAATTAAGCTCAACGAACATTTAATGCGTTATTCTAGAAATTAAGCAACTAATGAATGTGGTGCCAAATTAAAAATCCATGCTAAAACATTTTAAAAATTTGGTTTGATACTTTAATCAGTATTTAATCTTTTTTTTCTTTGTTAATTACAGTGTCATCCAGTTCTAATAGATGCTGTCAAAGTCAGTCCTGCTCATAGAGCAAGATATTTTTGGGGCAACATACCCGGAATGGACAGGTATGTATTTGTGTAGAGATATATTTGATTTGGTCCTAATATCCTATTGAAACCATAACATACTCATGATCCCAGCTATATTTGAAATCACCAATGCCCTTGCTTTTAGAATTTTGAATGATAATCTCCTTAAGAGTGGTACTAACATGGTATATAGGCACAACATATTAACAGAAAGCCTAACTCACTTTCCTGGAACACAGTTGTGTTAAAATGTGGAGGTAGTTTTTTTTTTTTTTTTTGTTTCCTCCCAGTCATTGTCTTTACTAGTACCAAGTTATTACTACTAATGAAGTATGTTTGTTTTTCCTTTGTTTTAATTGACTTGCTTTCTTAGTCACCTGTCAATTAATAATGAGATGCAAAGCGAGCCAATACATGACCAGCTAATCTGATCCATGTGTCCATCGTACAACATCTTTTTCAATAAAATGTTTGAAAAGAAAGAACGGTTTAGATGTAAAAAATATTGATTTGCTTCGGTCCAAAAAACATTTGATGGTGCTGACAGGAAAAAAAAATCAAGTTTTAGCTGGAAAAAATATTGCTCAATCTCAAGGACTCAGACACCATCTCTGCAATATATAAAATTGTTTTACAATCCCTTCCTTTCAAAGAACCAAGAGGACACTGGGAAAAAGATCTCTCAATTAATATATCAGAAAAGGAGTGGAAAGTAGCAATGCAGAGAATTCACTCGAGCTCCATATGCACAAAGCATACAATTATACAACTTAAAATTATATATCGAGCACATCTGTCTCGACTAAAACTCTCCAAAATGTTTCCAGGGCATGATCCAACCTGCGAACGTTGCAACCAAGTCCCAGCCTCACTAGGTCACATGTTCTGGGCCTGCGCCAAATTAACATCATTCTAGACCAAAATTTTTAATTACCTTTCAGAAAGCCTTGGACTCACAATCTCTCCTAACCCATTAACAGCTGTGTTTCGGGTTCCTACAGAGGGGTTTAAAGTGGAGAAGGACAAACAAACTGTGATTGCATTCACTACACTTTGCTGCTAAACTGGAAAAATCCAAACTCTCCCCTTTTAAGTCAGTGGGAAACTGATGTTTTATACTATCTGAAATTGGAAAAAAATCAAATACTCAAATAAGTTAGAGGATCAGTCCAGATTTTTTCTTTACAAAACATGGCAGGATCTAATCAGTAATATTTTAAAATAAGCTCTTAAAGCACAAAGGACGCAATTATTTCTGTATTTCTTTTTCTTCTCCATTCATCTCTATTGGCTTATCATACTTATCAATTTAGGTATGTTTACAAGCCTTAAATTTTACTCCGTTGGCCTTGCTGTCTCTCTCAGGGGTGGGGGACAACTTGCTCTCAATTCTACTTTTTGTAAAAATTGATTGATTTGTATGGAATGATTGCAATAAAATTAATAAAATAAAATAAAAAAATCAAGTTTTAGAAGAATCCTGTGTAGCAGATGAGATCACTAACACAAAATGGAATTCATTAACAACAAGAATTGGCATTTAATGAATAAATTGCTTGTAGTTTGAGAACTTTGACTTAGCTGATCATCTTCTCTTTTCCTTTTTCCTCTCTGATGTCAATTATGCAAAATCAGTAACGGCGCAGTGTACGATAATGTGCAGTGAATACACTTGACTAACAGTTTTCCTGCTCTTTCCCTGTACGTTTAGCATTCGTTTGCTCAGAGGTTGATCCGCTTGCTGCTTCCTGAGCAGCTCCTCTTTCCTCCACCCTAGCGGCCCACTTCTTCTCTTCTTTAGTCAACATCTTTTTGTGTTAAAACTGATTAAGCCTGTGTTTGTTGCAATTACTTAGTACATTTTCCTTCATTTTTCACTTAAGCTGGCACTTAAGTCTTCAATCTGCCTCAGGAAAGATTTAAGATATGAAGAGGTAGAGGAAGTGATGGCCAAGGTAGTAGCAATTATGCCCTCTACCTATCTGAGTAATAAAAATCTTCACCCCGAAAGCGGACAGTACATGTCACGAAGTACATGTGCACCAAATTTCAGGTCAATAGTTCAAATGGTTTGCGAGCTACAGGTGATTTAAAATCCTGGACAGACAAATGAACAGCCATGGTAGCGTATTATATAAGAAGATATTCATCTATCAGTCTTTTTTCCATGCACAGGGCAGCTTTTCATCACCCTTGGTTATCAACTTTTTACTCCACGTTTTTAATTTGAAAGACAGTATTGAAATATTTTTTCTTTACTAAGCCTCTCTTCTTTTAACTTCATCTTCTGGCAACAAACATACAAGTGCAAATCCTCAAGTATAATTTTCCTAGAGGAGAACTATTGCTTCACTAATAAGTATCCTATTCAGTGTGATACAGTGGTGTCAGCACACATTTTATTTAAACGTTCTTTGCCAGTTCCTAAACATTTCTTCTGTAGAACAGAAAGTAAACATACCGTGGAATTATCATTTGTAATTTTGTGTAGTAGGTATGCTTCTACTGATAGTTTTGACTTACATGATGTTAAAATACTTTTGACACACTGCCTCTGGTGAGCAAATTACCACAACTAAAATGGGATGACACAAGATGCTTTTCTCAGTGAGTGGGAACCTATGCCAGCATTAACTGGCACAAAACCAAAGCTAACCTTGGATGAGATGCTTGTCCATTACAGGGTTTTTTCATGCACACAGTAATCTAGATTCATTGAGTTTGGGACAAATTAAAGTTGCCAGTTAACCAGAAGTGTATGATTTTTTTTTTTAATCCTGGAGTATACTGAAGTACCCAGAGAGACCCCACAGCTAGATACACATGGGGAGATTATTCACACTGAATGTGTACTGCAGCTAAGGTAGGAATCTCATCCCTAAGGATGTACGGCAGAAACACTAAACGCCATGTCATTGTGCACCCCTTGTGTGATGTTGTATTTCATCAAAAGCTCTGTCAGTTTTATGTTATTACACTGATCATTTGTTTTGTATATGTGAGGCCTGATTCACTCATAAACATGAAAACCTTAATCATGCTCCATTTTATGGTAGTCTAATGAGAAATCCTTGAATAATCAATGTAAATTGGTAAAGTCATTCCACTAATTAATATAAATGTAAGGAACAGTAGTACTGCTTAAATATTGATGATACTTCACTTATATGAATATATTTAAGTTAAATACATTGAAACCATTAACAGTAATATGGATTTTTGTTGTAACAATTTTAGGCCCATAGCTGCATCTTCTAATGACAAACTAGAACTTCAAGAATGTTTGGAACATGGACGAATGGCAAAGGTAAGTTAATATTTAAAATAAGCATACCTATTGTAAATGGAGTGGTGCTGTTGACACTCCACAACCAGAATGATTATATGGAATCCAGAATTAATAATTGGTGTACTAGCATATGACATAATTTACTTAGATTTTAAAAACGGCCTTGATGTAATCCCACACCAAAAATCCATTTAGAACTGCATTTTAAGTTGGTTTATTAGCTTATATGCAAATATTACAGATAAGAGAAGATTGCTGGGTTAAGTTCATGTGTGGATATGCGCTTAAGTGGTTACACTTTCTTAAATTACTCTTAAAGACATTAAAGCTGCTATAATTCATCATTTTTTACATTTTTAAATGACACTAAAACTAGAGGAACAGCAGATACTAAGGAGGCAAAAAAAGAAATTGATAAAGATCTGCCTGTGCCCATATTTATCAAGGATGAATGGCCCTAATTTTAGTAAAAACAAAAGAGTGCTACTAAAAATGACACTGTACTATTAGTCATAACTTTTGAACTGTTAATGCTAGATGTATTTAATTTTCAGGGATTATTAGTTAGTATTAGATGTCTTTAACATCCAAAATAGTTGGTCCACAGTTGCATAGTTGCCAGTTTCTGGCATTTTCACAATTATATAAAAATATCTTTCATGCTTTAATCAAACATTAACCATCTGTATTGCCTCACCAAACCACATGAAATCTTTTAAATTTTGTTCGGTGTTACTCGTGGTATAGTTCTTCACTAGCATCTAGGCGTCTGAAAGAAATCAAACCACCTGATTTATGTAATATTAAAAATGGGAAAAAATCATTTCAAATGCATATTGGCCAAGTATGACAAACACTGTCATAAAAAGAATTTTACCAATGGAAAGAGCTTATTTTTATTAGTAAATGCACAAAATACAAAGTCGGTAGCTCCTAGCATTAACAGTTCAAAGGCTGTGACTACTGGAGCATTGTCATTTTTTAGCAGAACTTGTCTTTTTAGTAAAATGAAAAGAGAAAAGTAAAATTAGAGCCGCACACTCTTTATATAATCTTTATATCTGAGAAAGTGATAAACATCCATCCATTATCCAACCCGCTATATCCTAACTACTGGGTCACGGGGGTCTTCTGGAGCCAATCCCAGCCAACACAGGATGCAAGGCAGAAAACAAACCCCGGGCAGGGCGCCAGCCCACCGCAGGGCAGTAATAAACATACAAGCCTACAATTTTGCACAGTAGTTACTGGTTAAAATGACATTGTTTTCATCAAGTAGAAAGTAAATCAGAGAAGTAAATATAGTAAGGTATTGTGCTAAGATGCATGTAATTGTTACCACTTTGTGTCAACATCAAGAATAATACATTAACGAGAACCGAGTTGGAAAAACTGAAAGAGAAATGTACACAAATGAGAATAATCCCCAATAACAGGCATGTCTATTTATCAATAAATGATCCACAGCCGTACCTTCAGAAAAATAACCTTCCCACTATTATGGCCATGGGAAACGCATCATAATATAACAATTATACTGAAACAAGCCCCCTGCTTGTGCTCTTTCTGAAGTCACGTTCACTCTTCCGGTGTTCCCGATCATCTTCCAGATTCACATGCAGTGTTCCTGTCTGTGATCCCTCAGTTGTATTAATTAGACTAGAAATGCACAGGCAAATGCAAATCCCATATGATACTGTGAGGAAGCGCTCGGTGCCACTACTCTGCCAATTTGTTAATGCACCTGTACTAAACCTAAGCCTGATTAAAACTGAATTTATTCCTATAATTTGTGTTGAATTCTTGTCCCTTAATTGCAAGCTACATACCTTAATGTATCACTCATTAGCTGTCACTAGAAGACCGATGCACAGACGTGTATGAGGGCACCAGGTTTTGTTTTTTTTTTTTTTCTAGTTTCAGTGAGCTGCTTCATCCAGGAAGAGGCAATGACGTCCTGTGAAAAAGCTTTGAAAACGCTCTTGTTTTCTTTTATAAGAGTTTTATGAGCGTTACCATTGTTGTCAATGGAATGACCATTTGGCTGAAAGCACTCACAAAATGTTGGATGCAGGAGTTTTCTAAACTGCTTGCTGCTAAAACACTTAGGTGTGAATGGTATCATTGGAAACAACAGCAAGTAACTTTTCATGAGGTTTTGGAATGTTCTGGTCTAGCACTAAAATGCTGGAAAAAAGCTTAGGTTGTGAATAGATCCTAAGAGTTACAATCAAATTAAAAAATTTTGAACCAGTTAGGACTTTTTTTTAAGTGTAAGATGCTTGATAAACATGAATACTGAATTATCTTCCGAATATGGCACACCAGAAAAAAGCATTTTAGTTTGTAGAAGTACTAGATGTTACCAAAAGGAACAGTAATTGTGAAGATAACATGAGCAACATTGTCTTTCAAGTTTTGGCCCTCAGTAAAGGGTTTAAGGGTTTGAAACAACATTCTCATGATGTGTCCAAAAGAAATATTAAAATATGTTTATTGTAAATCAAGGGACATTAAGGCTTCTCACTAAGAATTCTCACTTAGAGAATCTGTGCAGACCTTTTTCAAAATCTGGCAGGATCTAATCAGTAACATTTTAGATTTAGCTCTTAAAGCACTGAGGAAGCAGATTCTCTTCCCATTTCTTTTTCTTCTCCATTTATCTTTATCCACTTATTAAACTCATCAATTTACTTGTTTTTACTAGCTTTAAGTTTTGCCCCGTTGGCCATGCTCTCTTTCTCAGTGGTGGAGGTTGATTTGTTTTCAATCCTATTTTTTGTAAAAATTGATCTATTAGTATGGAATGATTATAATAAAATCAATAAAATAAAAAAAGGCTTTTTTCTGCCTTTCGTAGAAACATCCCCCCAATACACACACAACCATTTACAAAAATTTTACCTGGATGTAGTTATATGACCCTCAGAAGTTTCACGTTTTTTATAGACATACAAGTTGAAAGGTATTACTGTTTTTAGATAGATAGATAGATAGATAGATACTTTATTAATCCCAAGGGGAAATTCACACTGATGTAGACCTTGGAAAGTGGCAAAAATCAAACTATAATCTGTTTCAAGAACGTCTAGAGATCAGGTGTGCATTGCTGATAATGAAAAAGCCTTAAATTGTGCTCAGATATCAGAGTATTTATTAATAACTCAACAGAAAATTATTTTCTGAGCTGAAGCACAAGTAGGTCTTGCAGTAGACAGCAATCAAAAGCGCATACGCAAATCTATATCAATGAAAGAAGAAAAAAAATTGTTGGGTTGTAGTATGCCCTGGTCAAACCCTGTTCAGAACATTATTAAGAAAATATGCCAGGAACGGAAACAAGCAGTTCATCTTCATTTACCGTTTGGTCTGAGGAAATACTGTGTAGAAGATCAGGTCAGAATACTTACCCAGTGCTCGGAAATAGTTTGAAAGATAGTTTATTCTTTATATCATACTAGGTTTTGTTTAACTATTAATAATTCACCTTGACATATATTCAGTAATTCAGAAAATCTTATGGCAAAACCTCTCTTTTCACAAGGCTGCAGGCACATTATTACTCCAGTCCTTAAAAATACTCCAGCTTTAAAGTTTGAGTCTACTATTAATATAGTAGTGTCCTGTATTCAGTGGTTAGTGTCATGATCGTTTTATTGCAGTGGGTCTCATGGTAGCTCTCCACACCCAAAATGACACTTACAAAGGATATCTGTACTTTTTTTTTTTTCTTAATTTCATTGTTTATGTAAGTGTTGAAATCTAATCGTACCATTTTTCACTATTAATAAAATCTTGTAACAACAAAAAGTTAAAAAAAAGGTCATTTATAGAAAATGAATTACAAAACTGAAGGCAGGTAGAAGTATTTTTAGGTATGAGGTTCAACAGTTTCAACATGCATTTACACCTGTTAGAATGAAAAGCAGTTAATAAATGTTTACTATTATGTATATCATGCCGTGCATTCTGGTTTGTGATGTACCAAAAATTTTAGGAGCATTGTTTTTTTTTGGGTTTTTTTCCCTTCCAATTTAGACTTTACAAACTGGTTTAATGGATGTAGCTTCAACCACACTCAGTAAGCAAAAGGAAAATAAGACCTTTGACCCTAAAATAAAAATCTCAAATAAGTAACATGAAGTATTGCAGGATATGGCTCAGCCCCCATTCCCCCTCCCCAACTCATCATTAATTAAAATGGAATGTTTATCAGAATTTGAAAACTGAATATCAACATGTTCAATGTATAAAAGTATAATAATATACTGAGGAAAACAAGTTAGTGGTCGTCTTCTACCTTCTAGCAACTTACATGTATATGCAATAGCACCGAGAATCTTAAGTATACTTTTGTGGATTGTATATTCTGACAATATTTTAAATACAAAATATTAGTTTTTTGGTTGACAGCCCTCGTATAAATACAAAGGCCTATCCCATAAGGACTGGCCCAGCATAAAAGTCAGATTATATACCTATATGTGTTAGGTTTAATAACTGAATATTCTTAATTGTACTATGGATAATGTGGTACTCAAACATGGTGGTTTGGATTGTGTTAAGGTTTTCTCAGATTAGGTGTCACAGATTGACATTTTCCTTCAAAAAACAGCATTTCACCTTTAAATGTCAGTCAAATTAAAAAATTATCAAAGGGAGAACAAAAAGTGCAAATGAAGGGAAGTAAAAGTAGGATGTCCTGTGTACCACAGTACCACACACAAACACTAACTTTCCTATCTCCTCTCTCACACTTTTGTTTGTTTGTTTCTTTCTCCTTTTCTCTCTCACCTGCCTGCTAATGGTGTCTTCAACACAAATTCTTCTCCTCACTCCTGAGTTCTAAGTAAGCCACTGGTTGTGAGACAGCTTTAGACACAATGAGTGTTTGAGGCACTTTTAGTGCTGCTCCAGAGACAGCAGATGAGAACCTAACTGCTAAATACTTGCTGTCTCTGCACCTCTGAGCTGCTAGTTATTCTTGAAGAAATAAGTTTCTAAGGTGAATCCACAGCTGACTGATGTGTTGGAGACATGCAATATCTTCTGGAATTCTGAGGCCAGTGCTAGGTTCCATTGCTGCATTTATCTCACAGACCTGAATGTAATGGTTACAAGTAGATCAGGATAATTGCTCACAGGTTCTGGGACAGCATTAAATCCTTCTACCAATGCGGCATCTCTTGTCTCTCACACTCTTTCTCGTTCTCACTGTTTTATTTTTAACTGGTCCTCTTGCCTGCTATTGCATCCACCATTCAAAGCAGTAGCTCTGCTTTCACACTAGCTTTTGGCTCTCTTCCTGTTGTGGTGGCTTTTTGTGCAACCTCCTCTTGTGACTTTCTAAAAGTGCACATATCCTGGCAAGTTTTTGTCACCAATACAACCCTTCGCTAATCATCTCCTAATCGATGTGCAAATTATGGACTTTATGTAGGTGCCGCCTGGCATGGAAAAGACAGTAGGTTTTGCGTTATGTGCTTGCACTTCGCATTGAATAGGATAGCACAGTGACAGCACTGTTGCCAAACAGTAAGGAGACCACAGTTGGCATCTCGGGTCCTCCCTGCATGGAGTTTGCAAGTTCTCTCTGTGTCTGTGTGGGTTTCATTTGGGTGCTCCGGTTTCATCCCACAATCCAAAGATATGCAGGGTAGGTGGATTGGCGATCCTAATTCACCCTGTTCATTCACCCTGCGATGGACTGGCACACTGTTCTGGGTTTGTTCCTAACTTGTGCCCTGTGTTAGCTGGTAGGGTTCCAGCACCCTGACCCTCTTCTAGACTAAGTGGGTTAGGAAATGACTAATGACTTCACGCTGCACTTTTTCTTTCTGAAAATTTGAATCATGTCAGAAAATATCATGCAGAAATGTATCCTTGTATAGTACTCCAAAATGGTTGCTTTTATATATTTTTTTCTGCAAATTTTAGTATTTTGGTGAGAGTACAAGTCCTTAATGGGGTTTTTCTTTTTTTTTATAGTTTTCAAAGGTTCGGACTATAACAACTCGTACAAATTCAATTAAACAGGGTAAAGAAGCAATGATGCCAGTGATGATGCAAGGAAAAGAAGATATGTTATGGTGTACAGAGATGGAAAGGTATGGCTTCAGTAAAACATTTAGCATTTTAAATAAAATTATTGCATATGTATTTGTATACTTTAGTCATAGTGAGCAGTCAATAAAATAAGGAAATACCCATAATACCTCAAGGGTGACTGGGGATAGTAAGTAGCCATATTTTGAGTGAGTGAATGCAGGGATTAATGACTGAAATTAATCCTTGACTTTACCTACAAGCAACAAATTCAAATTTGCAGTTTTCTTTTAAAATACATCAGAACTTCAATACAGGCGTTTAACTGATAATCTGACAATGGCAATTAAAATCTAATTACAGGAGACTTGCTTGTTATTTCTTGATTCTTTTACAACTAAATTCTTCTACAGAAGTTAAACAGATCTTCTTGAGTCTTTGCTTTCTCTTTCAATAAAATTGGAAATACGCTTATTAAGTTTTTTTTTTTTTTTTTGCTTAGTTATACAACAATTTATTGAAAGATGCAAATTACAACTGAGTACACAAAGGAGCTTGGAGCATTTTAACCATAGGTTCCTATGCGATGTTAAATAAGATGTCATGAGTTAAAGTAGTTTGAAGAAAAACTGAAGACAAAAAAAATGTTACTTTTCCTGTTGGAAGATGCATGTCTGGGCTGATCTGATCTAATATGTCCTGTCCAGACAAATCATCGCTATCTTCACAAACTTTCTGTGTGGTGTGTTTTTTTTTGGGGGATATACCCAGATGAAAAACAAAAGAAATTCAGCAGATAAGTGGAGATGATTCAGTCTATCAGGCTTGTTTGTTAAGCTAATAGCTAAACTGTCCCACATTCTCATCCAGATACTTTGTAAAAGTTGTCAGGGTTGTCAGATTCACACAACTCTTTGAGTAAAGAATAGCTTCTTGCTTTCAGTCTTAAATGCACTTTCCCTTAATTTCCACTGGTGTCCTTATGTATGTGATTTGCCATTTAGTTGAAAGAAATCCGGTTGGATCTGATCTGTCTTTGAGAGACGTTCCCATGAGAGGTGTAATACCTCCAACAAGTCCTAGGTCTTTCTCTTGGTCTTCTCTGAGTGACCTGTGTCTTATACACAGGATATTAGATTCAAATAAGTGAGGTGTAAAGATTGAGAAGAAACTACTTAATGATGTATTGTCTCTTATTCATAAGCCTATAGAGTACAGTCTGGCAGCAAAGTAATACTGAAATATTAGTGTGCCATTGTGAACTTGTGCATGAAAACTTTTTTTTTTCCTAAACTAACCTTAAGTTTAAATGTAAAGAAATACTGAGCACATAAATTGAAACCCAGTCAACTTGTTTGAACAAACTCTGATGAGAGTTTTTTGCATATTCTTTTTAGATTTGGTGTTAGAATTAACAGCTATGTGAGTAGATTGAAAAGGATTAGTGAGAAAGACCTTTTTTTAAATATACAGCAATGCAGATGACAAAAAATAATGTGTGTATGCAGACAAAGTACTGTTTTAGGTATACTTTAACTAATGATAAGAAAGTAAACACCCAAAATACATTTACAGATTAATATTTAAAGAATTTGGGTTCTAAAATCATTTAGTTTTGCTTGTATGTGTGTGCCTTCTTTTAATGGTGATTGTTTCAATGGATCAGGTTTAACTTATTCACCCTCTTGGGTTTGCTCAATTAAGGAATAACCATTTTACAGTATTTTCTTAATGCTGCCAAAAGAAAACTGTACCTTAAAAATGACAGAATCTAATTAAAACTCCACGTTCTTCTTGCATTCCAAAGGATTTTTGGATTTCCAAAGCATTATACAGATGTCAGCAATATGGGACGTGGAGCTCGCCAGAAAGTTCTTGGGAGGTCGTGGAGTGTCCCTGTGATCCGGCATTTGTTTGCACCCCTCAAAGACTACTTTGCCTGTGAAACACAATAGGACTGCACAACCAAGGAAACCTCAAGCTAAGCATTGAGCTGTAACAGTAATGCGGCAAAAGGAAACTGAAGAACACCAGACATATACACAGCAGTAGAGATGTCTCTTCCTGTCTCCATTTTAATTTGCACTGTTTTCTCATATAGCTGTTCTTCATCATTCCATTTTGTCATACTTGTTACACATCTTGTATCTGGACCTATAGATACAACAGTTTTTATCATTTTTAAATGGGTTTTAAAATGGCAAAAAAGTCAGTGGGCCTATCTGCAGCTATGATCAGTTATAAATTGCACATCTTAATTTTCATCGCTGACCGTGGTGCTGTTACTCTATATTCTCCGAATATTTTACAGAATTTTAAAGGTCACTTTAGTTTGCTTTTTTATGATTTTTGTTAGGTTAAACCTTTTATCTCAGTCATGTTTTTAGTCTACCTCTGCACGTTTGCTGTGAAGAGTATTTATACTCTTAGTAAAAAAATATTTGGGTGCTAACATATATATAATAATCAGGAAAAAAAGGGACTTCCCCTTTTTGCCTTACACTTTTGTTACATTAATACTGATTAAGAGTGTTTTAGGTTGTGTGAGTAAATTTATAATGCTTCTTTAGAAAAGCTTTAAAAGTTTACTTGCAAATTTGCTAAGACAAAATTGTGTATTGTGAATATGTAATGAAATTAAGGAGCTCCTAGCAAAATTTTGTAATGGACATTTACAGTGTAGCTTCCTGCTGTTCTCACCTGATGATCATTTTTATTGTTTTTAATGTGTGATAGCTTTTCATTTACAAGGGTGAAAAAACTTATCTCAACTGTCAGAGAACGTTTACCAAGTCAAGAACGAGTTCACTGAAGATCCCACGTCATTGCATTCTTCTGTACGCAGGTGGTGGCTTATTATCACCCACTGGAACTTAAGAAAAGTAAAAACCAGCGCAATAGCTGATTCATTAAGCTCAGCGCAATTGAGCCAAGGTATGTTTATTGTTGGCCAGTGCCTTTGGATCAAGCATTTCTGAGACGCAGGTTATTTGAACTTACCACTTTTTAAGAGTGTCATGAATAACTTGTCAAGACTTTCTCACACTGATGAGCAATAACATTCAAGGTGCTTTATTTTAAACATAAATACATTTTAAGATAGTTTTCCTAACTTTCAAATCATGTTTTCACTAAAGCAATGTGTTTTGTTTTAATTCCATGGCTTTAACATAATTAGGTTTAAGTATGTTAACGTTGAATGATTGTTTCTATTCTGTCTCAAAGCTATTGGCCTTCATTTACTTTTTTTGCATTGTTTTTGTTTTGCATAAAATATTCTAAATATCATTGAATCATGTTACATACTTTTTACCATATTCGGTGGTTTATTTGATTACATTTGTGCTTGTGTATGAACCACATCTTCTGTCAAATGCTACAAAAGTAATGGAGTGTAGTTATTCTTTTTTCCCCAAATAGTATATACACCAGCTTGGAATCAAAGCATTTAATAATTTGTACAACTATTTCTAGAGTTAATATTTTAGGAATTCATTTGACATATTCAATCTTTATGTTGTTTACTTGAAGCCCAGATAGTACTTATTTTTCACACTTATTTTCTAAAATAAGTGTGTTGGTTTTGTAGGCCCAACCCAGTGTGATAAATAATGTGCTTTAAAAATAGTCAGGGAGTAAGACAAGGGTTCATAGGACTTCACAATGAAGTTGTTGATTGTTTACATACTGTGGAAGAAAATTGCCATAATGCCTTTTATGTAACCCAGTTTGACTTATTGGTGCTTTTTATACATTTGGATGCCTTGATGTGCCATGCTTTGCATAAACACCATAGACTATAAGTTTCTAATTCCAAAAAATGGCCAGCCTGTGTTGGCTAGGATTGGCTCCAGCAGAACCCCGTGACACTGTGTTAGGATATAGCGGGTTGGAGGATATATATATCCTCCAACCCGAATGGACCAACATTCCTCCGAATGTGCTCCAGGTGCCTCCTGGTGAGCTCCCTTCGGCCCTTCCTGGTGTGGCGGAAGTGCCGCACAAGCACCCCGAAGCACTAAGAGTGTCCCTGGTTTTCTTTCCGCCAGCACCTTGAGGTGTGGCAGAAGTGCTGACATCCAGGGCTTCTCAGGCGTCTGGGCGCCCCCTGGTGGTGACCACGGGCCCCTATAGGGTTGAGCTTTCATGCTCCGTTCCCGTGGCCCTCATACAAACCAGGGCGGCTGCCCTCTCGTGGTCCGGAGGAGGCGTAGTCCCTCTCCCGGTTCTTCCAGGAGTCCCGGTATATATATAGTGTATTGTTTTATTTTGACCAACACACATTTAACATTAATGTGTACTTTCATATGTGGTATGGTGCTTTGTGCTGCTGCCTCACAGTTAGAGGGGCTTATGTTTGAATCATAGTTTGATCGCTTTCTATTTGCATTTTGCTCCATACACTCTGTTTTTATCTCACTTTAAAAAGATATGCATCTTAGGTTGAGTAGAAAATATCCATTAACCCAGTGAGTATCATTGTGACAGACTGACATTCTATGCTGGGTTACCTTTAACTTTCTACTTGGTGCTTTCCAGGATTTGCTCCCATTCCCAAGGATCCTTTATTGGAATAAATGGGTTCAGAAAAGGAATTGACATACTGAGGTGTCCATACTCTTGACACAGAACATTCAGTGCCTAATATCTGTTAACGTTTCATTAATGTGCTCCTAATTTCTTCACTCATCTTTCTGCACCTTCACTTTTCATTGTCATCGTCTTATGATTCTACTTATGTTTCTGATGACAGTTGCATGACTGTTGGTCATTGCGGTACTGCAAATACAACAGTTTAATCTCTTTTGGTTTTAACTACAGTATGGTGGAGCTGTTGTTCCTACTCTTACATTTTTAATATTGATAACAAGTAAAAAACACTCTAATCATGCTCTTTACTAGCGTGTTGGGGTGTGTTTGCAGAGGTCACTGCACAATAACAAATCATCACACAAAATAAATACCTCACAGTGTGTTTCATATTGGTGCTACTTCATTAATCTAGTGTTTGTTTTTTTTCTTAGCTTTATTTGTAAGCTACTTTTTATACATTTTAAAGGGGTTCATGCAATCTCATTTAAACAGTGTTTATATATTTTCTTAATCTGTACTAGAAAATGTTTTTTTAATGTTTTACATGTAACCACAATGAAATTAAAAACAAGAAAATCAATGTTGTAATGTTTCATTTTTAAATGTGTGTGAACCAATCATTTTTTAAATCTTAGACAAAACCAAAAAAATCTCCAAAAATAAGTATTGAAAGAAGACAAAACTAAATAAAAGATAATAAATAATGGATTGTTTTGTCGTTGTTATGTAAAATGTGTTTACATGTTGTGGAAAGCATACCCCCGGACACAGACAGACAGACAGCAGAATGTCCAAAATACACTTCTTTATTTCTCCTGAGCACCACAATGCCTTTCTCCAACAAGTCTTTTCCTTTCTCTTTTTCTCTTTCTCTTTCTCTTCTTCTTCTTCTTCTGACCTCCACTCCCCTCCTCACAAGCTCCGTCTCCTTCCTCCCAAATCCAGCTCGTCTACTGGAGGGAGGTGGCCCCTTTTATAATGATCCGGATGAGCTCCAGGTGGTCCACCTGACGACACCTACTGGTGTGGCGGAAGTGTCAGGAGAGCACCTGGAAGCACTCTGGGTGCCCCAGGATTTCTTCCGGCATCACTTCCTGGTGTGGAAGAAGTGCTGCCATCCAGGATTTCATAACCGTCCGGGCGCCTCCTGGCGGTGGCCACGTCCTCCCATAGTGGTGAGCGTTTCAGCTCTATTTCAGTGGCCCACAAGCAGACCTGGGTGGCTGACCTCTCATGGCCCAGTGGGGAGGTAGAAACTCAGTAGAAACCGTAGAAACTCACTACCTACATGAAACCTTTTTGTTCAGTTATTAGTTTATTTGTAAAGCACATTTAAAACAACCAATGATGGCCAAAGTTTGTGCATTAAAATTAATGAAGGTAAAAATAACTGCAATCTAGGACAGGAGATAATTAGATTAAAAAAAACATTTTGGACCAGTTGTAAGTGGGTAACTCCAGCGTACCTGTATATTGAGTGAGAAGAGTCCAGTTAACTTTTCCAGATCAACAATGGACAAAAAGGGCTTGATCTTAGCTAACACTCGTAGTTTGGGGGGGGCAAGCCTTAACTGCAGAATTTATGTGTTTAATTTAAAGTCACAGCCAAATATCACACCTAAGTTTATAGTACAGGATTTAATGTATGGTGCTAGCGAACCAAAATTACAGTCAGCCAGCACTATGGGGGTCAGAGAGCCCAAACACACCAGTTGTAATTTTCTTTACGTTAACAACAAGAACATTTAACAACATCCAAAATTTTATGCCTTCCACACATTCCAATAAGGACTTAAGGGAGTGACCTGATTGTAGTAGGTGTACATCTATCTTTTTAGCTGTTATGAAACTGATCTTGTTGCTGCTGTTTCATCTTTCACATCTACTTCGAAGAAGTTTTGCCTCATCTTCCTTTCCAAACTGTTTCCACTTTTCCAGATTAACTAGTGCTTTTGAAACAATGTTAAGCTGAGATCTCAATGTTGACTTGACAATTTTAAATCTAAAAGAAAGTGAGTTTTTTTCCATTTTTAGGTTACTTTACTGATGAGTTTTTCATTTTCTATGTAGCTCCAACTTAAAGACAGCGCCTAACTTTCTCATACAGTACATATATTTTGTTACTAACGACTGGGAGCCTGATCGAATCGGGCTGCAAATTCGACGTTTGTGAAATCCATACTTTCTCTGTAAAGAATTATTTGTTTTTTTAAGTCCTTGAAATGATTTTGTTATCATGGCACTGATTTGTGCTTAAAATAGACCTTTTCGGACGATGTAATAAAGAGCTTCCTGTTTTAATGGGGCTGCGAGACGTGAACTCAGCTCTTCGGCGCACCTCATTTGATTTTTTTCCGGCAAACAAATTTTCAAAACAAACCGTATTTTATGTCTCTAATCAGAGTCTGAGTGATTATTATGTTGGCGTGGTCATTTTAGATCTGAGATCGGCTAAAATTTAAACAATGACCGTTGTTAATACCCAGCCATCATTACTCAGTTTGCCAATAGATGTCAGAAGGACGGATGCCAAAACCGAACTGCCCAAAGATAGATTTCGACATACCAAGCAAATGGCGATACGTTCTAAATTAATTATGGTTCCGGAGCTGTCAAAGGGTTTAAGTCAGTCGACGATGTTAGTCCTGGAAAGTACACCCCACCAAACCAACGTTCCAAAAACCAACCGAACTTACTGTTATCTGCTCGAACGAACACCAACTTACTATACTCGGCCGTCCAGCGGCGTCACTGAAGCATTCGAACATTCTTAGCCAATCATGCAATACTGCGTCCGCGTTTGCCATGTTATATTCTAAATACAGAGGCAGAGTCCCATTGCATGGTTCTAACTTGTATTGAGTCCAGGTATTGACTCGAACACCATACATACGGGGCTATTGGCGCGAACACCATGCATACGGGCTATTGACGCGAACACCATACATACGGGGTATTGACGCGAACACCATACATACGGGGTATTGACGCGAACACCATACATACGGGGTATTGACGCGAACACCATACATATGGATAGTATCAAATTATATATAAGGAACTCTGAACTCACCATTTCCTCAATGATGGGGCAACCTTCCAGAGTACTTGCAGAAAAGCAGCCCATGGCATTGCAATCACCATGCTTGATAATATAATTTTGGTGTTCTCGATAAATGTGTCGGTGTGTGACAAGTTATTGTTTTGAACATGTATAGGGTAATTGGCTAATTATGTTTTCAGACAGTAAAGTTTTCTTCCTGCCTTCCCCTCCCATTAATGGCATTGCTTTTCAGGTTACATTATACTGTTGAACAATGAACATGGACATTAGCAGTAGCAGCTGAGGTCTGGAGATCATTGACTGTTGTCATGGGTTTCCTATTTTATATCTGGTGAGAATTTTCTTTTTACTGTTCTGATAACTCATCTACATGAGGCACAGTCACCATAACCACTAGAGCTTTTCTATTTAAAATAAAATCTCTCTAATCTCTTTTGTGGTTTCCATCTAAAATTTGAGAACAGTTGACAGTCTTTGATGTTACACTGTGGTTCATCATCTCATAAAATGTCCCTTTGTCAAGAATGCCCAATAGCATATGAAACCTAAATTATATTCTGAAACATTTAAGACCATTTGTTAGAGTTTGTCAGCACCTGTGTTCCAATAAGAGTTTAACTGGCCGTGTGGCAAATAGCATTTTTATGAAAGTCTGAATACTTATTAAAAAAAAAAAAAAGTTTAATCTTGACACATTACTATAAAGAGAACTCATGTGTTTTTTAATCAGAAAATTTTTATTGCCCGACATATTTATGTGCAAGCCTACCCCCATAACCCAGGAACAATGTGTAATATGCAAACACCCAATTTGGATGGTGTTGCTGGGCTTGACGGACCTACCTGAGAAGTGGTAGCTTCCTCCCAAAGCATATTGGCACTCCAAGCAGTACGTTACAATCGTATTTGCCCAGACTGGACAGAGACCGGGATAAACAATTGCAGGAGTTCAGACATGATTTCATTAGACAAGGATACACTCCCAAAACAACAGACACACAAATATGAGGAGCTACTGCCATACCCAGAGACAGTCTCCTGGGATACAGAAACAAAGACAACAAGAACTGCATGCCCCTCTTGTCACCTATGACCCACATCTTGAAGTACTTCGCAAAACTATAAAAGAACTTCAGCCGATACTCAGTAATGATGATGCGCTGAGAGATATATTCCCAGAACCACCCCTCATGGCATACAGACGACCACCAAACCTGCAGCAAATGGAAGATCCCTCGTTTTCCATCTTTTCACAAATCCATTCATTTTTGAGCCCGCTTAGTCTAATTTGGCACATGGATGCCATAACCTGTCATGACATTTGACACAAGGCACAAACCAACCCTTTCGACAGGCACATTCGCACACTTCATGGATCCTGTTTAGTGTTGTCAGTCAACCTAACATACATAGCTTTGGGGATGGGGAGAAAATACACAGAGAAAGAAACATGAGGACTTGTGGAGAATACACAGTCTCTAAAAAGGCAGTAACTCGGCCAAAATGTGATATTTGAATCATAAACAAAAACAATGTTAACCAAGAATTACATTTGGATTGTAAGCAGGCAGGCATCTTAAAGCTTCTTACCTTTAGTATATTCTGTGATCTCTTGGTGCCAATGCTGAGTGTCTCTTTCTTGCTACATTTAAATCACAAGTCACTGGGACTTATAATAATAATAATGCTTTGCATTTATATAGCATTTGTTTGAAGATTTATTTGAAGGAACTGTCACACTTGAACTTGCCCGATTTCAAGAAACCTTATGCTGAACTAAGAAAAAATTATGCTGGAAATATTCAATTTGCGCTCAAATTAGAAGTAAGTGTAGCAGAAGTGAATTGTATTTTGTTGTGGTTTTAAATAGCTGTAGTTTGTTTGATAAAGTTACATTTTCATAGTTCGTTAATCTGCTTTTTTGTGTCATTTGCTTGGTTCCCGTTTCCAAGTTTCTGCATCTGCTTTTCTCCAGGTTCCATGATTGCCCTTCCCACATCCCAAAAGTTAAATTGACGAGTTTACGAGTGTGGGCCTCAATTCGCAAACCACTTAATCCAAATCGGGGGTTCAGGATCATCAGACATAAGGCAGTAACCAACCTGGGTCCAGGTGCCCCTCATTGTATTGACCTCTCAGTTACACATCAATACTCCACAACCACAAACATCCAAATTTGAATCGCTAGTTAGATGTATTTTTCTAAATTACTGGTCATTGCAAAATTTGCACTCTAAAGCTTAACACTTTCTGAATTACTCAATTGACTTTCTATCCACCTCATTGTTGTGCGTGTGTATGAAGCATGAAGCCGACCGCTCTGCTCACGATCACCCTCGGCCACTAGATGGCGCACTCACGCACTTTTAAATGTTTTCGCCGCTTGCACGCACCTCTCTACGAAAGAGCCGCGTGCCGCAAATGTCGTCGCGCATAAGTAACGTCGTGCTACAGATGAAGACACACAACGTCGAAAGAAAGCAAACGCCGTTGCTCAGCAACGTGCAAGTGAAATATCTCAGGACCGGAGAGCAGGACTTTTCACCAAGAACGTTGTGTATCTGGAGATATTTTCTTGAGACAAAGATCAATAAGACTCATATGCCAGCAGTATGACTAAGGTGTGGTATCGCCAGTAATTTCTTCTGAAAGCCAGTGGGGCAGCAAGCACAGGTGGGTCCACGTCCAATGGCCAGAGTAATTCTTAAGTTAGCCTAAGCTTCTTTAAGTTCACGAATATAGTAAAACTGCCAGGGAGTCTTCGGGTTATTTTTTTGTGCTGACGACCATACGCAGCTAGTGTATGTATGTATGTATGTGTGATATATATGTATATATTAACAACAGCTAGCATTCGAAACAATGTTTTCACAAGATGCACAAAAAAAAGCAAGAGTGGAACAAACTGTGCCACTAGAGGGCAGCAAAGCAATGAGAATTGTTGGCACTTAACACAGAAGACCAGCAAACGGCGTCTCCTGATGCAGTCATATCCTCTAAAGCTCGGATCTCCAGCCCTACTACTGCGACAACTAATGACTAGTTGTCTTTTTCATTCATTTTCACTAACTAGTTTTTTAAGATTCATTTCTCTGAATTGCTTAATATTCTTCTTTAAATAGCACCCAAACAAACCTGAGATGTGCTGTTAGTGAGCCAACAGCGGACCAGCAAAGTCAGGGCGTCAAACTCCAACCGGTTTCTTAATTAGAAGCTATTTCTTGTTATTAATTAAACCCATTATTTTATTCTGTGGCTTTTCGGTGCTCTCATTCTGCCACAGCAGACATTTCCAGAACTGTTGATTTTCTTTTTTCTAAGAGCACCATTAAAATGATTTTTTGGGCCTGAGCAGATGAACATTACTGAGAACTTCACCCTTTTAATTTTTCAGATATGGTACGACGGACACAGGTTAGCTGGTCATGTGTTGGCTCATTTTGTATCTCATTATTATTTTGCTGCTAACTAAGGAAAGAAGAAATGATTGAAGGGTCTGAGTCTTAAATGGCAAGTCAGTTAAAATTAAGACAAAATAATTAATTTGTAGCAAAAAACTGGTCATTAATTAAGAAAATGGTTAGAAAGAAAATTCCAGAACTGCAGACCCCTGCCCTAAAGCCTCCATAATGAGAGTGCAGTTTAAAATAGTGGGCAGCAACGTTTGGATGACTGTGGTTAATCCCCAGCTATTACATATGTATAAATGCAAGATCAGTCAGTCAGTCAGTCATTTCCTAACCTGCTTAGTCCTGGGCAGGGTCACAGGGGTCTGCTGGAGCCTGTCCCAGCTAGCATAGGGCAGAAGGCAGGAACAGACCCTGGACAGGACGCCAATCCACTGCAGGGCAAACACACATCAAAATGCACAAACAGCCCTACCACACTCTATGGCCAGTTTAGGAAACACCAATCCACCTAACTTGCAATTCTTTGGTCCGTGGGAGGAAACCCACGCAGACATGGGGAGAACATGCAAACTCCACACATAGAGGACTCGGGGAAACGAACCCAGGTCTCCTCACTCCACATAAATGCAAGGCGGTCCACCTCAAAAAAGTTTACATTGACCAATCATTTCCAAAAAGGTGCAAGTCTTGTTATTTGTGCAATAAAATCATCTGTTATTTAATATTTATGTACATTTGATTTAATTTGTTGTGTCTAACTGTAATAATAACAGATATACCTTAACTTCATATTTTATTGTCATTTATTTTAAATATGGATGACACCAGAAAAGTGTCAATGGCCACCCACGATGTTCACGTCATCCTGACTATAAATGAGGATGGTGGTGTAGACTGACTGGTAAACTGAAAGTGTTATCTGGGGACTTGGCTCAGTTCTGGTGCAATGCTCCGAGAACTGCTTCTGCTGCATTAGTTCACTAATCTGTCTCAGAGTTAACTCCCCGCTCAATTATAAGCACGACCCTGAGGTTCTTGAAGTTTTAGTTTTGGGGCATTTGCGCTCACCCCTCATCTGTTCTTGAGGAGGATCATGACCAAGAGTTTCCAGTATGTGGACAATATCTTGCCTGCTGCTGAATTTTCTTTCTAGTTGTACAGAAACATCCAAGTAACTTGTGTTGGAAAAACAAAAATAAGTCCAAAGGTTGGATGGGGTGATGGCTTCTAACAAGACAGCACATAGATGTTAATTCTTGAAGACAGAAAGCAGGAACAGGGTGTGGTAGTTGCAACATTTTTATCATTGTATTCAGCCTTCAGCACTTGTCTTTTGATTTCTCTGTAGATGTTAGTGTTTCAAGATCCTTGCTCTCCAGCTTGTGCCTCATTTTCCTAGCACTTTTATTTTTGTAAATGCAAGTTACTAAAATCACATCTATATACATACAGAACCATAAGTATAAATCACAGAGACATAGTAGCTGCACACTATATTCTCTACTTAGTGTTCATTCTAAAAAAATTGATGATTTAAAAATGTAAAAAGTGAAACAAATAAAAACCTAAAAACAATACTGCAAAATGAAAACAGGATCATCATATGCATATTTTATTTAAAGTGCCTATACAAACTACATACTGTAGATATGACAGCATAGGAAAATTTTAACCAGTCATGCAGTGACATAACAGAACAGGATACTGCGTCTCTGAACACGCAGAGATAGAATAGATCTCTCCAAAACGAGAGCAGCATTACAGACCACAGCCTGACCCCGGAGGTGAGCCTCCCAGAGAAGAGCAGTACTGCAATGCAGAGATGGAGATGACGCACACTAAATATAAGAGCACAACATGGGGCTGACCTCCACCGTTCACAAAACAGGTGAGCCCGCAAACCCTCTTCACTTCACACACCTTATGAAATGTTGATATTGAGTACACAGGAGGAAAACTCCAAAAACAATCATTAGGCTGGAATTAGAAACCAGTGCCCATTCTTTGCCTCAGAGTAGAAAAACAGTCACTAATTGGCTCATAAATCCCAGACTGATACAAGTTTGGTCCTATTCATAGGTGTAGGTGTAAAAGCATTTCATCAAATTTCCTAATTTAGGAAACCACTCCTAACTTCAGCAGGATTTTAGAAAGCTTCTGAGCTGCACCAACTAGCTAGAAGCTGCCAGAAGATGGAGTTCACACAGAGATCAGCAGGCACATTCCAGGAAAGGCTGAATGTTCTGGAGAAGCTGAACCACAATTAACTTGTCAAAAGACATCGATTTGACAGATATGGAATAATATTTGTAACAAATCTTGTAAATCACATGATCACTCTCACTGTCAGCCAAAATGAAAGTGTTGTTAATGTTATATTTTTTTGGTCACTGGGAAAATGCAGCTTTAAGTATGTCATAACCAACTATTTCTCAAATTTTGCACCAAACATTAAATGCCCTTACAACGTGTGAGGTAATATGGAGATTTATTCCCCACCAATCCACATGAGGCAATGTTAAAGCAAGCTGGTTTGAAAACTGATGAAAATTGCAGGTTTTCCTGGAGTTGTTGGTGGCATGGACATGAAGATTGTTGCCTTAACTGTGTATGATGGACGTATATGTGATATCACAGGTGGACATGGAGGCAAACTGTATTGTATAGCCAGCATATTACCCTGAAGATAGGCAGGACGAGATGGGTGGTGACAGCTAAATGTCACACAGGTACACTGAGCTCTGTTCTCCACAACCTCCTGTAATACTCACGTCACACTTCACAAGGCTCAAGAAGGCAAGCACAGGCTCCTGATGCATTAGATAATTACGGCCTTGAAAGAGATAGGGAGGAGAGGAGCACAGTATGCAGATCTGAAAGACGAACGGGAAACACTGCAAGAGTGAGTGTGACTTCACAGGCAGTGCAGGCTCTGCCTAGTTTCAGTAACTTATTTTACAAGGCATTTCCAGTGGTCAAACGAGTGGGAAGAGGATTCATCTGAAAGTACAACTGTGGATTCATTGTTAAATAAATGCACTCATTATCGGGATTTACTCTCATTTGGTGTGTCTGTCTTGGTCTTTCCATGTTAGTTCTAATTACAGTAACATCCTTGATGTTGTTGCAAATTGGCAAAAATTACATACAGCTTAGTGCAATACAGTATCCTATTTTATTATGCTTTCCTTCATCTTGAGCTACTTTAAATATTATTATCTTTGTAGTGAAGCCACAGTGTTAGTATCAAGAAACACTAAGCATCATCATGATTTCTAAGGAAACTACAAAATGCCTTCAGGAGTACAAGTTTGTGGCTTGGGGTGCTGTAAAATTGTGACATCATTCATTCTAAAGCGTTAACTCCTACTCCTAGCTGGGAGTAGATGTAAGAAACCTTATAAGCACTTCTGCGCTGGGAGTAGATGTAAGAAACCTTATAAGCACTTCTGCTGTCTTACTCTGAAGTAGAACCAATTCTTATCTTAGTCAGACTTTTAGACCAATTCCTAGGAGTAAATCTGAGACATCGGATAAATATGGGCACAGCTCCATGGAGAGCTGAGACGACAGTGTTAACCACTGTGCTGCCATTTTGCGTAAATATCCTCTTTACTACACTAAACGACACCTAAAAGATCAGAAAAAAATGTACATGCATTTCAAATATTGTTTATTGTACTGAATGATATAATACATTTGATACATCTATTTATTTCTAACTGCAGGAATAGGTTATTTTGATAATGTGACATTACCTTATAGATGTTCAAGGTCTTGATTTAAATTAGCAGACAGTTGTTTCACTACACTATCAAACTGGGGTCAGTCTTAGTCTATTTGAATTAAACTAACATATCACAAAATCCTGATTATTCTTTCCTCAAGGATTTAGTTCCATATTATGAATACATACATTTATTATCGCAATACACAAGCAGAGCTCCTTTCATGCAGTGTTTCCCAACCTTGGTCCTGGGGCCCACTGTGGCTGCAGGTTTTTATTCCAACCAGATTCCTAATCAGTGACAAAACCTGATATCACTGATCTCATTTAATTAGCTGGTATTATTTTTCTTTTATTCTACATTAAGAAAAGCACAGCAGCATGATTTTTACATTTATAAGATACTTAGAAATATTTCTGCTTTTGCTATACATTTAAATGTTTAACTCTCTTTTGTTGGTTTGATTATATTTTTCCCTTTCTCTGTGCAGTTTTTCCTCATCATTGTATCTTATTAATGACAATTAAAAATGAGCAGAGCAGACACCCAGGCAAACAACACTGAATAATCAAAGGCTGCAACTACTTTAGCATCAGACCCACTAATCCTCTTTAATAAAACCCCTGTTTGCGTCCAGGCGTCTGTGTGTGTGTCTTCTGGTGAAGTGCGCATGTGTGGGGCCGCACCGCACATCGCTCCATGCCCCACCCATGCGCAGGACACCGTGGACGCACACACACTGGAAGCTGGGCACACAGTAAATGGCCTAGCTGCGCATGATAAGAAATAAAGGACACCATTGCTGGGGAGAGTGCTAATTGGGTAATCGCGGGCGCGCACATAAAATCTGTTGCTGGGGAGACGCCACGCATACAATAATTAGCTGCATGCCAGCACAGATTAAAATACTTGCTAGGGAACTAAACAGTACTTGCTGGGGAGATGCCACGGCACGATTATCACCTACACGCCACACATTACATCAGTTGCTTGGGACACTCTGCTGAGTGCCCACTGTTGTGACAGAAAATTAGAATCATATTACGGACATCAAAGCCAGTACTACTGTCAGAGAAAATTACAGGCATTTTATGGAAATACAAACCAGTATTACTGCGAGAGAAAATTAAAGACACACAATACAGTGACGCCTATTACAGCCGCATACAAGCCAGTATTACTGTAGGATAAAATATTACAGATGTATCTACTAACAACATGCCACCCAAAAAAAGGACACGTCAAGTAGGACAAAAGACACAGACAATCAAATCCTATATAAGCAACATCTCCTGGAAGAATAGTCAGCTCAACAAGTAAACATAAAGAAAAGAAAGGCTGAAAGACAAAGAAAAATACGAGCAAATAGATCGATTGAAGAAAAACAAAATGACCGTCAGAAAAACGCTAAAAGAGAAAGACCCAGAAGAGCAAACCTTAGAAAAAGTTGGCATTTACTTGCCAGAACCAGTATTCAGCCATGGTCAGTTATATGTTGCATTATCAAGAGTTTTCCAGATGTTGTTAAGGTTGTAGATGGTCCTGAACAAGGCAAACTGTTGCCAAACACAGACAGAATATTTACAAGAAATGTTGTCCGTAATAAAATTGTATAGAAAAATTTCATGAGGTAAAAATATAGAAAAATTTTCCTAAATATCTTCTTCAGATGTTGTGTCTTACAGATTGTTAAAAGTATTACACTAAGACAATATTAATTATACTTACTGTATTGTCATATACATTTCTATTTTATTTTTATTATTATTTACTTTACTTTAGGCTTCTTGCAAAAATATTTTTGACAAAAAAAAATTAAGACAAGAAACAGAATGAGGTCAAGGTCCCTTGCCATTTAATATACAGGTGCCGGTCATAAAATTAGAATATCATGACAAAGTTGATTTATTTCAGTAATTCCATCCAAAAAGTGAAACTTATATATTAGACTCATTCATTACACACAGCCTGATGTATTTCAAATGTTTATTTCTTTTAATTTTGATGATTATAACTGACAACTAATGAAAGTCCTAAATTCAGTATCTCGGAAAATTAGAATATCAATTAAGACCAATGCAAAAAAAGGATTTTTAGAAACGTTGGCCAGCTGAAAGGTATGAACATGAAAAGTATGAGCATGTACAGCACTCAATATTTAGTTGGGGCTCCTTTGGCCTGGATTACTGCAGCAATGCGGCGTGGCATGGAGTCGATCAGTCTGTGGCACTGCTCAGGTGTTATGAGAGCCCATGTTGCTCTGAGAGTGGCCTTCAGCTCTTCTGAATTGTTGGGTCTGGCGTATTGCATCTTCCTCTTCACAATACCCATAGATTTTCTATGGGGTTAAGGTCAGGCGAGTTTGCTGGCCAATCAAGAACAGGGATACCATGGTCCTTAAACCAGGTACTGGTAGTTTTGGCACTTTGTGCAGGTGCCAGGTCCTGTTGGAAAATGAAATCTGCATCTCCATAAAGTTCGTCAGCAGCAGGAAGCATGAAGTGCTCTAAAACTTCCTGGTAGACGGCTGCCTTGACCTTGAACCTCAGAAAACACAATGGACCAACACCAGCAGATGACATGGCACCCCAAACCATCACTGACTGTGGAAACTTTACACTGGACCTCAAGCAACGTGGATTCTGTGCCTCTCCTCTCTTCCTCCAGACTCTGGGACCTTGATTTCCAAAGGAAATGCAAAATTTACTTTCATCAGAGAACATAACTTTGGACCACTCGGCAGCAGTCCAGTCCTTTTTGTCTTTAGCCCAGTCGAGACGCTTCTGACGCTGTCTCTTGTTCAAGAATGGCTTGACACAAGGAATGCGACAGCTGAAACCCATGTCTTGCATACGTCTGTGCGTGGTGGTTCTTGAAGCACTGACTCCAGCTGCAGTCCACTCTTTGTGAATCTCCCCCACAGTTTTGAATGGGTTTTGTTTCACAATCCTCTCCAGGGTGTGGTTATCCATATTGCTTGTACACTTTTTTCTACCACATCTTGTCCTTCCCTTCGCCTCTCTATTAATGTGCTTGGACACAGAGCTCTGTGAACAGCCAGCCTCTTTAGCAATGACCTTTTGTGTCTTGCCCTCCTTGTGCAAGGTGTCAATGGTCGTCTTTTGGACAACTGTCAAGTCAGCAGTCTTCCCCATGATTGTGTAGCCTACAGAACTCGACTGAGAGACCATTTAAAGGCTTTTGCAGGTGTTTTGAGTTAATTAGCTGATTAGAGTGTGGCACCAGGTGTCTTCAATATTGAACCTTTTCACAATATTCTAATTTTCCGAGATACTGAATTTGGGACTTTCATTAGTTGTCAGTTATAATCATCAAAATTAAAAGAAATAAACATTTGAAATACATCAGTCTGTGTGTAATGAATGAATCTAATATACAAGTTTAACTTTTTGAATGGAATTACTGAAATAAATCAACTTTGCCATGATATTCTAATTTTATGACCAGCACCTGTAGACTGTTCCTACTAATGTTTATGCACTACTGTTCTAGCGCCCGTTATTGTAACAGGCTTAATGTCTAGTTAGTAAATAATGGATTAATGAAACAATTAGAACACCTAGAAAAGCAGAATGAAAATCAAGATGAAAATATTGTTAAAAAGAAAAAATACATTATTCCCATATAACTGCTTGGTACATTTTAATATATATATTTCTTTTACCAAACTTTGTTTTCTAATTTCTATATTGTTCCCAAAACACAGAACCTGGGGAAATAGCATGTCACTTAATTAGCCCAGGAGTCCAATTAAAAACAGAAGCTGGTTGGAAGAAAAACCTGCAGCCACAGTGTGCCCCCAGGACTGAGGCTGGGAATCACTGCTTTAGTGAAGTAAATTCAGACACAGTGATTTTTTTCAGTTTACAGTGAATTCCAATATATGTCACTTTGGTAGTTTTCTATTTATCCATTCACATTTCTTATTCTTCCTTCCTGTCAGGTTTGAAGTTAATGTTTTCTAATAATCTTCTTTTTTGCGTTTCAATAATTCTTTATTTATAACAAAAAAATAATACAATAATGTAAATAACTAACAATACACAATAAATAATACAGGTGTGGACGTTAGAGGCGATGTTGCCCCGTTGAACCCTTCAGACAGACGTCCCAGACACACTTATAAAAGCACAATGAAGATTTATTAATAATTTCTTCAATAATAGTACCCAAAGCACAACACCTCCACAATTCTTCAATAATTAATACAATAAACAATCCTCCAACTCCCAGCAGCTCCGTCACACAACCACCCAACTCCAGCTCTCCCTGTTGGGGTTTCCCACAGTCCTTTTAAAGTCCATGACCCGGAAGTATTCCCAGAAGTACTGCATGTTTCCGTTCTCATGACTTCGAAGTACTTCCAGGTTAGCGTCACAGTAATATTCCTCGGGTTCTTGGTGAGCTCCCCCTGGCTGCACCCACGGCACCTAACAGGGCTGAAGAGACGAACTCCATGTCCCATACTGCCCTGCGGGAATCCGAGGAACCATTTCCATCCAGGGGAGCTGACATCTAGCGTCCCGGGGGATGTAGTGCCCTGAAAAGGTGGGTTTCTTCTGTTGAGGGACATCCTGGCCGGACTGAAACACCGGCCGTCCATCACACAGCTTACAACATATAAGAGACAAGGTCAGGAGTACTTACCTAATTTTCATAAACAATTTAACATAATTTAATATGTCAATAATTCTTTCAGATCTCCTATTTTTATTATTTTGAAAATATAATGGAATGTAGTACCACCCCAAAATCAATAACAGATTTATTATAAATGAAAACCTCTGGTCCACATCTAGGCATATAAAATAAAATAAAGCATCATAATCATTGAGAAATACCTAACAGTTTAGAAAAATTTGTAAAAATACTCCAGGTTTTTAAAAAACATTTTTGATTGAATGCATTATAAAACAAATGCAATATAGTTTCTTTATCCATATTACAAAATACACAGCTTATCATCAAGGCTAAATTTGAATCTGGATCATATTTGCTTAACAGGGTAAATGTTATAACTAATCTTGCATGTCATCTGCTTTCATTAGTAATTTAATAAATGCTTGACATTTTTCCAATCAATATTTTCAAATTTATAGTTCCAATATGTCTTTGCAGGTGGAATAGTTTTTGTTAAAAACATGTTTCTTATATAATGTTTACTGCATTTCTTATCAGAAACATTAACACCACTAATAATATTGAGATGTTAAATGAATGCTTATCTGTTCCACGCCTGCTACTTAAGCAGAGTGCATGTTTTTTGGGTGTAACAGGAATGAAAAAGTTTTCCAAACACTCTGCGTAAGACAATAACATGTTCTCATTTATAAATCATATCACCAGCACAGTATTATTTTCAAACCATCTTTGGAAAAAAGATTGGTTTACATTTAAAACTCCTAAGCTCTGGAACATTCTACCTCTTCAGATAAGTGCAGCTCCAACCCTGTCAAGTTTTAAATCTTTGCTGAAAACACATTTTATCTCCCTGGCTTTTAGTTATTCATGATGCGTTTTTATGTGCTGCTGTTATTTGTCAATCATTTATTGTTTTTATTTACTTCTTTTTTTAATCATTTTTTTATTTATCAGTTTTTGATTCCATTGATCTATTTTCATGTACATGCACAACACTTTCTGTGGCCTTAAATGTGCTCTATAAATAAATTCTGACTTGACTATATCTTTGTTATTCCAAATAATACATATAGTATATGTGGGGAAAAGTTGTGTTTGTAGGCCAGTGTCCATGAAATAAGTGCCTGTTCATGGAAATGCAATAACTTAACAGGTATTTTGTTAAAATTTAAAATTATACTTCAGTAAAAACGACTGTCCAATTTCTCAAAATCAAAATTTAATTTAGGGATGATAAGCCACATACAGTCTCAATTTTTAGGAAGTAATCCTGAAGACAGGATTTGATTTTTTAAAACATTCAGGGCACCTTGGTCCTGTTTATTAGTAACAATTGTTTTATTTTTCATGCCTGCTTTTACAGATGAAATTCTAAAGAAGCATATTCAGTTTATTTAAAAGAGGTACATGACCTGTTAATGACAGGTCTCTCATCAACCAAGCATTCAATATTTTTTGTATTTTTCTATAATAGGAGTAACATTTAACTTAGTGCTTTCTGATGGATCATTACATATATCAATTACTGAACAGTTTTTGTTTCACTTTATTACAATCTTCTAATGGAAAAATTTCCCCTTTTTGAATATAAAGTGTTCAAAATTTAAGTTCTCATACTAATATTGAAAACAACCAGTCTTAATATCAAGGGTTATTGTTTGCATTACCAAGCAAAACAAGCCTTGGGAAAGAGGACAGCCTTGTCTAATACTACTTCTGATATCAAATCTCGGTGATGCTCCATTACAAAGTTTAATGGAACTGTTGCAACCATTATATAAAGTCTTAACACCTTTCTGACAGAATAGTCCAAAACTAAAAAATTATAGTGACTTAAAAATAAACATGTTTTCAACTATATCAAATGCCTTATAAAAATCTAAATAATATTAAACTGTCATCTTTATCAAAATCATCATAATCTATCAAATGAATGTTACTATAAATACATCTCTCCTTCATAAAGACCGATTGTGATTTATCAATGATCTGGTCTAGATGTTCTTTCATTCTGGTAGTGAGTATTATAGCAAATAACTTTACAACATTATTTAATAAAGTATTGGGCCTCCAGTTTTCTAATACCAAAGTATCTTTATTGCGTTTAGGTATGAGTGATATGTCTTTGCCACATTGAAGGAAGCAATTCTTTGGCTTCAATGGCTGCATTCAGAACAATTAGGAGAAATTCCTCTACCTCATCTCAAAAACATTTATAAAATTCATTCAGACCATCATTGCAAGGGGATATTTAACTTTATTGATACTGATTTTGGTCTCATCTATAGTTATTTCTTTGTCATACCATTTCTGATAATCAGCATCTATGCTTCTTATACTTTGTGTAATACTGTTTAAAAATCAATATTAGCCTCAGATTGTGAAGAGCAGTATAGATTTTAATAAAACTGAGTCACATATGAAGTTATTTCTTTAACATTTTGTGTAATATTTCCTTTAATGCATAATTTATCTAACGAGTTAAACTCTTAAGTTCTTTTTCTCTAATTTATAAAAGTATTGTGTATTTTTCTCTCCTTGCTCCATTCACTTTCCCCTTAACAAATGCTGTTTTATCTTTATATAGCTTGTCCAATTCTAATTGGACAATCTCCTTCTCTATGCTATTAACGTATGGGGACTGGGTTAATGTCTACAATTTCTTTATTCATTTTATTTTCTTTTATCTTTTGATATATAACTCATTCTTAACCTCTTTTAATAGCCAGTTGTCTAATTTTAAACTTTATATGTTCCCAATGTTTCCCAAATCTTTACTTAAAATGGTCTGTCCCTTACAACTTAGAATAATATGTAGCTTCTATGAATGTTGTGTCCTATAGAAGTCCTGTATTAAATTTCCAGCAACACCTACAATGTATTCTTTCATGGCACCTATTTAAATGAAGTGACAAAAATAGCCTTATTGTCAGTCAGAACAGTAGGGTCAATACACACATTAGAAATCTGATTCTCCAATACATTGGATTTGAGCCACATGTCAATTCTTGAATGTTTAGACCTACTGTATCTTTAGAGCACCATGTTAAATTGATCTTATCAGGGTTTTCAATTCTTCTGATCAATCAAATCCTGACTCAAATACAAATTAAATAGATCCGTTGACTCTCCCCTAGGTGCATTTCTGGATGGATGTCTGTCTCTGTTAAAATTAAGTACATTGTTAAATTCTCCGACCAATATTATTTTAGCTTTAGGCATCTTTGATGAAAGATTGCTCAATTCTTTCTCATGCTCAGAAAACAGTACTCTATTTTGTAATTGGCTGTTTATTGTGTATATATTCCCCAATATGTAGCGCTTTCCTTTTATCCCCACCAATTTCAAAATGCATTGATCAGAATGATGTATTTTAGTTTTAAGAATCGTCCCTTTAAAATGTCCTGTTCCCGCGGAATAGTTACCATTTGACATCCAGATATCATTTCCCTATTGACTTCTCCGAAAATTAATATCAGAATCACAGGCGTGCGTTTCCTGAATAAAATACGAACCAGTTTCAAATATTTTACAGAACAATACAGCATTTCTTTTAGTTATATTAATAATACCGCTATCATTAATGGAGCACAATGAAACACGAACTTTCCAATAATCGTCTCCTTAGGCTGATAGAACTTCAGTTAGTTACTTCCGCGCCCCGCCCACGGCCGATATGATTGACGTATTCGAGAGCCAAAGTACGACAGCGCGCCTCGCGCTTAACCGTTACGCCATGACGTCACGTGCGTGTTGAAGAAATTCAAGGTTCAGGGAACGGAAGAGGGTTTCGGCGAAGGAAAGGAGAAGTTGAGATAATAATTACAAAACACAGAAGAAACAAAAAAAAAAAGAAAAGAGGCTGCCTATAAACTACTTTCCTTCCAACCACCACATTCCTCTTGCTGGCTTAACTACTCGTGACACCGACGTAAGAGGTGAGTGTCGAGGTGTCGGCGGGCCGCGCGACAAAAGAAGTCACTGGTGAGCATTGAATGGCGGATAGCATGAGGGGGCAAGACAGAAACGTGGTTAATAACATAATGCCGTAACGTACCGTTAAGACTTTTAGAAACATGAAAGTAGACTCGGTGTCCGAATTCAAGGTAGCATCTAAATGAATCTGGGAGTGTCAGAGATGGCCGTTTTTACCTCGGTTTTTGCCGGTTCTGGGGGATGGTTAGCAAGCTGAAGAAGGGCTGGTTTTTCTCAGCAAGACGACTGTACTTGCTAAGCAGCTGGGAGGGCGCCTCCCTGATTTTCTACATCCTACGGGCTTTCGCGTTCGTCTTTTAATTCTTTGAGTGCTACATCTAAGTATACAGACGTTCAGTGCTTACGTATGATTATTTCATTACCTGCCCCTTTATCATGTGTATTCATGTAAAGTAAAAGTACCTCGTCATACTGCAGAACCACAGTGAAATGGACTGTCGCATTTCTAAAAAGGTTCGCAAAGGAGAAGGGCGCGGTGTAAGAGTGATCTAAAGGTCTGTGCAGTTCTTGGGCTGACCCAGTGTCTTTTTCTTATTATGTTCAAAATCGAAATTGAGGACGGCTTGGTTCCAATGAGACTCTGTTAAAAGCGGAAATGCGAGTTTATCTTATTTCGCAGTTGCCTTAGATTAAACAATCGAACACTTCAATTTGCATTTCCCAATGCAACCACGAAGTGATTTCTTACCAGAACGGTGTTCGTCTGTGTGTTCAACAATAATTTACAGCGCTAGAGCCAATGAACAGGCCCGACTTTTGGCAGATATCGAACGTCTTTTTACAGCTCAGAAAAAAAACTCCTTTTTGCTTGAGCATGCAGTTGACTATATGGTTCTTTAAGAGAAACGAAGAGTTTACCCGTTACTGATATTTATTGTACGCTTTATTTTGGCGTAACAGTTTTATTCGATTGAAGTTTGCTTAAGAAATCCCCAGGATAAGCAGGCACAGAGCACTTTGCCAGTCTTCACTCGTCTTCCAAATTGGCTCCGTTTTTAACTGAGACTTCTTGTCACAGATGCCTGAAATGATGAGCCCTTTGTAGCCGGCAGTTGGAAGTTTGAAGATCGTTTTACGCTGATGCCATTTCAGATCATAATTTCTTCCCAATAGCAAATGTAAATCTGCTATTATAAGAGTACTCGAACGATTTTAGTTATCTCTTATAAAGCAACTTCAGTTTTCACAAAGCCCGTTCTACAAAGTTCAATTTTTTAAATCGCAACCTTTAAGGGCTTGTTTCTGTAATCAGAATTTAAGTCGCTTTGCCTGCAGTAGTCTGCTGATATTCAGCAGCAGCACAAGTCAGATTTTCATGGCAGTAATAGTGTCTGAACTCCTCCCACCCGGCAAATCTAGGTTGTCAGAAAAATCATTGAAACTAGTACTGTTGGTTAGATTTAAAGGACGACCCTCTTCCCGTACAAGTGTTTATTTTGAGCGTAAACAGTAATTGTTTGAAGAGGAGGGTACTTATAAATAGAGCTTCTGTGAATACATTGTAACCAATGTATGGCAATAGTTTCGTTCTCGCAATACATTAGCTTATATTTGATTTGTGTTACGTGATACGTGATTATACAACTCCACAGTTGCCATCACAGCAGCTGCTGTGATATTTCGTTCAAACAGTTGTTTCTGTATGCCTCTGTGGCCAACCAATAAGTGTGTATACAGAAAAATCATTCTTTTCTTCTGCTGATTGAAAAATGTTTATTTGCTTCTTTTTCAAAGGGTGTTAATTTACATGGGTTTAAGACAAAGATAAGGGTTAATTCAGTGAATTCTAATGTTTTGTAGACACAGTAATTATCACCGGCTTCTCGTTTTTGTTCTCCCGTTTTGATTTTTTTTTTTTTAACAAAGGTTTATGTGTAGGGTTCTGTTTTTTAGGTTTGTGACTCACTATCCTATCATGCACCTGTTTTATTCTGGTTAATCTAATTTTTGTTTCCTGTACAGTTTAATAAAAATGGCAGTGAATGTATATTCAACCTCCGTGACAAGTGATAATTTAAGTCGACATGATATGCTGGCCTGGATCAATGAATCCTTACAAATGAACCTTACAAAGATTGAATTGCTTTGCTCAGGTATGATGCATTATTAAATCCAAAGTCTTGCTTGGTCCTGTGCTATGAATAGAACTAATAATTTCAACAAATTCCACAAAATGTTTTTAATTAATCTCTTTGCTGAATTCTTGTAACTGGAACATTATCATTTTTATATTATAAACCTTAAGTTTTGCTAACTTTTTGTTTTGTATTTCTTTGCTTTTTTTGTAGGTGCTGTATATTGCCAGTTCATGGACATGCTCTTTCCAGGCTGTGTGCCATTGAAAAAAGTTAAATTTCAAGCAAAGTTAGAACATGAATTTATTCACAATTTCAAAATTTTGCAAGCAGGCTTCAAGAAAATGGGTGTTGATAAAGTTAGTGAGCATTTCATTTTTTTTTCTTTGCTTGTACTGCATTGTCATGCTTTATTTGTACAGAATTACTTAGTAAGGGAAAAACCAATTCATTGTTTTACAAATAACCAGATATAGCACATTGCAACTGATAAATGTTTTTTTTTTTCAGTATTAAAAGATTAATTTGGTATTTTTCCAAGTGTTTTGTTTTTTTTTTTTTTTTGTTTCTCTAAATACTTGCGTGTCATTAAAGTGTCTCCCGTGGCGGATTACAAGTGAAAATTGTTCTGTGCATCAGCTTTGAAGCTCGAGTATGTTTCTCCTTATTGAGTCATGTTTGGAGATTGCACACATTGTAAAAACTCCAGTGGTGTTGAACAGAGAAAATGGATTCTTATCTCAATGTCATCAAAATGAAGCTTGAATTTTTTTTTTATTTGAATTAATTTAGGAGAAGTGTGGACATTGTTTTATGAAATACTATCAGTTTCATTAATTGTTATTCGTTATCTTTCTTTTCTTTATATTTTTTATAGATTATTCCAGTGGACAAATTAGTTAAAGGCAAATTTCAGGATAATTTTGAATTTGTTCAGTGGTTTAAGAAATTTTTTGATGCTAACTATGATGGAAAGGACTATGATCCAGTTGCTGCTAGACAGGGTCAAGAAACCGCTCCTGCATCAAACCTTGCTGCTCCTGTGCTCAACAAGCCCAAGAAAATACCAAGTACAGGTAGTGCTGGTGAGTGGAGTGTCTTTTTGTTTTTTAAATAATCCTTGCTGCACTAAATACTTTGTGACACAGACCATTTTATGTCACCAGTCTATAGGAAAAATATCAAGAAGATGTATTAATTTACAAAATTACTACATTGCTTTTTCCAGTCTTACAAATTTGATTGTGAGTTGTGATCTGTTCATTTCAGATTATAACCAGTCTTCAGAGTTGCAGACCAGTAAGAAACCAGCTGCAACAATTGGTATAATTTTATTAATTGTGCACTTTATTGGTGGTTTATGCAATATGTATTTTGTGTATGGTTCAGGGATGGGATTTTGTCACTTCTTTGTTCTGATTGTTTTAGTAGTATGTTCTGCATCTTAAGTAGAATTCATTTATGCTTCTACCAAACACTGGAAACTGCTAAAAGTTTGTATACTTAGTAAATCTGTTTTGTTTTGTTTTTTTTTTTTAAATGTATAAAAGATGTATACTTTGTTTTATCTGGATTGTACTTGACGCTCAGAAAGTGAACACACATGCATTGTGGCGACACATGTTCCCATTTTGACGTGTCCTCTGAGCTCGTCGTCAGAAGTTAAGATGCGTGCTGTATGTATTCAAATTTTGGTACTTAATGTCAACATCTTTATTTACTATCCACATCTCCATAGTGATACATGACTGTCAAAACGGCTGGCATCAGATCACCAGCTCTTTGAAAGTGTATGTGGAAAAGTGCTAGACAAAATGGAAGCAAATTTAAGACAGACACATCTGTGCAAAGTAGAAAATGTCTTAGAAAAGAAGTGCGGATTCCTCATTGTACTGACGCGATACATTTAATGGTCTCGCTTACCATCTTCTGTGTATCTGTTGGCTCCAACCCATCCCTCAGAAGAATCTAGAACTGCCACTTAGTGGAATCCTCTAGATTTACATAAAGTACGTGTGCAAGTATAGTCAGAATACTCTTTGCAAAGCAGCAGCATCTGTAAGCGTACGCGTCACATTGCGTGAAGTATATCCCAACCCTAATACATTATGCATGCACTACACATTTGTTTAAAGGGAAATATGATTTAGAATTGGAGGCCAGTTAATTATACAAGCATACATTCCTGATGAAAACAGTATTGTATGTAGTACGTGCACTGGTTTGCATGCTTAAAAGGTTAGATTGTCATCTTATTTGTGCCCTTTTGTTAAAAAAGGCATATTTGTCATTTTATTTTTAGTAGCAAAAAACTATATTTAAAATATTGTTGTTGTATATTGTAGCATGTATATAAAAAGTGATTCTGAAATATAGGAAGATAAAAATGTTCTGAATCGACTTTAGAGAATATTTTTTAAATCAATTTAAAAGACAGACGGGCAAAGTAAAGATAATACAGGTGGTGTGTGTGTTAGTGTGTTGTTTTTTTTTGGGTTTTTTTTTTTGTAATTGGGTTAAGATTTTTCCTGTTTTTAATAACCTGCAGTAAATTAGTATACTGTCTCTGTATTTCGGATACAAATGCATTACTGTAGTCTACAGTCATGTAAAAAAGCAAACTCACCCCATGAACTTTTTTTTTAAACTTCATCTTGATTATTTATAGAAAAAGGTGGTATGACAAATGTCATGCCTCATTTTCTTTTTATAGTCTATTGTATTTTTTTTTTTGATTTTATTGTAATCATTCCATACAAATAGATTAAAAAAAAAATAGGATTGAAAACAAATCAACCTCTACCCCTGAGAAAGAGATCATGGCTAACTTGAGTAGAACTTAAAGCTAGTAATAATAAATAAATTTGAGTTTAATAGTAATAGTAAAAGATATAATAATAGTATAATTTCAATATTTTTTTTTCTACATAAGAAATTTGTATGTACATCCTTACATTTGTCACTACCCCAAATATCTAAAATTAGAATAGTGTACCCTGGACAGCTTACCATTGTAGAATCCACTATAAATTCCTTATATCAGAATGTTCTTGAGAATGTCAAACCATTTGTCAGAAGATGAAGTTCAATTGTAAATGGACCTTTGAAAGGAACTGTGACTATAAACATACCAGTAAATCATCCAAAGAATGGTCAATAAGAAAATTTGAAGGGTTCTGGTATGGCCAAGTCAAAGCCCAAATCCGAATCCCTTTGGATGGATTTAAAATTGGCTGTGCATGCAAGCACCAACATTGCATCATGTAATTAATTCTGCATGGAGGAGTGGGAAAAACTTCTTTGGAGTCAATGTCCAAGACTAGTAGGCAGTTATAGGGATTGCTTATCTGCGGTTGTTTATGCCAAAAGGGCAGAACCACTATTAGAGCCACGGGTGTACCTATGTTTTTACAGATGGAAATTGTATATCTGTTCATTTTACATTGAATACATTATTGCAAAGTTTATTTTATTTTCAATTATATCTTACCTTCATCCAAATATACAGTTTAAATGAAGATCAAATTGAGATGTTAAAATATTTCATGGTATATTCTTACTCTTTCACATAACAGTAGGTAACTAAAATCAAACATTTGTTAAATTTCATTTAACTTGCAATGATAAGGACTAAATTTGTGCTGTTTCTTAAATGAAGAAGCAGTGTCCTTTGTAATATAGTTAAAATGTTTAGAATTTAGCTCTGAGTTCAGAATAATAGTTTAATATTTTTATTTTGTCTTAATTTGATCATGTTTTCCCCTAAGATTCTCACTTTATTTTAACTGCTGCCAGTGGTTAGTGGGGTGTTTTTTAAATTGAAGGAAATTGCTGCTTATCTATTCTATAATGCTACTAAGGCTGTGTCAGGTTAAAATTCTGGGGTCTACCACTAGTGTAGAGAGAAATAACTGTGCAGAGTCCAAATAGCTGTGACAAGTTACCTTGTACTGTATTTAGCAGAGCTTAATACTGACTTTTAAAAGTGTTTGCCAGGCTTGGTAACCAGGCATCAACTTTTGGTTGCCAAAACCAAAGATGATGTCTCTAAGAGCCAATATATAGAGTAATTAAGGTTCTGTGCATTTATTTGCCAGCTTGTTTTACCTGTTACTTGCATTTAGGTTTGAAATATTATTACTAAACGTGTTAGAATTTTGGCTCCGTGCACACCTGTTCCTTGTGTTATGTAACCAAGCCTTTGAGGATTGGGGTGATATAATTCAGTTGTTTGATCCTTTTTTTTTTTTTACACAAATGTTTTCATAGCTAAAATGCATTGTAATTAGCAATTAAAGTTGGTTATTTTCAAGAAAGTTACAGAATCCTTTGTTTACTTGAAGTGCACTGAATAAGATTCCACATTGCAATCAATTTTATAATCTTGATTCCATATAATACTGTGACCTGCAAATGAAAACAAACTCTTTAACACTAGAATCCCTGAAGCCTTTGACAAAAGTCATAATGCTGGGCCACCTTCCATCTTTGTTTTGCAAATGTTTCAAATCGGCACAGGCAGCAAGCAGCCTGCTATCTCATTCAATCCCCTCCCTGCTTAAGTCTGTTTATCTGGGTGCCTGGAGTTATAAAATGTAAATAATATATTGTTATTTGGAATTCGTACATTTCACACGTGTTCTGTGTCTGATCTGGATTAATGTAGGATGACAGGGAATGCGAGGTAAGAAATGTTGAATACATAGCTAAAACTTTTTTCATGTAATGACAAAATGCAAACGTGAAAGTGTATAATGTGTGCAGACTGAATTCCAAATGTCAAACAATTTCACAAAAGGTATAACAAAACAAGTGCGTCTTTATTAAAAAATATAACCGAAAAAATAAGAAAAATAAATTATTCCGTTTACATGTTGCTGCCAATATGTAAAAACTGAAGCCCAGATATCAATTGCATGGATGGTATAGAGGTAAGAACAGCTGCTTCTAAATCAAGAGGTTGCCGGTTTGATCCTGGGTCTTTCCCGCCTTTTCCGTTTTGAGTAATGAGTTTGTGTTACTACTATATTATAAAAACATGCATTTGCTTTTGTATATAGTAATCCCTCCTCAATCGCAGGGGTTGCGTTCCAGACCCCCCCGTGATAGGTGAAAATCCATGAAGTAGAAACCATATGTTTATATGGTTATTTTTATATATTTTTAAGCCCTTATTTCTCCCACACTGTTTATAAATATTCCCCGCACAGTTATACAGCATAAACCCTTTGTATTCTCTTAGATATTAGGTAAGACTAATTGAAATTATTTATGTAAACACACTGTTTATATACAGTAAAACCTAAATATTATTTTAAGGATATCAAGTGTCTCTGATATCACATATGTTACAGCCATTACAATAGACAGGCCACCAGCAATAAATACGTACAATGCAAGAAAAATTGTATACAGTAAATGTGTGTACAGTGACACTAAACGTATGTACATGTACTAAGTACTGTAAGTAGAAAATTAATTATAGTTACTCACCAACAATGACACGATGACTTGTCCGATAACGAGGAGTTTAATTTCACTGCACAATAAAGGACAGCGTTACAGCTCTTCTAAAGGAGCCTCTTCAGGCAACTGTATAGCACCGCCGCTGTTCTTCTTCCAGCAGACTTCAATCCAAATCCCTAAAGCAGATTCCATCCAGACTACTCCCTTATTACATCCACTTACAACTTGTTTTGCACCCTGTTTAAAAAGACACTGCGGCTGTAGATCTTAAATTCCTTTCCTACTTTTTAAATAAAAAGAATCGTAGCCTCATTAATGCCGTAATGGCGTCCTACAGCGGTGTAGCTTTTCCTTTCCTTCAAAATATCCAAAACATTTACCTTTTCGGCAATCATTAACATCTTCCGTTGGTGCTTGGGCACAGCCCCTGAAGCAGTAGCAGGAGTAGACCGTTTTGGAGCCATAATGAAGGGCTTGACTATGCACAAAGATAAACACAAAACTTAATTCTTTACACAGCGAAACACGTTGATGCTGAATGAGCGAGACAAGACTTCCTCGTTAACACTGCAGAATCAAATTTGGCGCTCCATCGTTGAGCCATTCAGCACACAGGAACTTAACTGCATGCTCTGATTGGCTAGCTTCTCAGCCCTCCGCCAGTAGCGTCCCTTGTATGAAATAAACTGGGCAAACCAACTGAGGAAGCATGTACAGGAAGTAAAAAGACCCATTGTCCGCAGAACCCACGAAGCAGCGAAAAATCTGCGTTATATATTTAGATATGCTTACATATAAAATCCGCGAAAGTCGAAGCACGATATAGCGAGGGATTACTGTATATTCCTTTTTCTTTGTACTTCAGTCTGCATGCATTATACACTTCACGTCTGCATTTTGTCATTTTACCACCATGAAAAAAAATCCTGTTTTACTTGTGTTCAACATTTCTTGCCTTGCATTTCCTGTCATCCTACATTTATCCACATTGTTGTAGACAAAGAACACCCATGAAATATATGTATTCCAAATGATACATTATTTAACTCGTACAACTCCACAGACCTCACACCCAGCCAAATAAACTGACTTGAGCTGGGGATGTGATAGCAGGCTGCTTGTGCTGAATGACACATTTGCAAAACAAAGACGTTGATGGAGACGTGCAAAGGAATTTATGTGGCCCTGCATTATGACTTTTTTCGTAGGCTTCAGGGATTGTATTGTTAAACAAGCCTTGGGTATAAATCTCCAGATCACATCCTTATAAGCAACATCATCACCCCTTAGAGGGATTACAATTAATTATTAGTAATTTAAATATTTTTACTCAAGAAAAGTTTATGGGTAGCATGATAGCGCTGCTGCTTTGCAATAAGAAGACGGTGGGGTATTGTTTGCCTTCAGGATGCTCCATGTGTGAAGTTAGCATTTCTTCATCATGTTTGCAAAAGTTTCCTTCCACAGTCCAAAAACATGCAGATAGACCGAAGTTCCTAAATTGGCCCGTGTTTGTGTTATCACCCTGAGATGGACCTGTTGACATTTCCAGAGGTTGTTCCTCTGTTGTGTGCAGTGCTTGCCAGGATAGTAGGTTTGTAAATCAATTGGAGTACAATGATACATACACATTAATAAAAAGATAAATGTCCGTCTGTCTGATTGCTATGTCTTTTTCTCATTTTAAAAGATGGTGCATCACAAGCATCTTAACAATAAAATGCAATGCATTTGTCCTTCCAATAGAGTTTGCATCACAAACGGTAACACTGCTTTTATGAATCCTATAACAAATGGTGTTTAACACAGATATATGCTTTGCATGATGCACTGCAAACGTTAATGCTGAGGTCTATATTGATTACTTATTTTTAAACTTGCTCTAGGTAGTACAGCTAGTATTTTAAAACATTCATTACACATATACATATTGTGTAACAATCATGTGAATGAAAATATTTAAATATTTTCTCTGCATATCTTAATGTAAGATATAACAGCAGATGCTTACTCACCTTCTGTTTTACATTTTTCTAAAATATTTAGCAGTATTTCTTACATGTTTCATTAGTTTCTAAAATATCGCACCTTGACTTTTTGCATTCGAATAAAAATAAGTTTTCATCTGCTAAAAACCGGATGAAGTAATATGCCTTTTGTTGTTATTGTTTCATAGGATTTCATATTCTCTGACTCTTGGAGAGTCCTTTGGGATTTTTGATCTCTTCTGCTCCATGTGGCTAATTCTTATGTATTCAACCCGCATCACCTTTCGTACACCAGTCTTTCTCCACTTTTTATGGTCCTGTACCCCAGTTTTGCCTTTTTAAATTCATTGGTGACCCCCTTGTAGCAATTGCAAGCTGCCCCCTTGGTGAAATGGGGGATATGTGAGATCTTGTGTGTTCTTTAAATTTTTAAAATAATACTACAAAAGCTTTAAAGTTTACTATTTATCCTTTGTGCATTTATTCCATAGATGGAGCTCTGTTTTAGACGGTCGATAGTTTAGAATATCACTGGTGTTTCTGACACTTAGTTTGGACGTAATAAGACTGACTAATCATACTGTTTTTTGTGCAATTAATTTAGTTTTGTTTTTCTATTCACTCTCCACTTTCTAGCACTCTGTTTTGAGTTTACAGGCTGCTTGTGTTTTCTGTGTAGCTGAAGTTTTACTTGGTTTTTCCTTCAGGCTAATGTACTTGTTAAGCTATTTACATTGTTTACTGTATTAGTACTAGGGGGCTCGCTTTGCTCACTGACCCCCATGCGGGCGATACGCACTCTGCCGCTCGCATATGGGGAAGCGGATGTACAATTTAAACAGATTTTAATAGGAATTGTTACATAAGCATAATAGAACTATCTATTTTACACTACAGCAAATAATTAACCATAGTAAAACATTATAAATTAAAAGAATTGTGTTCAGGTTGCGTTAGAGATATGTGTTGCGTTATATGTTTTCGTTCTGTTTGGCTTTGTAATTAACATGCAAATACTTTTTAAACTTACACTTTTACTGTAAAACGTCAGTAAAAACAATATTTGGAATTAACTTTTCGTCAATATCGCTTTGAATTTTGATTCAGTGTTTGGAGTTGCATTGTGACAACACAACGTATAACTGCCCATGAGTGAATATTGTTTCTTTCTCTCTAATAAATAAACCGACTTTTTCGAATGTTTGTCCCTGTGATTTGTTGTCATAGCAAAAGCTATTCTAATGGGAAACTAAACATTTTAATATGAATGGCATATCAAGGTCACCTTTGGTGTCTGTTTTCCGCGGAAGATGTACTATATTACTTGTCGCCTGTTAAAATTCTACATGTCAGAATTGTTCGAGCAATTTTGAATACAACTAATCTTGTCGTTTTGCATAGCCCATCACTCATACATAAATTACATAATAACTTTACCGGCCGGTGGAAGATCGGACAGTGTTAACGGTTGTAGATATTCTACGGGATATTGTAAGTTGATGTTTTCATCTTTTGCACAGTCACCGCCAACTGTTTCAGCATAGTCTATTGATATGCATTTAACCAATTTGCTGTGTAACTGTTCAATTTTCGCGTTAATTTGTTTGACTTCCTCGTTTCTCGGTGCTAGGATTACCTGTGTACTCATTTCATCTGTTAACCCTTTGAGATGAAATTCTTCATTAAGATTTAGACATAATACGTTTTCCTTTATTGGGAACTTTATAGTGAGGAAAATGTAAAAATTTATAAGAGCTGAGAGTGCAAGAACTGTCTGACAAAAGCATTCACACAATTGAGAGGCGAGAGAACCGTGGGCTTGTGCCGTAAACCGGAAATGGTTGAGAGGATGGCAGGACTTGGAAAAAATCTCTTGGAAATAGTCTCAAGATTTTCTTTTATATTAGAGAGAGAAGTACAGAATTCTGGCTGACCACTGTAATCTTTCAAAATGTAGCAGCAGCTACTGAATCAAAATAACATTTCTTGATAATTTGTTCCCCTTCAGTTTTATTCAAAGATATGTCACAGTAGACGTCAAAGATTTGCATGATAACAATGTTTAAGCCCCTCTGATCTAACTAAATCTAACTTAGAACCAACCTATTGTGAGTTGGTTGATAAACATTCTGACTGAGATTAAAGGGGAAGGCACACGGTTCAGAAATTCCCATGCCTTTGAGTTACATTGACTGACTTTATTAAAAATTCAGTGAATTTTATCTTTTTGTCATTCTGAAATTCCACTCAAAGTGTTTTGCTTTGGTAGATGATAAATGGATAATAAGGACAGGCAGTGCTCTTATAATAGCAATGTATTTAAAAGAAATTCATCTACCAAGGTTGGCATCTTTAAAATTTAACTTAAATGTGGGGTCTGCATAGCCGGTTTTAGTGGGCTGTAGTAGTTGCATGTTTTTGTTCCAAACTTATTACCTAATTGAAACCAGTTCTTGCCAAAAAGGATCTTATTTAAATTATTGCTTGTTAGTGTTTTTATTCTGCAATGTCATTTCATGCCATATCGTATATTTTTTACTTGCCAAGGATATCGCCCAGATTACTTGTAGTTTGAAGTGGATTAGTAATGATCAGTTTTAGACTTTTTTCCCTTCTGTTTTCTTCTAAATATTAAATCTGATGTGGTTCATGTTGAATTCAAAGGAGTAAATTATTGCAAGTTAGACGGGAAACTTCTAGTTCCTTTGTCATTTGTGTCCTATTTCTGTTAAGTAGAAATGAAAAACTGATTGCAGCTATTTAAGAATAAAATAAACAATAGCGGGGAATTTTAATAAGCCAGTTAACTAAAATGAAAAATTAAATGTTGCTTGAGCAGTAAGTGTTTCAACAGCAATAACTAACTTCTCAGTAAGAAATTAATTGGAATAAAAAGATGTTGCACCTGTGTTTCTTCAGGACTAACTTTTTGCTAAAGGGGCTCAGATTGATATAACAGAATTGAATATATCAGAAAGCTAGAGAAGATGTTTATATTTATAAGAGTCTGTTAATTCTTTTTAATGTCCCATTTTAATGCACCTCCTCCATTTCAAATGTACTACTGATTCAGCATATTTTAATGTATTCATGACAGCTATTATACTGTATATAGATGATTACAAGCTTATTAACCTTTTGTGATGTTGCATATTAAGTAGCATAGTTATTCCCAAAAGAAGTCCTAGTTTCTACGACGCTAAAGCTGTGCCTGTTAAAGAAGGATTTCAGCCAGTTCCTCAGAGAGAAAAGTCTGATCCATGCTTTGTGTGAAGTTGTCATAGGAAGTGGTCCGGAAACAATGATTCCTGCGGCAGTAGTCCTTTCTTTTTGTCAAGATGAAGTGATGAAAAATTCATTTTCAGCACCATTTGACTGGCAGTGGTAACTACAGTTCCAGTGTTCTCAAGCTTCTTGAACTCTTTTCTTGCAATATCAGGAACTCTGGAACACAAGCAACAGGAAGGCAAGGCATTAAGATCTTTGTTGTCAGATGAGGAAAAGTTGAGTTAAAAAATAGTTTTAAATTAGCTCTGTGAGGTAAATCATTTTGTAAGTGGAAATGGAAAATACAGATGTTGCTTGTTTTGCACCATTAGTGCTGCTATTTATTTTGTTCATGATATTGTAATAGGACAGTTTTTTTCTTACACTGTTCAAGGTAGTTTTATAAATAAACTATAGATTACAAGTGTTAACATTAATTTTTATTGACAAAAAGTGACCATAAAAATACTAAAATAAGTAAAAGTACCTTTAAATACATACTTTTTAAGCAATGCACAGACAATATTTATCCATAGTACATATGACATAAAAGAAAATAAAATTTTCTCATAATTGCAAGCTGTCATATTGTTTAATTTTTTTCTGAAATGTTTATCTAAAGCAAAGTTTAATTTGAAAAAAGTTTTCATCATTTGTCTATCAAAATATATACAGTATATTCTAACATATTTATTGAAACTGGCAGGTAAATACTGCTTAAATGTTAATGTACATGAAATTATAGTTTTGAATCATTTTTAATCGTTAATTGCACTACAGCAGGGCTATTCAATTACAAATTCAGTTGGGCCAGATTGTCAAACCAAGAAGGTAAGCTGGGCCAGTCATTTTAGCGGCAAAGCAGCTCGTAATGACAAATTTTAAAACCAACACAAACAAATTTATTGAAAAACATAAGGTTTATTCGTTGTTTCTCTTTTAACTTTGGTCAGTTTGCAGAGCAAAAGGTGCATACAAAAAGAGCTGAATTAACAGAATCTGAGGTAGCCCCTATTTTTTCCACTTACAAAAGAAAAAAAACTGACCTAGGCTACATATCTGACCTATCTGATCACAAAGTGCGTAAAACAAAATAGTGCACAGTAGTAGGCTATTAGAAATAGCATTGCTTCCTTTTGAAACAAAATAAACAACTTGCACACATTTGACTCAGGAACATCTCAAAGTGCATAAAATAAAAAGTGCACAGTATTCACAACTATAACAACACTGAGGGAACATATTTTACATCACCATGTGTGATTAGGCATGCCTCTGTTACGCATCCCACATTATATTGATGTATTGTAGGCTACAGTTACCCTGCTGACTTAGTGGGAGAAGTGACATTTTTTGTTTTGAACGAGAGCAGTGACTTTAGGCTCGTAAGTTGTCAATGCAATTCAAGGCATTGGTGGAGAGTATGGTCAGTCAGGGAGCAACGAGAGTTGCTTTTTATGGAGTTCATGTGTGAAAAACTTGACTCGCATGTATATGTTGATCCAAACATACTGAGCATGACGATCGCTACTTTCTTAATGTTAGGGAACTGATGTGCGTTGACATCAGTCCAAAACATTGCAGGCCCGTTAGTGGAAAGCTCCTGTGCCATGGTTACAGATGACTGCATGTCAACAAGTTCGAGTGTGAATTTCCCCTCGTCAATGGAAGGGACCAGTTTCTTAGCTCTGGCGGATAAGTACCCTTCTATTTCAACAGTGAACGGGTCTCTGACAAAAACGGCCAACTCTGTGGGCAGATCAAGTCCATCCAATCAACCAGCAAAGTTATTTTTCAACATCGCAATGAAATCTGTCATCACATCCGTGATTTGTGCGGGGCGTAAGATGCCTTTGCGGAGTGTCGGAAAATGCAGCATTCGGCCTGTGCTCAAATCATTTGCAAAAGGTCCAGTTTAACTTGGAATGCGCGCATCTGTTCCACAAGGTCAATGATAGTTTTGTCTCTGCCTTGAAGTCCCAAATTGAGGTTGTTCAGGTGTTTGAATATGTCGCTCAGAATGCAGGCATCGGTCATGAAGTTGTCGTCCAGTATGCGACTCAAGTGCGTTTCTGCCTTTTTTTGCTTGCTGCCGCGGAGGAAAGTTATGATCTTTTCTCTGAGACCGCAGAAACACTCCAGTGCTTTGCCTTTGGGCAGCCACCTCACGTCATTATGCAAAAGAAGGTTGGGGTGCTCAGCAGACATTTCTGACAGCAGCATGCGGAATAAGCGGTGTTGGAGGCTTGATGTGGAGTGAATAAAATGAATTATAGCCATAACGCTGTCCATTGTTGTTTTGAGTGCCCCGCTTAGTTTTGAGCACAACACCGCCTGATGCACAATGCAGTGTAAGGAGATCAACTGAGGTGCAACAGCGGACCAACGTGCTGCCAAACCATTTACTTTTCCTGTCATGAACGGAGCCCCATCTGTCACAAGCATGCAAACACGCTTCATATCCAGACCACTGTCTTTAAAAAAGGCAGAAATTTTCCCAAAGACTATATCGCCAGTTGTGTGTCCTTCTAACGGCAGTTAGAAAACGGACCTATATATGCACAACTGAGCAGTATCAATTTTGTCTATGGACTCATCTACTGTTATAGACATACTATCAGCTTTCATCAGGTCTCCTAACAGCGTTTCATACACATCTGCAGCAAGAATTTCAACCCTACGAATGTTTGAAGTATCTGACGGGGGCACGTTTTTTATAGCAGATACCACGCTCATTTAAAATTTATCGTCATTTATCACCTCATCCACGACAGCCAGCATACAGTCCTTCACGGTTTCAGAGTCTGTGAATGGCCTTTTCTTTTTTGCCAGTATCCAGGAAACACGAAGGGATGCTACAGTAGCTCTCTCTTGGGCTGTGAATGACCGCACCATGGTAGTACTGCTCCGGTTGTAAGATGCAATCAAACTCTGCACTTTTGCAGTCCTCCCTTGAAATCCCTCTGGAAAATTGGTACGAAAAGTGTGTGGTGTTTCTCAACATGATGCCTCTGCACATTGTAATCTTTAAATACTCCAACGCACTCATTACAAATTAAACACATCGGTTTAGCGTTTGGATGTGGCGGAAAAATAAACAAGTATTTGTCAGTCCAGGCAGGGTTAAACTTACGGTTTTCATTGGCAATTTTATGTTTCAGTGTTGAGAAAGACATATTGATAGTAATCTAAGCTACTAGCGGTACGCTCTGCATTGTTTGCGTGTTGCAGGCTACTTAATTTACGTAGGAATGCGCGTTTTTGGCGGGACCATAGACATAATAAATACTTTATATTTATATTAATATACTATATATTTATATTAATATAATATATATATATATTTATATTAAATAACAATTTATGAATAACATACAAAGTATATTAATTTATTATCTATGGGCGGAACCACGGGCCGGGCCACTCGGAGGTTGATTTTGGGCCGCATTTGGCCCGCGGGCCAATTGAATAGCCCTGGACTACAGCATTTAGCTATTAAATTATATTTACTATATATATATGCAGGTTTTTTTCTTAGTGTACCAGCTGGACAGCCCCTAATTGTTGAAATATAATTATAAATATGGATTATTTTAATTATGCAGGACTTATTTCTTACCAAAACCAGATGCTGTATGACAGTGAACACAAATGAAAACCGCACAAACCCTTAAAGAAAGCTGCACATCTTCTCATATTCATAAGATGTTTATTGAGAATATACAAGGCTAAAATGCATACGTTTTCAAATAATACAGTAGATACATTTTAGTTTTAAGCTAGCAAGCCTGTTTACAAAGCAGCATGTTCTTTTTCTAATTGCAAATGTGAACTGCTGTACTAAACACAAGGTCTCTTGCTGTCCACACTTAGACAAGCAGTGTTCGTTTCAGTTAAAGGACAAAATTAAAAAGTAGCTTTTCTTGATGTTTTTATAATTGCACAGAAAGACTCTTCCAATTCCTTTTTCTCAGATTATTACTCCACCTTAATTTAAGTCTAACATTCAAATCATCTTCACTCTGGTAAAAAATGCCTTCCTGCTCCAGGTAGTGCAGCAAAAATGACTTGCACTACCTGACCTACAGTAATACCTCACATAAAGGAGCACAACAACTAAATTACCATAAATCTTAGAAATGCAGATGCTGAAAAAAACTTTTTTTGTGTGTTCAGCCAATTTACAAATCACTGATCTAGCCTTTAGTAGTAAAAATTGGCAGGTTTAGATCGGCAGTTGTCAATTAGAATATGGTTAGTATTGATTTACAGGCATGAAGAAGGTCCAAATCCGGAGGCTGTTTATTAAGATGAAGTGAACTTTTTTGAAATGATGCATGTGCCAGTACTAGTGCAGACTTGTGCCATAGTAAACCAAGACTGAAAACTTAGTTTTACCATAGCATACACTTGTTAGAGATACTACAGCAGTGTCAGATAAAGGCAAGGGTGTACAAATATATGGGACATTGGGTATAAAATTAATCAGAAAACAACATTGCACTAATGCAATATTATTTGAACAGCATCAGATTGGGTATGAATTTACGCTGGCGCTGTTACTTAGTCGGATCAGGAGAGGCTGGGGGTGTTAGAGCATGATCGTCATTGAGAGAATAAAACTGGAGCTTATTCAGTGCAGCCCCCCAGTTTTATTGTCTGATTTACGTTCAAGCTTCCAGAAACACACACCACTCTCCCCCTCCGATCTGACGCCGTTTTCAAATAAAGACGTTGTGCAAACATGTTTAGTTACACTCCCTCTTTATTTGAAAAGCGTGTCCGATCTTGTGCGTGAACAAGACTGGGAAAACTGTGGACGTGGATGTGAGTGTTGTGCGTGACTGAGAATGACTGTGGATGTGAATTTTTTTTCAGTTTTACTCTTGAGTGTTCCTGCTCACGCTGAATTAGTATGCGCCTTCTGATCCATGGTGTCAGAGCCGCGCTGACAAAAAAGAGACTTGGGTATATATGACTTTTGAGAATTTCCTGTGTCAGTTCAGGGGGTGGGGGGCAGGGAGGTGTTGTGGGAGCGTGAACATGAGTGAGAATAAAACTTAAAAAAAAAAAAACACTAACTTTGACAAGTACTATACATTTACAGCGGCTGTTACAGATGCAAATCAAATGTATGTTTTTATTGTATAATAACAATAAGAGCAGCTGTCAACTCAAAACGGTAAACTTGAGAAGCTACTAGCATCCATCGCAGAAGCTCTTGATTGGGAATCGGCAGTTCTTAGCATTGCACCATGGATAATAACAATAACAGCTCACTACTCAAAACGTTTATTTTGGGAGACGTTAAGACTCAAACCCAGAACTTTCTGAATAGGAGTCAGCAGCTCTAACCAGTACACTACCCGAGAAGTCATGACAACAAGCAACACCAACCTGATTCCTTTTTCTTTGGTTGTAATCTTGAAAAAAAGCGCATTTGTTCTGTTATATCTTTTGTGAAAGTGTTTCTGTGATATTTAGAATTCAGGCTTCACACATTATACACTTCATGTCTACATTTTGTCAATTATTACTAAAACATGAAAAACATTTCTGTGTTAACGATGTGTTTACTGTGCATAGATCGTTGTAGACACGGAACACACATGAAATGAAAGTGTTCCAAATAACAATATAGTATTTATAAAAGGTGTCATTTTGCTTGAATTCTCTATGTAACTCTAAGCAACTGACATGCAGGTAAACAGACTTGAGCTGAGAAGACTGTGCGGGGTGGGGGATTTGATAGCAGACTGCTTGCTGTTTGCTGCTTATCAACACATTTACAGGACAAAAGACTGATGGAGAGGTGTGAAGCGTTTTAAGGTGGGATGGATCTACGAGTTTTTTCGTAGGCTCTGGTAATTCTAGCGTTAAGCTGGTCTGTTTATTTTTTTTTACATGGTTTGCATTACTTAAATTGCATGAAACAAAGTCTCGTACATAGCTTTTGCCTTTATTCATAAATTTATTTTGGTGAGTAGTGTTTAGTAATTGTTTTCATGTTGATGCACAAATATCTTTTTTATTCAGCAATGTAACATTTGTATAGACACTCTTAGCATTGACTCAAGAATTTAGATGTGCAATTGCAAAATACTTTAGTAATGTTTACCCTTCTGTGAGGAGGAAAGAGACTTTAAAACAAATTGTTATAAACATTAAAGTCTTCCATCCCACATATAAAAAAATGTAGCATCTAAACTTTAAGAAATTCTTTTTTTTAATAAAGACATTTTTCCCTTAATTTTATATCATGCTTCCAGCCAATGTTAATTTTTTTTTTTTTTTTTTGCTTCTTCCCTTTTTCCCCTGCTCTGTGATTGATTTCCCTTAGTGCAGCATTCTTTTATTTCATCTTGAAGGTCACAAGCTACATCACACTTCAATATTCCAACAGTGGTTGCCTGTATGTTCAAAAACAATGTTTCAAATCCACCAGCATTCAATTAACAATTGAGGTAGAGAAAAAATGTGAAGCTAAGGAGGTTAATTACTGATTAAATACTTGTCTTAATTTTTAATATCACTTCTTAATGCATTAAACAATCTGTCATAAATACACGTGATTCCACAACCTTTTCTCTAGGTCTCCAAATGCTGTTCTGTTATCACAAGTGTAAATGGAATTGTTAATCATCTATATATATATAATTCACTAAGGCAAGACACCCATGGAAAGCACGCTGGAAGGGGCGTGGATTCACTAAGCCACCGACAAGTAAGACACCTATGGCACACGCAAGAAGGTGCCACGCCCACCAACTCCAAGACCATTGGATACGACAACTCGGACACGACGACACAGAAAAAACGGCGTCATTTATATTCAGCTGTCATAGAGGCCACATGCACCTCCGAGCCACGTTGACTGTTCATAGAGGCATGTTTCTCGCGGAGGTGAATCGCCATATGCAGCGTGCAAAACGGTTTGCGAGGGGTATCCCCTGGGATCCTTAAAACAATCCTTTACAACTGAGGTTAAAACGCAATGAAGTAAGCAGTCTTTTTAAAAAACGAGTTTTCGGTTATGACGCAAGAGCGCGTGCACCATAGCAAACAGTTTTATACACTACATACAGCAATTTGATTAGCTTAGATGCTCCTGCAGGAACACGGAAAGTCTACGCGAGTCACAGGTGCATCTGGACTGTGCAAAGATGACAACGACTCAAGTGACAAGTTGGAGGTGGGCACATGAGCGATGGTGGTCTGCCAGTTTTCAGTCACGGACGATTGTGTGTTGGTTTGTTCCGTGCATTGTTACAATGTTGCTTTTCTTGCTGATTTATTACATTACTGATTTTTTTCAAATGTTAATTTTCTCCCTGTGCTTAAAAATCATTAAAAAACCGGCCTGATTATGCGGCGTATGGTACGCCGCGGGTTGGCTAGTTTTTTATATTCTTGTTCATAAATATGATTTTCTATCGAAGCATAAACTGAATTCCTTTGAAAGTGATCAAAAGAATTTTTCTGTTAATATGTCTTAATGTATGTACATTAGGAAATGCTATACTTTTTTAGGGCAGATGCAACTGATTTGTATTTTTACCATGTTATGCAGGTTAAATGTATGTCTGCCTTAATTATTTTCAGCTCCTCAAAGAGCCACAGCAGTAACAAAGACAGCACCTGCCCCCAGACCTGGTACAGGACCAGCTAGGAGAGCACCAGGTACAACAGGAAATGGAGATGAAGAAAAGGCAGAGCTTATTCAGGAGGTGGGTTTTGTGTCAACATTTTGTTTTGCAGAACATCGCCATTGAATGGAACCTCCTAATTAGACAATTAAATTCATATTAGAGATGACAAAGTTATTGAAAACTTAATCTGTGGCACCTTCCTAATATTCTGAATAGTAAATTACAAATTTGGCTGCTTTTGAAATACTACTTTGTTTCCACTAAGCAGCATTTTTTTTTTTAATGAAGGGTTTTGACCATGCCAACCTTTTTACAGTAGAATGTTGAAAGATACCACCACTAAACATGGGACAGTGTGTGTAAAAATCACCTGATTAATTTATCACATCACCACATACTGTATTGGTAGCATCTCCCAAATCATAGACAAATACTAACCCATATGTCAAGTCAAATTGTTTGTTGTATTTTATAGAAATAAGGAAGATTCACATGTGAGGAACATTCATATACTGTATGCCATCATACATGAAATATGTTTTATGAGCTTAAGGCAATGTGTTAAGGTTTTGTGTTTAATTGTAAAGAAATATAGTGAATATCAAAATTTCATGATCAATTTCACAAAAATAGGTGCTGATATTATTGCTTGCATTTGAAACACAATCTGTGCTTTTCCATGATCTAACATTGTTTCAGTAATGCAGTGCTTTGTTATGCTTTAATTATATAGATAAACCTACTAAAAATTACTATTGAAGACATGGAGAAAGAGCGTGATTTCTACTTCGGCAAACTGAGAAATATCGAACTTATCTGTCAGGAGAAGGAAGGTGACAATGATCCAACATTGCAGAGAATTGTTGAGATTTTGTATGCCACTGATGTAAGTAATCAATCTTACAAGTCAGCTTTTTCATATTTTGCTCTAATTAAAACACTTGGAAATGTTTTAAATAACATTTGAAAAGGTAGAAAATTCTGTTTAACCATTCTTAAAACAATAGTATTCACCTGCAGACTTGATATTTAAGTAACTGGAAAACAAAGAAGTAATCCTCCAAGTGGGATTGGAAACATTTTAATGAATATGGAAGGTTACAGTGTGGTCCTGTTTTCAAGTTAGTCCATGTTAAATGTTTCCTTCACATAAGTTGTTTGCCCACATCTCAAAAATTGAACTTCCACTTTCTTAATATGCTCATTGATACTATTGGGATAATAAGCATGTGATGTATCCACTGTAATCTTAATTTTTTTGACACTTATATTTTTCATTTTAATTCACCTTTTTGATAGGATTTGTTTTTCTTTTGTCTCAAACCAGCAACTAGGATCAAATATGAGACAGTATTTCTTAGTGTGCAATTGTTCATTGTAAAGTAACTTACAAGAAAGCATTTTGGGACAGAGATGGTTCATGAGGATGTTTTGGACACAGTAGAACAACAACCACCTAGTTAATGGAACATATTGAATAAATATCTAATGTAGAGACTAGTTGTATTCAAAGTAGTTGTACACCTCCAGAACAAGGGTTTGCTGCCCTGTATTATTGCAATGTAGTAACAAAATGAACAAATGGTTGTGATACACCAGCTGTTGGAATTACAGAGACATAGTAACCAGATGAACACACCCATACACACACACACTTGCCCTTTTTATTAAGGTGGATTATTATTATTGTGTTATGATAGTGTGATGCATGACACAGAAAATCTCAGCATGAAGTACTAGTGCGTTAATGAGAGAGTGCATTCTTACATAAGCAGAGTAGATTGGTGCAGCAGAAAGAGAGAAGCCCTCCAAGGACCTGAAAATTTGTTGACTGACCATGCTGTTAACTCTTTTTTCTCTCTTTATTCCCTGTCTTTTTTCTCCACGTAGATCTTAAACTAATGCATATTGAAACGCAACTTGGATTACTGATAAGTTAATTGAATTAAATATCTATTATGTAAGTACGATGAGGTCTCACTAAATTCCAGTGCACCTCATGTAATTGCTACTTACTAAGGATTTTCTACATCCATACTTTACCAATGTATATATTAAAAAAAAGCCAGTACAGTGGATTCTTGAGGATGCAGAATGTACATATTTCTGTAATAGCGGAAAATAAAATGGGGAAAAAACACTAGGTGTGTCACCACCGAACTGAGTCATAGATAAGAGGATAAGCAGAGCATGTTAAGAACATGATTACACTTGCATTGAGATATGATATAGTTTATTACATATAGGCATACTCGCATTAATACTGTATATAACCTTATGTGCTGAAGTACAGACCTGCACTCTGGCATGCTAAGAGTCACAAAGATGGCGATGTCCTCCCATTCGATGTCCCTTAATGCCTTTTGGACCAGAAGACTCGACTGAAGTCCACAGCTAATGTCTGTGTGCATGTGACATGCTGTCTAAGCCAGTTCCAAACGTACTTGATAGGAAAGGTCTGGTGAGCATGCTGACCAGGCGAAATGACAGACAGCTTCTAGAACATGTTGAGTTACACAGGCAGAATATGGCCCTGCTCAGACTCTGTTACTTGCATGAATGATGCTGAGTCACATCTACTAGTCACAAATGATTCACAGAGTACCATACAGTATTTGATAACACAAACAGTTTTTGTAATGCTGTAACCATTACCAGTTAATGAAGTGGTGTGATCTTTTCTATACTCTGACCTTATACTTTTATTATAACGTTGTATGCCCTCTTTTTTTTTTTTTCCGTACTGTGTTACAGTATTCAAAACTGGGTTTCTTTGAAGTGTTCTTTTTTCACTTACAAGTATATTTATGCCAATGCTTGGAAATTAATTTTTTTAATATGAAAGTTTAGTGTACATTTGGTCAGTTTTTGAATTGTTACTTGTCCAGAGACAAGACATTTTTTGGAGAAGAATGTGGGTCAGTACTTTGGTGGTCAGGTACAAAAAGTTAATTGGACTATATTTTCATTTTTTTAGGAAGGTTTTGTGATTCCCGATGGAGACTCTCCGCAGGAGCAAGAGGAATACTAAGTTTCTTTCCCAATGTGTTAACTGCCTGTACTCCCCACCAAATCATGTTATGCGTTTGGTTCTGTACAAACTTTATATGAAAATGTTGTGTAAGTGGGAAAAATCCAGTTGAGTACCTCTTTTTGTAATGCTTGCACTTTGCAAAATATTTGGACCTTGATGTGAATAAATATTAGTTTGTCCACAGAGAACTATATTGTTTAAAAGTATTACACAAACCAGTCAAGTGGGTTTCCCCACTTTGTTTTCAGGGGAGATCAGGAAATATTGACTTTTCGGATCTCTTTTTTTTTTTTTTTCTTCATAATTTCACTTTTCACCTAAGTTTTAAAAGCACACTTTTAATATTCATGAAAATAAACTACAGGTCTGATATTTAATGTTTTCTTATTTTTGTTATGCAAACTTAAAGCTACTATTTTTTAGTTTCTAGTATCTGGAAGAGCAAAGCTTTACAGAGATTGTTTTCCCGGAGGATAAATTCATGTCAGAATTTTGGGCCAGTGAGGGTAGCAGTAGTGACTAATTGTGAACATTGCTGTGGGTTTAACTGTGATTTAAGCAATTTCTGCTTAAATTAACTTGCAAAAGGAATAGTACTGAAATTTGGCCCATAAGTGGGTTGTGCCATGTATGGGTGTTATTTCCCTGCACAGCATCATTAGGCTTTTGATTTATTTCTGTTTCACATTTTGTTTCTAGGCAAAACACATATAGTGCTTTATATTTTGAAGCTTTTGGAAAATTAGCGTGGTTTCTTTTCCCCCAGCCCCTTTGTACAGTAGCTGTGCAGGGGAAGTTGGAGTCTTTGCATTATCAATTGATTGATATTTATGTATAAATGTGAAATTCTAATGTGTTTGCCTTTTATTGGATATTGCACCTTCCCAAATACAGTGCTGTTAGCACTTCTAATTCCAGTATGTGTTTGAAACAAATTTACAGTTGACTTTAGTTGAAATGTGTGCACAGAAGGGGATCATTGTGGGAGGTGTGTTTTTTAATAATCATACACCAGCAATGAGTGGTTAGGATTTAATGGCTGTAACAAAAGTGTGATTGAGAGTTTGATCTAAATACTTCTGAATAGTTTATCTGGTTATCACCTCTCCAGCCTTGTTCTACTTTGCTCAGTTAAAGGTTGGCTTTTGTTACTGTTTTATATTTTTTGGAAAGTTTCATGTTTAAGTGAAAAAATCTGTAAATAAACTAATTGCCAAAAACATGCAGTAAACTAGCCGTTTTGGGGGGGAAGGGGTGGTGTGGGGAAAGCAACTACCATGGTGCTATCTCTAAATGACCTTGTTGCCTTTTATTGTCGCCGTAAGGTTTCTGTACACTGTGGACTTCATACCAGTGCAGGTCATTTTTTACAGGGCTTTTTTGTTTTGTTTTTTTTTTTTTTTTTAAATTAAGCAAATTTCTTACTAACAATAAAAGTCAGTATTTCAAAACTGCTGCTTTGTAGTACCTGCCCAGATTTGTTGCATTTTGTGTTTACTTTCTTCTGCTTTTCTGTTGACTTTGTCAACTTTTGCAAAATCCTCTGACTCAAATCTCACAAGACGCTTGCAGTTTAAATTAATTTTGCTGACGATTTTATTGCCAATTATGGTTTGTTGACATCTTTTTTTTTTCCTCTTCCCCCTCAAAATCTTTAATACATTTTTCATTCATTTAAACACTTCAATAAGACATCAATGCTGCTGATAAACGGAATTCTTGTTAAGTATTAAAAGGAAAGTCTGAATAAACAGCTGAGTGAGGAGTAGCATCACAACTGTGCCAGAGAAAATGCAGGGGAGGTAAACTGTGAAGACTCAAAAGAGATCGCAAGTGACCATAGGCCCAGTGTCATTCTACTTGATGTAAACTTGGTCTTTCCCAGATCCACCACTTAAACTTTAATGTGTTGCTTTCATATGCAGTTATTATTTAGTGTCAGGTGGAGAAACATTTAGGTCCCTACCCATGTTTTTATAATCGGATCCCCTATTTTAATAATCTTGCTCTGTATTATTGAAAGCAAATCCATCTCTCTGTTTGAGTGCTGCAGAGCATCCCAACTTTTGGTGATGTTTTTGAGTACTAGTGGTTCAGAAACTTCCACTTAATTTTTTTTTTGGTAGATTTTATTTAAAGAAGTTAACATTCTATACAAACAAGACTGACTTTAACAACAAGGAAAGTAACATTACATACAAATCGAATCAGGCTTAACAAACCTAAAAACAACCTGAGAGAAAGAGGAGAGCCAACAGTAAGAGCGATTCCTTTTTTTTTTTTTTTTAAAAAGAAGGGAGAATATGGTTTCCTTTGATATAAAAGCAAAATCTAAAATTTTATTAATTAGGTCTTACTATATTTTTTTTAAAAAAAGGTTTGAACAGATTCTCTAAGTGAGAATTTTAACTTTTTTCTCTGGACCTTTAACTTGAGGTCCAGTTTCTCTATTCCCTCTTCTTGCTCCTTTTTCTAAGTTTGCCCAGTTGTCTGCCTGTGCTGTCTGCTCTGATCTTGCTGCCTTCTGTGTTTTTTTTTTTTTTTGTTTTTTGTTTTGTTTCCCCCCCCCCCACCAATGTCATGATTTTATGGCATGTCTTACGGTAAATTAACATGTATGATGATGTTTTGTACTTTACTGATAACTAACGCTGAGGATTCAACATATTCAAAGTGATTCAAAGTAAAAGAAGGAAAATGTAAGTTAGGATATTGTGCTAAGCTGCATTGTTGGCAGTTTGCCTTATCATGAATAATACTGTAACAGAAAGACACTGGAAGGCTGAGATTCATACACACCGAATGAATGAATGCCCAGATAATGGGCAAATGTATTTAATAATGAACGATTCATAGCAGTACTTCAGAAGAATCACCTTCCCACTGTTGTTGCCAAGAAAGAAAAGTCATTCAGCTAAAGCGTATGTAATTAGAAGAAATTCATTTTGAGTCTTGAACTTAATAGCTGTAAAGCGAGAGGGAGGAAGAAGTTCCTGGGACTCCACTGTTTAATTTCATTAGTATTCCTTGGCGTGGTCTAGCCGTTCCCAATCCAGATAAGTCGTATAGTCCTAATGATGTTGCGTAAGGTCGGCAGGAATACTTTGCCCATTACCTTTATGGACCGATGTGGAATGTTTAATAGCGGTTTCTTTTCATAAAAATTATACATTACAACCTAACCTTATGTCAATACCTAATATGAGCAAACAATGTTAGCATTGAGCTACCACAAATTGAAATGGGGGAGCAATATTCATTTTTATAATTGTTAACCTAGATCTGAACGACAGTTTAAACGGTTGACCAAGAAGTCAGAGAATGTTTCACACTGTTGAAAACTCATAATATTGTTTGGTACTTAGTTAAAAATGTGTAAAGTAGGGAACAGTATTTACAAATCAAATTTAGGGGGAGAAGTGCCGATTTTGACTGGAGGTCTGTTCCAGAAAGAGATTATCTAATCTTGAATCTCTGAATGAATCATGGTTTACTTTTAACGAGATTAGCTGGTGTTAGAACATCAGAGTGCAGTTGGCTCGTGCAATCTTGGATATGTTAACGTGCATTCTTGGTATTCTTCACAAGCCCTTTTGAACTGAGTACTGACCAGCCAATCAACCACAGACTACACGTCGGAGGAACTGGCCAACAATCTTCCTTTACGCCTGCAGAGCAAGAGGTGGTGGTTGTAGTACAATAGTATTATCGGCATATCTGAAAACAAGAAGAGCAAAACACCACCAGCAGCTGTCAAGGTAAGGAAGATGGGGTGGAGGAATATCACTGACGGAGTGAATGTGTAAGTTATTGAACTGTGCCAAATTTATTACTAATGATACTACCTTACAGGAAAGACTATATGTACTGAAGTAAGTATTGTATTTTGTTTTTGCAATATTAATGGGATCCAAAAAGTGTTTGTGTTCAGCATATATGGAAGAGCTCTAGTCGTTGATGTGAGATATCAAACGTTATCCTGCTTTCACTGAACCCTGTATTTCCTGTAATTACATACCAAAAGAAAACAAAGGTTAATTAGTTTTATGTACAGTACACATTTTCAAAAGAAGACTTGGAACAGTACCCATTCTTTGAATGGTAGCTTACCCTGTTCAAACTTGACACCCTGGGTATTTGGCAGCAGCATTTGTAATTATGTGTGTTTATCTAAAGCAACTTACAGAAGATTTGATCTAGCTGAGTAGCCATCTGGCAGGATGAGTATAGCTACAACTGCCACAGAAAGTTACCTAGCTAAGTAAAGGGGAGAAGCAGGAACTATAGAAGTGCTATCGACATTAGAGGAAAAAAAAAAAAAAACCTTCAGCCAAATCAACTACAATGTAATACGCATGGACTTGTTTTGTTACAGTACCCTGAATTGAAAATGCATTAATAAGTATATCAAGTACAGTAGTTGCAGAAGAGGTGGGTGTTCGGGTTTATTCTTTAAAAAGCAAGTGGCTCCACAGAAGGGATGACGGTGGGCAGCATGTCCAAACAATGAGTCTACCATCAGTTATTGTGGTGCATAAATGCTGCTCATGTTTAATTCTGATTGCCCTGCTTGTGATTCTATGAAATTTCTCTTTGATAGTGGCTATTTGTCTGTGTGCAGGCACTGCTTCAAAGTTAGTCACACTTTATTAATTGCTTTGTCAAAATGTGAGGAGTCTCCAGTACAGTATTGTGGACAAATCTGCCATTAGCAAAAACAGTAAAAGTTCAAGTCTCGGATGTAAAAGGGTAACATTCATGCAGACTCTTCTCTGGACATTACAGAATGTCTGATCATGTTCTGGTTTCATTTCTCTGGGCAGAATTTGAAGATGGAGTTGAATGGACAGTCATCACAGAGCAGAAGATGTACAACACTTTCATCCTTTTGCTGGATTTTGTGCTTCTTAAATTGAACATTTCTGACGGGACATTTATGACCTTTGGTCTTTATGATTAAAATGCTCTGCTCCTTAACTTTTGAGGCTGCCAAGTGTTACTCTTTCTTGTTAAACTGGCTCTTTTGCAGGGTAGGGACTGGAGGTTGGTAACTGACCTGGGCAAATCCTGAGCCCAATACAGAAAGCAGGATTATCGGGTTATTCACATCTTTGGTATCCCAGACCATGCAATTCTTGGCTACTCTGTTCTAAAAATGCTGGTTTGGCTTACATCTAGGTTTTCTGGAACAAAACTGGCCTGGTTTTTGTGAATTCAGACTTACTTTAACCAGGTTTCCTATTAGTCCTGCTTTCTTATACAGAACCCCAAGTTTTATGTTGCCTGGAGAGGTGCTCCTAGAAATCACATACTTTTGGCAAGAAAAAGTAAAACATCAAGAGCCATGTACAGTGAAGTGGTGGAGTGATGAACCCTTGAGCCATCCAGACAGCTACAGTGCTCAGAAGCATGCCTGCCCCTTTCCTGGTACGCTTTTGTTTTTGCAAATTTGTCACAGTGAATAAATTCAGACTTAGACAAAATGTATTATAGTCCCTCAGGGTGTCCAGGGGCCTGGGTGTGGTTATTAGTGGGGCTCTTGGGTAACATTCTATAGCCAGATGTGTCAAAATTAGTACTCTGTGGACAACGCTGGTCCCAGTATGTCTGAAATAAAGCGGATACAGTTCAAGGGTATGGTGCAGCTGTGAGGAGGCTCTGCTGCCTCAGCACCCTAAAGATTTGCCATTATCGAAAGAGATATGAATTTGTCACTTTACCAGAATATTCCTAAGGAGAAGTTCCAGTCTCTGACCTGAAGGAAGCAGAAAAAATTAAGGAAAAGGACAAAAAGGGTTTTGTAAAGGGCTGTGGCAAGCAGATGAGTTAATTCAAAATCCTATTCTGAAAAATTAAGGCAAAACAAAAAATAAACAGAAACCAGAACATACGGAATGTATTTTCTCACAATCTTATCCGTCAATGAACCCACAACAGCGTCCAGCTCTTCCACCTGAATATAAAAGGTGGAGGGGGGACCACCCACAAAATATGAGGAATATGCTTAAATATGTAATATATAAATAATAAATGCACATTATAAGCCAAATTTCCATACATGCAAAAAGCATATAAAAAAAATAATAAAATGGAAAACACATAAAAGCAGGGAACGTCTTTATCAAATGTGTTTTTCATTTAGAACCTGACTGTCATACTCTCTTTACACGTATGCTCTCATCTCTGTATGGAGATCTTCCCTCATCTGGGTGCTGATATTCTAATTTTCCGAGATACTGAATTTGGGACTTTCATTAGTTGTCAGTTATAATCATCAAAATTAGAAGAAATAAACATTTGAAATACATCAGTCTGTGTGTAATGAATGAATCTAATGTACAAGTTTCACTTTTTGAATGGAATTACTGAAACAAATCAGCTTTGTCATGATATTCTAATTTTATGACTGGCACCTGTAGGAGACGGGGTTGAGATCTTTGCAAGGTTGGTGATTTTGTGGAGTTTCCATGCTCTTGTTGGTGACTCAGTTGGCCCACGATCAGTGATTGCAGACAGGTGTGAGTGTGCCTTGTGACAAACTGTCCAGGTTTGGTCTCTGTTTTACTCCCAGTCCTGTTGGAAGTCGCTCTACACCCCAGCAGACCTTTTAAGACTGACAATCTGTGACTTCAGGACCACCAACCTTGCTCTGGGCTGTCAACCCATATCAAGGAAAGAATTTAAATAGAAATGGCCGATTCATCTACCATCTTGTTTTTCAGGCTCTCAAGAGGTTAAACTGACTGCCTTAGAAACAAAACATTATTGTAGTTTGTGTTGAGTGGCCTTCATAAAATAAGCCAGTAAGGTATTTGATAAGAATTACTCTGTAATAAAAAAAAAACAACCTCAGAGCAGGTCTTCATGTGAGGTTGATGTTTTGCAGTCTGCATAAATGAATGGGGTGAGAGACTCTCCGCAAATGCTAAATGAAGAAAAATGAAGAACAGTGAAACATTTCCTGCAAATTGTATTCAGTCTCTACAGACTGTTGGCACCATTTGTAGCTTGACACACACACACACACAATGTGATTTTTTTCCACGCCTTGTGCAGCAAGTCATACTTGCTGGGATGTTTGCTACACCTGTGTGCCTAATGCAATGGTGTTACATCTGGAATTCTGAGCAATTAATCCCCTGAGAGAAAGTGCCTGCCTGATTCTTTGGCTGACATGAACACAGTACACAGAGGCTTCACCCTTCCACTGGGTTGTTTTCAGCTCAAGTTACGGTAGGCATTTAAAGAAAAACACCGTGTCTCTGTTGATTTGCTACTCGACCAACATACAGGACAGTAAAAAGCAGTTAAGGATTAACTTTGTTTTTACGTGATAGTAAAAGCAAACTAAACACCTTAATGTATCTCTAATTCGCAGATATTGAATAAGAGACCCGTTCAGCCTTACCTTTCAACATGGTTACCTCACCTAGCTTTTCGAGGGGGGGTCTCTGAATTGACAGCTGCCACCTTGAAAGACAACTCGCTGGAGGCAAGCAGTTCCTTTGTGTCCCTCTGCACATTAGCACAAGCAAGAAACTGCAGCACGCAAAGCGCTGGTGTTCATGTGAGTTAGGAGGGACGCGAGAGATTACAGGCTGTCTTTAGGTAAATCGTGTCAGAATTTGGCGCATTGCAGAATAAAATAGCTCCTCTACTCTTATTTCAAAGGTGCACATTTTACAAGCCCTTGTGGCACATTTTGAGCACGGTACTTTCTGCAACGCGTGTAGGACACCGGGCTCGAGCGTTTCATTTTGAGGCACGTGATTTTCAACTGTTTTTGCGCCCTACTAGTAAAAAACGTCTGTGAGCGACAGATTCTGGAGGCGCAAGTTACTATTTTGAGTGGGAGTGACGCGTTCGGCAAGCGTACACATCACATTTTGAAGGCATGCGATACACTTTGCAAAGTCTTCTGATCACGTGAACAGTGTTGGCAGTGTTCTAGCATTACTGTACTTTCAAACTAATCTGGGTACGAACCCAGAGTGGGAGGGGCGGGGTTTAGTTCTTATAGCCAATTGGAGTAGTCATTGCTACCCAGACAATGGTGAGACACACCTCCTTCTTTCGTCGCCTTACGGGAACACTCAGAACTACACTCGGGTTCAAGATTCAGAACTTTGCAAAACTATGGCGCGTTTTTGACAAGGTATTAACTGCTTGCTGCCATATTTAATGATGTATTCTATGGTTCACCTCATGCGGCTATGCTGCCATACAAGTGGTAAAGCAAGGTGGAGAAAGATTTCAAACGTAAGACGTTTTTAAAGGGGTACAGAAAGTGGAGCAAGCCAATGCTGTGTTCCATTTGAAGTGGCAAATTTGAATTTCAGAGATCCTAACTGGAAACACGTCTCCTTAAATGGGAAACTCGGGTCTGGCCTGTCAAGTCCGAGTTTGTCCGATTTAAGATCATGACGGTACTGAAAATGGCGACGTACACCGCAAACGTCTGTTAGTGCATACTATTTATTAACATTTCTGTCAATTTGTGGCGCTTTAAATCAGTCGTATACACAGGTTTTTCCAATTTATATTTGTGGAAATGCTGCTACAGTTTCTGGATACCCAAAACACCATGTAGCTTGTTGTTATCAACTGCTATTTATTCCAAATAAGCAAGCATAACAAAAAGTTTTCCTGGACACGTCCATATTGGTTTTCCCCGAATACTCGAGTGTGACGTCATTCCCAGCGCCGGTGTTCTAACGAAACATCCTACCCATCGAAATGATCTACTCACTGATACCACGCATGCGCAGACCAAAATTACGCAACTTAGCCTTACTACATTAATGCATTTATTACAGTTTACTGCATAGGTATTTACTGTCAACATTTTATAAGTTGTATATTTTGCATGTGTGACATTTAATCTTGTACAGGCCATTGTATCCATGCACGAGTAATGACCGTCTTGTGAAATCTTTGCATCAGGCTGTGTCTCTTTCGGGCATTAAATGATGCATACAGAATAAATTGAGAAATGTTAACATTTCCATACATTTGATAGACGACTTCTAAATACAACATGTTAAATGATGACATGGTATAACGTTATAAGTTTAATGTTACGACTTACAATAAACTACGGTAGGATACTTCGACAAAGTAGGACAAATCGTCAGAACACCGGAATCCAAGTAGTTATAGCCATAGACATACTGTATATATATATATATATATATATATATATACACAGTATATATATATATATACACACACACACACGGCACAATTTGTGTGCAGTAATTTTTTTTTTTTGGTTAAATTAATGACATAACCAATATTTTAAGGTCTAAAAATCAGGACCAGGAGAAACATGGCAGCAGTGAACTCCTTGAGGATACACCAAGGTATTATTGTAAACCTAGTCTAACCAATATTATTTGATACTTGGTTTGACTTTGAAAAATTTAACATGGTTGGAAGGCTTGTTATAAGCAAAGCTTTGTCGTGGAAAAATTGTCACCTTGGGAAGTGCCAGATTTTGTTGATTACAATAAAAGTACCAAGAAACCTTTTCTGTGGCTTATGTATATCTTTAGCTAGTGTTTTTTTTTTTTTTATCCAGACTGGTGTAATCTTAATACTCGGTCGAAAAGCTAGATGTGCACCAGTGAAGTACAGAGATGACCTCCAAGTGGAGTTTTTGTGGTGAGCCATAGAGTCAGTTCTCCCAGTTTTAATTGTATTCCAATGTGTGAACTTTTCTAAAGGAAACCTAATAGTTGGGTTCAGAACTTGATGGCTTACACAAGACAAATACTACATTTGATAACTTTATGTATTACTTGCGTGTGTGTTCACAGTATGGGAGAGAGCGCTGGCTGTGTGGCTGCAGTAGGGCAACTGACTCCAGAGCAAGTAGCTCAGCTACAGAGACAGGCCGGGCTTCCAGAAGGGCTCACCATAAAAAAACTGCTAGACCTCATAGCGAAGGACCTTTGGGTAGATAACAACTAATAAACTTTATTTTAATCCATCTAAAGCAGAGAGCTATGGTGACTATGGCTTTTGTATGTAGAGAATGTTTCATCAAAATGGTATGATAATTACCCATCCATCCATTATCCAAGCCGCTATTTCCTAACTACAGGGTCACGGTTATGAAGATCGTAAAGGTCAGCAGGTAATATCCTTTGTAGAGGATGAAGAACTAATAGATGTCCTCTACAACTACCTGGCTGGAGTGCTTTGAAGTGCTGTAGGCACTTTGGAAAGGATGGACATATCATTCTGGATGTGTTAATGGCAGAGGTCAGTTTTGCTATAGTAAATCCATATTGAGTTATGAGTTTTCTGTATGAACAATGTCCTGTCTTTTTCAGTGTTTATGATAGGCTCTTGTTAAAGCCCTGGAAGAAAGTTGAGAGGATTTCTCTAGCAGAGGCAGAGGACATGCTTATTGATGGCCCAGTATGCACAGAGTGGTATGTCATGTGAAACAAGCTCTTCCTTTTTTTTTCTGCACCATTATTCTGTTAAAAAGAATTCCCCTTAATTGTAGAGAATGTAGATAAAATTTAAAAGTAAATATGTAAACATAAAGTGAAATATTAATTAAACAATAGTACAACACTTTAACTATTGATAAAAGCCAATTTCAGAATATGTCATAAGTAGGATATATTTTTCTAAACATTACAAGGCCAAGTGTGTGTTTTATTTTAATATTGAGAGACAAGAATTTGATACATTTGTGTCACAACAGCTGAAAGCACAAGGACAACATCTGTGAAATATTTGAACTTTGGATTCCAACTCAACCCTCACTCTATAAACAGGCCTATTTTCTTATTAATCTTTTGCCTTTTACAGTTAAGTTATTTCTTGAGTGTTACAAAAGCTTATCAATGATGCATGATACTGTTGTATATTCGATTTAATTATTGATATAAATAATAAAGGAAACCTTTTTCTGTTACTGTTTCTTGATTAAGTACTATATATTTGAAAGTGTTAATGTATCTGTTTTTAGCCAGTTCATTTCACTTGCATTTTTTTCTTTAAAAATTTCATAACTGTATTGTATATATAATTGTTTTCCACTTTTGTGCATTACAAACAGACATGTTTATCCTAATTACATTTTTTCTTTAATTTCTAAGCATGAACTGTATAATATAGGAGTGCTTCAATTTGTGTATTTTATACCCTGATTAGTGTGTTTATTAAATAGATTTTCTTTGTGCTTTCCTTGAATTCAACACACCCATCATTATTATTGTTAATTATAAATATTGTATTTCACATAATGGTGGCACAATTTGTCCTGAATAATTACCAACGAAGTCAGCTTTTGGTAGTCCCAATACCAAGTTTTCCTTGTCCTTTTAAGCAGTGCTGACCTAATCAACTGACATACAGATGAGCACTAGTAGAATTATCAGATTTTACCAGAGCCTCTACTCATAACAACACAGTCTACAAATGGCATCTACCTTGTTGGACTTGCCGGTAATGCGACAAGTTTTAAAATAGTCTGGAAGCTAAGCATTCTGGTCAAAGTTTTGATGTTCACTTACAAAAATAGTCAAAAAATGGTATGTTAGAATCTTATTGTGCTGGTGTCACATTTTCAACAAAAATTATTTGAGTAAAATTGTTTTTGTATTGAAAATACAATTTAAAAATGTAAAAAAAAATGAAAGAAAGAGGATTGTGTAAGTCTAATTAATGCAGGGTCAAAACCTTTAAAGCTCAACATTTTAAAACCATGAACAGACTAACAGATTAAATTAAATGTGTGTGTTTGTATATACTGTACAGTATATATATATATATATATATATATAGTCACACACGTGCGCTTAGGGGGCAGCCAAATGGTCCAAGTGAACATGAAATAATAAAAAGTAGGGGATTAGAATGGAGCACTAATGCCTTTCTCCCCCTTTTAACAGACCAACAGAAGATTAACCATTCTTTTCCGCCCCAGTCCCATCTGATACCATCTCTTCCAGCTCCTCAGGAAGACATCACTTCCAACTCACCTCTGATGAGGTCATTTCCGGCCCGCCACAATGACGTCACTTCTGGGCCATCTTTAATGTTGACACTCCTGGCCAGCCACGATGACATTATATCCACTTCCTTTAAGCCCTCAACTACCTTCCTGCCGCAATTACTTAAATAACCCCCTTTTTTTCTGCCATAATGTCGAATGTTTTTCAATTTTTGGCCAAACCAACAGTCCTTATTGACTACTCTGTCCATCGGACATTATACGGGGAAACTTTCCCAAATCTTTTTCTGGGTTTTTGCGACAAATTGAATTACTTAAAGGTTAAGAGTACACAGGTGCTGTGTTGTGTATGGTAAAATGTCCAGTACAGCATGGTCATTTACAGATCATTTAGATGGTTATGTAGAGCAGAATCGTGTCATATCATTAAAAGAGAGCCTTAAGGCCAGTTATACTGGGGCATGCACACTCTGCGTGCTCTTAGTATACTGTTTGCTTGGTTGGTCATATGTTCTGATGATGTTTTAAGATACTTGTTAACTGTAATGATGTTGACGCACATCAGTGCTAATATCAGATCATATTCCTGGCAATAAGGATTCACACAATCTTGCAGAGACTATACAGTAGATAGGTTTAGGTGTTACGCACACTACTAGGATGTGATGGACTCAAATGGAGGCTAAATGAGACATGAACTACAACGGAACATCAGTCTAGTTTTAATCCTTATGTGTAATTTTTGCATCAATAATACTATTTATTATACTAGACATTTATTTCATGAGTTTAACGAGGCATTAAAAAATCCCTGATCTAATAAAGATCCAATTAAGTCAAATAGTTGAATAACTTGACTAACATGGGAAAACTCACATAAACTGCAGAATTAATTAATACTATATTCAAGGCTGAACATTAGGTCTTCACAGAGGGTTTAACATAGTAAATTGTATTTAAAAGTAATTAATAATTGAAAGTTTCTTATTAGGATAGATAGATTATACTTTATTGACACTATTTGGAAATGAACATTTTACATTCACTCCCACAAATAAATAAATAATAAACAACAACCCCACTCCCCCCAACACACATAAACATTTCCGGCTTTGACAACAGAGAGAGCTGCCACTGTCGAGAACAGACTTTTAGGTGGCAGTAAGATGATGTCTTTGATAACCATTTTTCTTACATTTAGTATTGTTAACATGTGGAGGCAACTAAAGGATGCCTTTAAATGATAATTTTATTGCCAGCTTTCTTAATTCTATCCACAGTCTGTTACGTGAGTTTGAGTGTATTAAATATCTAATCTATACTCTTAATACAGCTAAAAGAACTGTCGCTCTACTGAGAATTGTCACGCATGCCTGTGGAATATTTGACACACCACACAGCAAACAAGGAACAGGTAGAAGGGGGTATAATAAAAAATTAGGAATATTTCATGAATAGTATTTGAATAGCAAAGGTGGCAATAAAACAATTTAATAATTAAACACTTTTTCAGACTTGTGTATTCTACAGTGAAGATTTTACTTTGGTAATATATTCAAAGTTTAAAATGTAATAGGTGTGTAGCCCGTCTTCAGTGTGCCTTGTTGAATGTAGACTACTATTTCATTTGGACGTTCGAGTAAACAAAAATAGTTATATACTTGTATTAATTTGACTAACTTAATTAAAAATAGTTTACATTTAAGTCTCTGTGAACTTACTTAAATTAGGCAAACTACAAATCTGTATTCATATGCTCATTGAAATCCTAATTTCCTTCCAATGTTGCTTAGAAACAGTAAGCATCGAGCAACAGTAAAAATCGCATATCTAAACTTTTTGTGATCTGTACTTTAAAAAAAAAAAACCCTACACATAAATAATGGTTGTAAAAATGTAGCATAATTACAGTAATCCACTTGAAAGAGTGCTGTACTGTAAAATATTAACACTCATAGGTTGCCAGCGCAGGTGTAGCTAATGATATACCACTCTGTCATTTCAACTATTGCTGAATAGAATGACATGCTTATTTTTTACTTGTACTGAGAACAGTTCTGTGACTCCTGCCCTCTTTTTTTAAATATCACTAAGGCAATTTAAACTAGATTAGGTTAAAGTAGAAAATGAATGACAAGTGAATTAAAAGAGGATTGACACCAAAGGTCTAATATATCATTGGATGAAGAAGTCATTGACAAACAAAAATCTAACATCTGATTGGCTGAAGTCTGAAATGATTGACCGATGACTACGCCCACAGGACACGTACGTTTTACTCCAACTGCAGCAGTACATCTTCTCCTGACATACAGCTTATTACATAAATGGAACACAGCACAAAAAAAAAAAGCGTGGATGGAGTGCCTATTCAGTATGTGAAAGTGTAACGTGGCTGTTGTGTTCCACTGTCGTGCATAAACTGGCAAACAGAAACATCCAAACCTCCTCTCTTTATGACAGCTAAATTCTTTTAGATTCAGTTCAGAATCCACTGCATACTTAGCACTGGCAGACCTACATTTTTGGGACCTTAAAGCTTGAACTGTTGCGGGGCCTCTTTGTCCCACATATATTTAGAATGAAAAATCCTTAATTTGAATGTATTTTTGTTTACAGCTAACCTATATACTTTAATAACCTTTTTGTTTTTATTTTAACTATTATTTTGTACTGAATTACACTGTCTTATTATTGATATTATTAAAAACCCATTCTCATACAGTATACACCAAAACATTTTAAGCAATGTGGATTAAAGTTGCTTCTATGGCTTCTATAGTTTCATAGTCGATCTGCCCTGGATTCTGAGTATAGGTTTTAGTTTTGGATTGAATGTTTTACATCAGCATGCTGGTTAGACTGACGTGCAACACTGAATTTCTCTCAATTTCATTGAATGTTGGTGTGTGTGTGTTAATTAGCCCTCAAGTGGGCTGACACTCAGTCTAGGTTTGGTTCTTGACATGTGCCACTTGTGCTGCGTCAGGTCCCACCTCCCAGCATTCTTACATTCAAATATGGGGATTGAATATCATCACTAAACTAAATGAACAGTTTGTCAAGTTAAGTCAACTTTTAAAAAAGAAATAAAAAGTTTTCTGCATTTTGACTTAAAAATTTCAACTAGCCTTTGCGATTTATTTAAACAGATAAGTGTGCTCATGTAGCTGTAAGTTTGAGTAGTGAGAAAAGCACTATATAAATGTAAAGAGTTGTTAACAACACGGGATGAAACACCACAAGCCAGCGCAACTGAGATATCAAACTATGAGACTGTTTGAACAGTATAACATTTTGTTCTCTTGAATTCACATTTTTCTAAGTAAGTTAATTCAGTTTTGCCATCTCTCATTTCTTTTGACAAGGAGACACCACCCTAAACAGGTTGTCCAGTTATGGTTCTGAACAGTCCACCTATTAAGAGTTAGGGTGGAATAAAGCCAATATCCGGCAATGGCCTTCTCTGAGTGAGTTAAAATTAAAAATGACCCTTGTGGATCTTTGAGACCAAGTGTTGGGATTTACTTCAGTCACAGGAGTATGAGCAATGGGATTTAGGAGCACAGATGCCATGGAAAACAAAAGATACGATGCCTGTGTCGCTAGTCAATGTGCAATCTTTGTCTGGCCTTGGATTGGATAGCCATCACAGGCCCACCATAAACCCCCATTTTCTGTATCTAAGCTTCACTGAGTTCTTTTTTCATTGCTCACATTAGTTATACCTTTTAAGCCTTCTTTTTATATGTGTCAATAATTTGTTATACTTGCAGACAAATAACATTGTATTGTTACATATTAGTAAGATGTAAGGCTGAAAGCTATGGGTACACAAGACCACAATCTTTATCTATCTATAATGGACAGTTTGGAATAAGTGGAGGAAACAATTGACTGAGTATGACCAATACACACTGAGTTTAGGGTGTTTTCTGAAGTAAGCAGGTGTTTGAACATAACAAAAATGTCCACCAGTAGGGGGCACTTTGGACAAATTGCTGTTGTCTAATCTGACCTGCTCCAGTGGTAACCTAAACCTGCAGAGTGTGATGTTAGCACCATTGATGGTGACAACACTTGTGCACCCTGATATAAACGCAGGCTGTGTGCATCACTATGCGTCCAATGGTCAGTCTTGCCAACCAAAGGACTTACTTTCTGTTCTACTTCCTGAATAGTGACATTAAGGAATGGCTTTCTTACTGCCATTTGCTCTGTCAAGCCTGCAGCTCCAAGTCTCCTCTTCACAGTACAAACTGAGACTTGCTTTTTTTGACCACTGTTCAGCTGTTGTGCTGTGAGGTGCCCATGTCTTGAGTTGGTGACCCTCAGAAACTTGTCTTCCATTTGGGTTGCAATTCTGGGTCTGTCAGATCTTTTCCTATCAGAGTTTCTTCAAGTTTCTATTTGCATTTAATTTTTGTTGGGCACTCAGACACTTTGATTTTTTTTTTTGCAGTTTCTCTCAGCCTACACTTCTAAGGGTAACGATGCTGTGTCTCATTTCATTTCTTAATTGTCATTTTCTTCCCATTATTGCTGGAATATTGCACGAGTAGTACTAACTCTGCATTTAGACAGAAAGGTTTTTTTTAAGTATTCAACAGAAGTTAGGACACCTGTGCAAATTGTTTGCTTCATCTTTCAAGGCTTAATTTACATTAACAGCTGCAGAACATCTGTATGTTGTTACCTACTGAATGTTCCTTGAGGAAGGCCCATTTTTTATATTCTGAAATTTCCTTTTTTTCAGCTTTTGCTAACCTAAACTTTAAGTTTAAACCTCTGGTAGTTTATTGCATACCTTTTCACCATTTTAGTTCATTAATTTCATTTTGACTGTTTAAATTTGAAGGAAAACTGGAAACACTCAGGTGTTGTAAAACTTTTGACTAGTAGTTAATTAAACAGAAGTTTGGGAATAGTGGCCAAGACAGGTGGGGTTCATTTCATTGGACCGAGGATCCTGGTATTGCAGAGCTCCTGGAAGATTATTTCTAAAAAAAGATGTCCCACCAGTCCATTAACTAAGGAAGAGATAGCTAGGCAGTTAGGTGGGTAAAACACATGTTTAAATGTTTCCTACAAAGCTCCGGCTGGCGTCGGGAAGAAGAAGTGCCTCATGTCTTCCTGCCTATCTATCTATCAATCTAGACTGCCCTGGCTGTAGTCTGCAGAAGGGGGAAGGGCTAGATATCGAGACTGGCCAATCACAGATCACTTTCATTGACCAGTGCAAATGAGGTGTTGCCATTAGTGAATGTTTAACATCTGTTTCTTTCTCATGTCCCCTTTTTTTCTTTCATTTCAAGCACCTCTGATAGTTTGCTGCTTTCTCCCTAAGGGTGCCTACAACGTAGCAAGTTCCAGGCATGAGAACTGACTTTCTCAGAGTGCCCAAGCCAAGAGTGTTGTTTTGGGTTTATTATCAGGAAAAGCAGAACACTAAAAGTATTAGTTCCAAAAAATCTGAGATGGCCATGGAATGTGTGCTTGAGTGCATGTGCAGTAGAACAATCGACAGTACAGAAGGACACAATGCAAGAAAGATTCAGTCAAACAAAATTCCCCTTACAGTAAAAATCTTCCCTGGGTCAGACTACCATAAGATAGGTGTGTGTTTTTTAAAATAATTGAAATGAAATCCTGTAATTGCTAGTGTGCCTGTAACTGGGCAGACATCCAATAATGTGGAATGTAAGCCATCTGGGGCAGACGACTGCAGTTCAGGGGGGTTAGACTGCATTTAGATCAGAATGAGCATTGCAAGAAGACAGCTCCCCTTCCTAATTTTAGATCTACCAACTTATTAAATTTCCCATCCATCCAGTCACTGAACTCATGTATGTGATGCAGGTGGTGGGGTGTTATGCAGTTATATTATTGATTTCATCATACATTGACAAAATCCTCATTCGTGTATCCAAAATAACAGTTTCTTTACTTAAACTCGCAAACAAACTAAAGCCATTTCCAGGTGGCGGGAGCCAGACCCCATCCTGGGTGCCACTCCAGGGCATCCTCAACCCACAGAGCCAGTTAGGAATCGTCAATTAAATCAACCTGAACGTCACTGAGGTATGCTAGGGAAACCTATGTAGACACAGAAAGAATGCACATCCCAGAAGAACATCAACTGGGCAGACGATTTAAACCAAGGATGCTGGATCTGTGTGTTAAGATTATTATATTATTTATAATTATTATTTGTGCTGGAACGTTTTTCAGATGACAGTATAGTACAGGGACACATTATTTAGTACTGTTGCCTCAGAGCTCCAGGAGACTCTGCCGATATCCTAGCCTGGTCACAGTCAGTATGGATGTGTCTGGCAGAGAGCATTACTTCCACAAAGAGACCAGGTTTAGTGCTTAGAAGTATAAGGTAGAATGGCCATTCTGCTTAATAAACCACCACAAAGCCACAACAGAGACAACATGAACACCGCAGAGAAAACAAATCATGGCACAGATAATGTTTTTATACTTCGCTTTCATTAAAGAATCGTTCAGCAGAGAGTACACATCAGGCTCTGCCTAGAGACCTCCATTGATTTTGGCAGGGTGAATGTTGCTGTGCTGGTCAGAATTCTTTCTCTCTTTCTTGGTCTTTCTCTTTTTCTGTTATCTGCTGTCTCCTCCTGTTGCTTGTGAGTGTACGTAAGCTGGACATTTGGAAAGTTATGGAACACCTTAATTGACAAGTCCTAAAGTTGAGCAGGTCAGCAGTTGTAGTGCTGTGTTTGGGTCCAGCGGTTGTGGGCTTTACCAAGTGTCAAGGTGTGATAGATAGATGGATCAAATGGAGTGAAGGAAGGAATACATGAACAAATGGACTTTATTTGTCCCAAGGAGGAAACTTACTTTTTACAGAAGCTCAATAAATAATAAATACGTAAATATTATAACAAATGAATACAGATAATAGAAAGAAAACTTCTAATTTGGCTAAAGATTAAAAAAATGACAGTTAAAAGGACCAGTGTGGCATTATCCAGTCGTATTGCTGTTGGTACAAAGGAGCCCCATTTGTGTTTCTTGACACACATCTGCTGAAAGTCCTCCATGTTAGTGAGTCAGAGAGAGGATGTGCAGCATTGTTCATAATGGCACTCAGTTTTGTTTTAATTCTCTCCTTTGTTACAACCTCCATGGGGTCCCATAACTGAGCTTACCCTTTTAATCAGTTTGTTAATTCAATGGGACTCTCTTGAAGTGATGTTACAGATCCAGCACACCACAGCTTAGAAAATCACACTGGCCATTGCAGAGTTGTAGAAGATGTGAAGGATGTCACTATGCGTATTAAAAGAACATAAGGAAGAAGAGCCTACTCTTCTAAATAGGTCCTTTGTGTTACAAGGCCAGTCCAACCTGTCATTGATGGATCCCCCCCAAGTATGCACATTGCTTTTTGAAATTATTTTAATGTCCTTAAGTAAACATCATTTTGGTTAAATAGTCAAATAGGTGCCTATCTAGCAGCTTTTGATAGAAATCTCTTAAAACAAAGAACTTTCTTAGTGTTTCTCCATGGATAGCCCTGTTCTCATCGCCTGTAAAGCAAAAATGTGTAACAAAAAGGAAAAGCTAACATTGTCACTTAGCAATGATGATAACTAAAATTGGAATATAAATTGTATATGAACAAATTATACTGTTGGTCAAAAATTTTAAAAGACCTGAGTTTTTCCAGTTGTTCTTAAAATGTAATCAGTTGAATTGCAATGAATGACCTAAAATGGTGAAAAGGTAAGCAGTAAACTGCAGGAGGTTTAAATTTAAAGTTTAGGTTAGCAAAAAATGAAAAAAAAGGAAATGTCAGAATATTACAAATGGGCCTTCTTTAGGGAACAATTAATAGACAACAACCTACAGATATTATGTAGCAGTAAAAGTAAATTAGGCCTTGTAAGTTGAAGCAAGCAATTTGCACAGGTGTCCCAACTTCTGTTCATTACTTTAAAGCTCCACTGTCTTAAAGCAGAGTTGGCACAGACTGTATTACTAGACACTACTATTTGGACAATATTACACTGTAGAAAGTTGTAAATTCCAGTGATAATGGCAAGAAAAACGGCAATTAACAAATGAAAAGAGTCAGAGCATTATTACCTTCAGAAGTGTAAGCCTTTCATTGAGAGAAATTACTAAAAAAAAAATCAGTGTCAGTGAGCACAGCAGGAGTCCTACACAATCCAAAGGCAATTGAAAACTGGAAGAAACTCTGATAGGAAGAGATCTGGCAGACCCAAAGTCACAACCCAATCAGAAGACAAGTTTCTGAGGGTCACTAGTTTGTGTGACAGGCGCCTTACAGCACAACAGTCTGCTTTGGTTGTTTTAGTCCTGTTGGTTAACAGTCTTTCTGGCTTTGACCACGGCTCGTCCCTGAGCATGTCTTCTTGGACTCGTATCACATCACACACATCTAATGCTTTTTGTTTTCATTATTACGCTGTATCAGTCTATGAGAAAGTATTCCCTCAGCTCTGATAACAGTATAACAGCAACATTTATTTATATAGCACGTTTTCATGCAAAAGATGTAGCTCAAAAGGCTTTACAAGATGAAGAAAGAAAGAAGAAAAAATCTAAAAATAAAATTACGCAATACTAATTAACAAAGGATAAAGTAAGGTCCGATGGCCACGGAGGACTGAAAAAAAACTCCAGATGGCTGGAGCAAAAAAAAAACCAAAATCTGCAGGGGTTACGAGGCCACGAGACCACCACTAGGTATTCTACCTAACATAAATGACTTCAATCAGTCTTCATGGTGTTCAGGCTTCACATGGAAGAATTAGATGATGATGGTCATGTGGACCTCTGGCCTTCAATCCATTAATGAAGGGATATCAGAGTGCTTTGATCAGGTAATGGTGGCGCAGATCGCCACCATGGAAAACCATAAAAAGAAAAGCAGAGAAACTAGGTTTAGTACAGATTGTGGAGCCTTGATAAAAATTATAATTAAATGCATATACAGAATATCAGGGTTACACTAAAATGAAGCCATGAGAAGGCCATGTTAAAATAATGTATTTTTAGCAGTTTTTTAAAGTGCTCCACCGTATTGGCCTCAGTGAACTATTCCAGATTTTAGGTGCTGCCTCACCACTTCTTTTAGGTTTAGCTCTTGGAATTACAGGCAGACACTCATTTGAAGATCTAAGTTTAACAGTAGGAGAGATCTTTGTTTACAGAGGTTTTCTAACAGAGGTTGTTGGGCTGAGGCTCCTAATTACATATTAAAAAAAATAATATTAAAGACATCTGAGATCCAACCACTGGGTCCTGGACATGCTGGACCTCCACTACTGCTCAACCCTGTAACTTCTAAATTGTAACCCTCCATAATCTTCTGCCCTCCAAAATGTCTGCATGCCCTGACATTGCCACTTACCCAACAGACAGAAAGTCAGAGGAAGCTGCTACATGACTGCTACAGCAACACCCACCCTGACATAAATCAATAAGTGTTGCCCGGCAATACCTACTGTGAACTGTAGGTCGAACAAGTCTTTAACTTCCTTTGAAGGCTGGCATCCTTCAACATCTGCAATAAGATGCTGTAGATGTTCTATCAGGTTGTTGTGGTGAGCGCCCTCTTCTACGCGGTGGTGTGCTGGGGAGGCAGCATAAAGAAGAAGGACGCCTCACGCCTGGACAAACTGTTGAGGAGGGCAGGCTCTATTGTAGTAATGGAGCTGGCCAGTTTGACATCCATGGCAGAGCGATGGGCGCTGAGCAGCCTCCTGTCAATCATGAAGAATCCACTGCATCCACTAAACAGTTTCATCTACAGGCAGAGGAGCAGCTTCAGCGACAGACTGCTGTTACTGTCCTGCTCCACTAACAGACTGAGGAGATCGTTCCTCCCCAACACTATGTGACTCTTCAATTCCACGGGGGGTTAAACATTAACATTATACAAAGTTATTGTCTGTTTTAACTGCATTTTTATCACTCTTTAATTTAATATTGTTTTTTATCAGTATGCTGCTGCTGGAGTATGTGAATTTCCCCTTGGGATGAATAAAGTATCTATCTATCTATCTATCTATCTATCTATCTATCTATCTATCTATCTATCTATCTATCTATCTATCTATCTATCTATCTAATACAAGCTAGTATAAAACTGTTATTTGCTTCATATTTGTTGTTGTGGATATTTTCTCACTGTTGTGACTTTGAGGAGGAGATTGAAATGGAAAGACTTTTCCACTGAACCTTACCTGGTCCATCAACATAGCTGATGATCTCTGCTAGACACACCATTCTAAAATCTGAAGCCAACCCTGAGGAGCTCTGAGGTGACAATGCTAAACTAAACACACTGCCACCATAAAGCATAGAGCCTCATGCGCACAAAACGTTAAGGACTCTGCTTCTTCACTTACTTCAAACAATTTTTCTTTTAAGGTTATAATTGAAAGGGACAGACACTGTCATACTTGCTGATAAAAATAAGTCTTATGTATATAGCGCCTTTTTTCAAGTTGAACGTGATTTATGGGTAGGAGAACTGTTTATGTGTATTTTATGGAGTGGGCTACATGGTGTTGACTGGTTTAGAGTCCAGTGCTCCAGCCGCCACCTCCTGAATAGGAGCCACCAGTTCAGTTCCCCTCGATCCTGTGTCTTCAAGGAACTGCACCAGTAAAAGGTCAACAACGGTGTGGAAGGTCAAGAGCGACGGTTAGGGCTAAACTATCACATTCAAATTTCTCGTGTCAGTTTACTCCTGCAGTAGGATCTTCATTGTTCCACAGCACGACATCAACAAAGCCAATACAATGGCCTCACAGCAAACGCTCTCAGGTTCTGCTTATCTGAAAAGAAGCAGCTCCGGCCAATGGACCACTTATATCGGGAGTGTGTCTCTTTTATTTGGTTTAAAGGACACGTTCGTCAGTACAGCCTGATTTTCACAATAACTCTAAGTAGCCTCCGGCAGCTCCTAGTGTGTTTGAGGCATGTTACAACAATAGGCCTCTTTGTTAGGGAGCTGAAATCAAGACAGTGTAGAACACGTAAATAATTAACTTGCTGCACAGTGCAGACATTTTAAATATTCACAAGCTTGTTGTTGACAGGACTGGGGCTGAAGATTCTTTTACATTTTAACAGAAGATGTCTGGATGGCAGCTTGGCGCAGCTCTGCTGCTGTCCGCTGAGTTAGCAGTTGTAACAGAGGTCTCGTGTATTTTGTCTTCTCTTTCATTTTTAATCATAGGAGTCTTTGAAAGTCCAGTCATTTGCAGACACGCATATAGTGCCTTTCTGAGGAGAACGCCTTCCCAAGGTCATTTTCAACCACAGAACCTAGAGAAAAGAAAAACTTCAAAATCTGCAGGATTTGCATATAGCGCCTTTCTGCAGTTCACACCATTACAAGGTGTGTTGCAGGTATGGCACATAAAACATTCTCAAACCAGCACCACCTCAGTTGGGCTTTAAATCAAGATTATGTCCTTGAAGTTGCTGTAAGTATTGTGTCGCTATGTTTGAAATAATAAGTTAATATCCCCCAGCATGCTTTGAGGGAGTTTGTGAGGTGGGAATTATCCCAGAAGCATGACAGCGCATAGCAGAAGTCAGTTCATTGTGTTCCAAATTATTATACAAATGATATTTTTCTCTGATTTTCCTAAATAGTCAATGCAAGTGGCAGTCAGCATTTTTTTTGAGTCATCAACCATCAGAGTATCATTCGAATGTTACTGAACAAACCTCCTAATGATAACAGTATGTTTTTCAAAAATAAAAAACTTAAAATGCACTGTTCCAAATTATCACGCACAACAGAGTTTCCAAACATTTTATAGGCTGTAAAGAACTGAAATGGTCATTTGTTGAATTTGCAGCATTAGGAGGTCATATTTACTGAAATCAAAAGCTATTTCAATCAAAAACACCTTAACAGGTCAAGTTACATATTAACATCGGACCTCCTATTTGATAGCAGCTTCACAATTCTTGCATCCATTGAACTTGTGAGTTTTTGGAGAGTTTCTGCTTGAATTTCTTTGCAGGATGTCAGAATAGCCTTCCAGAGCTGCTGTTTGGATGGAAACTGCCTCCCACCCTCATAGATCTTTTGCTCGAGGTGCTCCAGAGGTTCTCAATAGGATTGAGGTCAGGGGAGGATGGGGGCCACACCATGAGTTTCTCTCCTTTTATGCCGATAGCAGCCAATGATGCAGAGGTATTCCTTGCAGCATGAGATGGTGCATTGTCGTGCACGAAGATGATTTTGTTACGGAAAGCACGGTTCTTCTTTTTGTACCATGGAAGAAAGTGGTCAGTCAGAAACTCCACATACTTTTCAGAGGTCATTTTCACACCTCCAGGGACCCTAAAGGGGCCAACCAGCTCTCTCCCCAAAACATGACTCCGCCACCTCCTTGCTGATGTCACAGCCTTGTTGGGACATGGTGGCCGTCCACCAACCATCCACCACTAAATCCATCTGGACCATCCAGGGTTGCACGGCACTCATCTGTAAACAGGACTGTTTGAAAATCAGTCTTCATGTAGTTCTGGGCCCACTGCAGCCATTTGTGCTTGTGAGCGTTGGTTAGGGGTGGCCGAATAGAAGGTTTATGCATAACTGCAATCCTGTGGAGGATCCTGCTCCTTGATGTTCGTGGGACTCCAGAGGCACCTTCAGCTTCAAATACCTGTTTGCTGCTTTGTAATGGCATTTTAGCAGCTGCTCTCTTAATCCGATGTATTTGTCTGACAGAAACCTGCCTCATTTTGCCTTTATCTGCACGAACCCATGTGTGCTCTGAGTCAGCCACAAATCTTTTAACGGTGCGATGATCACGCTTACGTTTTCGTGAAATATCCAAGGTTTTCATACCTTGTCCAAGGCATTCAACTATTTCACGCTTTTCGGCAGCAGAGAGGTCCTTTTTCTTTCCCATATTGCTTGAAAATGGTGGTCTGCTTAATAATGTGGAACATCCTTCTTTAGTAGTTTTTCCTTTAATTGGGCTCACCTGGCAAACTAATTATCACAGGTGTCCGAGATTGATTTCAGTGATCAAAAGAGCCCTGAGACACAATACCATCCATGAGTTTAATAGAAAAACAAAATATTTAATCTTTATGACACTTAAATACAATTTCCATAACAATTTGGAACGCGGTGTATATGCAGTACATAGCCAATTCCTAATTCATCTGAATGTGAGGTAAAAGCCAGAATACTAGAAGGAAGACCCGGAGAATGCATGCAAACTCTGCATAGACGGGTGGGTCTGTGATTTTAACTCAGGGTGTAGGGTTCATGCTGAGCACTGAGCCACCACACTGTCCAGAGACGTAAGTGCTGTGTATTATAATTCATATTGCGAGATTCAGCACCAAAGCCGCTATGCTGCACTGTCACCCATCTGTGAGACATTATGGACTGAGAGCATTAAGGTGCACTAGAGCAGCCAAGTGCTCCCTGGACCAGTCCCATAGTAAAGTGAGCAACTATAAAAGGAGGCGACTAAATGGTCAATAGGAGCAGCAAGACAGCCACAGTGTTTCATGGCTGACTTTGGAACTAATGTGTACAAAACAGTGCCATCCCAGCCCAGTATGAAACAAGCTCATGCCCTAGAGTGCCAAAAAGTTTTTTTATTTTGAATAAGCACATAACAAAAATAGGAAAAAAACACCAGAACTTCGAAGTTCAAGATGAACCTCGGTCCTCAAGACATACTCTGTCAACACCGGCTACTCGTTCTCATCGATGACCGCTTCTTACACAGTGAATCATTTAACTCCTCGTCTCAGTAGCTTAACCATTTGTGCAGTCAGAGCTCCTGATTCGGTTCATTTTTATGGGATGCAGGCACTGCTGATGTGTTGTTTTGAAGGATTCGTGACCTCACAGCAGTGTTCAGTCTGTCCCATGTGAAGCTGGTCACTTATTGCTGTCTAAAAATAAATTAGAACACAAAAGTCAATGGAAATGTTCTCTTTCTGGAGAGCAGCACAGACAATGGCTGCTTTCTTATATGGGTTTTCATCAGATAACCCATCAGCAACCCCTCTTGAGCGTACGCAAAGAATTTCAGAAAAAAAATAACTTCTGACTCGGCTGAAGATTAAAAGAGCAGTGACGCTCACAGTGAGGAATTAAAAAGGCGCATTGCTGTAGGTACGAAGGAGCCTCAGTAGTGTTTCTTCACACGCTTTGGTTGAAAAAGAGCAAATTATCCTAAAAAAATGAAAATGTGTGCATTTTCAAAAAAACGCTCCTCTCATTTGTTCATGCTCATTAAACCAAGCACACATCTGACTCATCCCATGGTTCTAAATGAACCACTAATCAAAAAACTGGACGGTGGAAGGCCTGCAGGAATGAGATCTCCATGCCCGGCCTCGATGGACTACTGTCCATCAACTGTGCCCAACCAGCTGGGCAAACTTAAAAAGAGAAGACTGCAGCTGCCAAGTGTGTGCAGTTGGTAGAGCCAGCAAAGCTTCTGCCAGCATTTGACAGGTGGCATACTTATGCCACAAGCATATTTCCATTTTTGTTTTCTTCTGCTGTTTCTGCTCTACATTTCCCATAAACATGTCACGTTCTTTAGAAAATGTATTTATCCAGCCATCTATTTATATTCAGACTTAAATGATTTACCTTAGGGTTGCAGGTTATTACTTGTACTCGATGGACTACCTGCCAGTCCTTACAGAGCAGTTTAACTTCACGTGCACATGGGGAGTACGTGCACACGAGAAAACATTTTTTATTTTATTTAGTGTTTTTCACATCAAAACTACAGCGCGCTGTAGGTGAGGCACAGGAGTTGTGAGCTTGTGGTCAAAACTGTAATTTAGAGCCCAATTCGGCACACTGCCCTCTTTACAGACCTTGGCCAGAAAGGATCTGACGCAAGTGCATGCTACCAGCACTAATTATTTTACCAGTTTGCAGCCCCACAATTAATTTATGCCATTTGTATTTTAATATGTTATACTGGAAAAAGGACAAATAAATGAATAACATTCTCAATCCTGCTTATCCAGGTCAGGGTCTTAGTGGGCCAGAGCTTATCCTGGCACTGGTGGGCTCAAGGCGTCTTAACATCCCATTATTTGCTTATACTCATTAGAGGTCTCCGCCAAGGTGTCTTACTTAAATAAGCCACGCCCTAACAGGAAGTAGATTCCTGAGACCTCCTCTAGTCATGCCCCTCGCTGTAGCTACGACAAAGATTCAAGAGTTTATTTGTCTCACACACAGTTACACAGGTAGAATGTGCAGTGAATTGAAAAACTGGTCTACTCCAAACAAATAACAGAATAAATAAAAAAAAAAAAAATAAGAAAAAGATAATAAAATTCCATCCATCCATTATCGAACCCGCTATATCCTAACTACAGGGTCACGGGGGGTCTGCCGGAGCCAATCCCAGCCAGTACAGGGCGCAAGGCAGGAAACAAACCCCGGGCAGAGCGCCAGCCGATCACAAGGCATACACACACACACCAAGCACACACTAGGGACAATTTAGAATCGCCAATGCACCTAACCTGCATGTCTTTGGACTGTGGGAGGAAACCCACCCAGACACGGGGAGAACATGCAAACTCCACGCAGGGAGGACCCGGGAAGCAAACCCGGGTCTCTTAACTGCGAGGCAGCAGCGCTACCCACCGCACCACCGTGCCGCCCGATAATAAAATTAACTAAATTAAATAAAATTAACTACATTTAATTAAATTAAGTTCTCAAATCTGAAACAGTAAAAAGTAGCAAGTTAAAGCGAGTGTGCAATGAGTTTTCAGATATAATGTTTGTTAGCATGTTAGAGTTTATGATCCTAATGACCAGAGGGTAAAAAGCTCCTCGAGTCTCTGTCTTTGCCATTAGGCTGCAAAGCCGCTTGCCTGAGTTAAGCAGACAGAATAGTCTGTTGCTAGGTTGGGTAGAGTCCATAATTATTTTAGTTGCCATGGTCCTGCAGAGAGGGAAGTGCTGACCTTAAGATACGCTCTGCTGAATTCACCACTTTGTGCTGGGCTTTGCAATTTTAGACTAAGCAATTCCCAAACCATTATGTACAGCTCTGTGTTAGGATGCTCTCTATGGCACCGGTGTACAAGTATTCAAAATTGTTGGGGACAGTTTGAATTTTCTCAGCCACCTCAGGTGATAAAAGTGCTGTCTTGCGTTTGTGTGTGCTAGGTCCATGTCAGGTCCGTGGTGATGTACTTACATAGGTACCTGAAGCTACTCATCCTCTCAACAGGAACACTATTTATGCTGATGGGGCTGTAGATCTGCTTCTGCCCAAAGTCCACCACTAGACTCCTTGCTCTTGCTGACTTTCAGTGAGAAATTATGCGCCTGGTTCCATACTGCCAGATTTGCTACCCTGTCCAAATAGGACTCCACATCGTTGTTGGAAATGAGGCCTAAGACCACTGTGTCATCAGCAAACTTAACAATGTTGTCGGAGCAATGTTTGGCCAGACAATAATGTGTGTAAAGGGAGTATAGCAGAGGACTCAGTACAAAGCCTTGTGGAACTCCTGTGTTGACAACGATAGTGTTGGAGAAACAGTTGCCTGCTCTCACCACCTGAGGCCTGCCTGTTAGGTTTTGTGGCCGATAAGTGATGGACAATGGTGTTAGAGGCCGAACTGTAGTCTATAAACAACAATCTTAAATAACTCCCCTTGTTGCTGTGTACATGGAACAAAGAGGTGTGCGGAATATGCAGGATGGCGTCATCTGTAAACCTGTTTGTGTGGTATGCAAAGTGGAGTGGATCAATGTACTTTGGAAGGAAGGAGCAGATGGAATCTTTAATATTCCCCTTGGAGCACTTCATGACAAAGAGATGTGAGTACTATAGGGCAGTAATCGTTAAGGCATGTGGGTTTTTTAAAACAGGTAGGAACCACAGGCTGGGCCAAAGAGTCACTGAGGATGGATGTAAACACTCCAGCTAGCTGATTTGCACATTCATCTGCTATCCCCTCGATGAAAGTTACACTCCATTTTCTCCATGTACTGCCTCTTTGACTTCTTCACAACCTTCCTTAGAGAGTAGCAGGCTGCCTTGTACTCATTGTAGTCTCCAGTCTGCAATCCCACGGTGCACACATTCACTGCGTCCCAGGTGGTTTTGTCCACCCACGGCTTCTGATTGGGGAAACACCTGATTGTTTTAGTTGAAACGATGGACTCCGCTAGCATAGCAACAAAACTAAGCACTACATCCGCAAACTCTTTGACGTCGCTAGAGCTTGAGCAGAATGTGTCCCAGTCCACGTCATCGAGCACATCCTGTAATATGAGTTTTGATTGGGCGGACCAGCATTTGATCTCTCTTGTCACCGGAACCTCTCTCATGATGCGTTGTTTATACTCGGGGAGAAGGTAAATTGTGGTGTGGTCCGTTCTGCCGAAAGCCGGTTGTGAAAGCTCTTTGTAGCTTGACTTGAACTGACTGTAACAATGGTCCAGTGAATGTGTGTATGTAAACACGATAACTTGAATACACTTTCACTTTGGTCAAACACATTTTGCATACAAGTATTGGGGACAAAACGTAGATTTCTATCACCTTTTGAGCTATTTCCGCTAACCAGAAGTGGTACTTTACGTTTTATTCATGCAGCTGTAGAATCGGATTTATTCAACTTTACTTTTATAATAATTGTTCAATATATTATTAATTTGATTTGAATTGTTGTTGATGGTTCTTAAATGTACACAATATAAAAATATAATCATTGTCTTGTGGTTTACTCCTCAAATATCCATCCCCATATCTGAGTATATGAGAAAGTTTAGGGGAGACCACTCCCATTTTATTTTCTGTAGAGTTTGCTCCCTTAATTGTATCTGAATGCAAATGATTAGCAATGAGCAGTGCAGACTTTAAGAACAACAAGAAAACACAAAACAAAGATTTGGGGATCCACCCCATATACGTGACACAAGAGGAAGGTTGCGATGCAACAGAGTAGTCTCTTAGGACTGGGTCTAACACAAGTTTGACAATTAAATGATAGGAATATGGTGGCTTTATAGTGGGTTGGGAGGAAGAGGCAGGTCTCTGTAGCTGGAAGTAGAAGTGATGAGGGGCTTGATTGTGAATGGGAGGTCTCTGGAGGCGGGACGTTAGGTGGGTGTTGCTTCTAGGGATCTGCAGAAGAAGGAAAAGAGGCATTCGTACACCCTGCCAACCCTTGGTCCGGTGTTACCACACACACTTCGTCAAGCCCATCGACTGATTCCCAAGCACACATGTGTGACAAGACATTGGTGTAAGCCACATTGGATAACTAAAGGGGAGCAATTACTTTGCTGCCATTTTCACTGCCCTCATACTTTAGAAGGATTTTTTACAAGTGAGCAGATGCAATTTGGAGTAACGGAGTGCTTAGCTGATTGATGCAATATACTGGAATACACATACATTAGGGGCCAACAGCTTGCACTCTAGTTTAGTTGCCCCAAAACAAAGACTGTCCAACCCTGTGATCCTACTGAAAAAGTACATCACGATGTGAAACCTTTGTCCATGTCAACAAATGACGTGCTGGCCCACTATAGTGCCTAACAGAGTGCCAGATGTCATGTAGTGTTTTTACTGCTATGTGCAGTCTGATGTGAAGCCAAGTCCTGAACAGATTTTGATTAAGTTGTTTTGTTGTTGGCTATTGTTATTAGTGCAGATTGTTTTTAGCTAACATATTCTTTGGATTTTGTATTTGTTTTTAAAATTGTGCACATATTTATTTGCAATTAAAATATCTTTGAGCTGTTATCAAACCTACCTTATTCATTTCAGAGCTGCAGGACCTGGAATCTGTCCTGGAATCATCAAACACTTGGCAGGAAAGGAAACAGAATAGAACCCTACCACCCTTGTGTATATTTAATAACACAATATACACATCTTTCAAAAGGAAAAAACAGAAAATCTGGAGGAAAAAAAAACACACGTATCTGTCAAAGGCCCCACCGTTAACAACGAGTACCAAAGCAGAAACCGAGACATGAAGTTGAAGGAATTGCCTGCAGTGCTTAGAGATAGAATTGTGTTGAGGTGCAGGTTTAGGGAAAGCTTCAAAAAAACCTGCAGCATTGAAGGTTGCCAAGAACATTGCAGCATCCATAATTCTTAATGGAAGAAGTTGGGAGTAACTACGACTTACTTGAACTTGCCACCCATCCAAACTAAGCAATCGCGGGGAATGGGCGTTTTAAATATAGGTAACTCAATGGTCACTCTGAATGAGCTTCAGATAATCTATGTGAAAATTTTCTAGAAGAACAACCATCACTGCAACACTTCACTAATATGGGCTTTATGGTGAGTGGCCAGACCATGGCCGGTAAAAATACAAGGTAGCAAAAAGGCACCCAAAGACATCTCAGACTATGAGAAACAAGATGGTAGAAAATTAGGCAGTAGACAGTAAAAGGTTTGGGGATGGCCACTCAGCAAAATACAGAAACATGTCTTTAGAGAAGTGGAGTTCGCAAGTGAACTGACTTGACAGGTTGAGTCTGGGATCTAAATGTGGTGGATAAGAGGAAGAGGGGGAGTCAGGGCAGCCAGAACAGGAATTGATGTGGCAGGAAGATGGTTGCTGAAAGTGACGTCAACAGTGGGTGGACCACTGGTGGTGATGTCTTTAGGATGAAGGGCCTTCAGTTGAGGGAAGAGGATCAGGTGAAAGTGCCAAATAACACTATATGAGCCTCTAAACTGTCCTCCATGCACACGTGTGTGACACTAGATTAATGTCATGTTTGGAGGAAGCAAGGCAATGTTCATCACTTGCACAATGCCATTCCATGATGGTGGCAGCATCACGCTGTGGGTTTGCTTTTCAGTGGCGGGGACTGAGAGACTAGTCAGGGTTGAGGGAACAAAAAGTACAAAAATATCCTTAATGAAAACCTACTGCCAAGCACTCTGGACCTCAGACTGGGTGAGGGTTCACCTTCCAGTAGGACAATGACAACACAGGAGTGGCTTAGGGACAACTCTGGGAATGTCCTTGAGTTTCCCAGACATGAGCCCAAACGAACATCTCTGCAGAAAACCTAACAGACTTGGACCTGACCTGACAGAGCTGGAAAGGATCTGCAGAGAAGAATGGCCAGAAATCCAAAAATCCAGGTATGCTAAGCTTGTCATGTCATACCCAAGAAGGCTGTAACCACGCTAAAGGCGCTTCAACTGAAGGAGTCAATGTCATATTTCAGTTTTTTATTTTAAATAAAAGTGCAAAATTGTCTAAAATCCTATTCTTGCTTTGTGATTTGGGGATTTTGAGTGCTGCTTGATAAAAGTAGATATTAATTTAAATGATTTTAGACATAAAATGTGAAAAAAGCAAAGGGGTCTGAATGCATCCCAGAGGCACTGTAGCTCATTCCAGAGTTTTTATACCCTTTTAATACTCCGTCTCCTGCACTATTCATATACTTGTGAGTCCTGAATCTTAAAATATGCCCTGGTTTGTAGGCACAATTAATACATTCTGTAAGGTAAGGGGAGCTGAACTATTTGCAGCTTTATACAGGAAAAGGAGGATTTTGCAGTTTGCTCTTAATGGAACTGGACATCAGTGAAATGAGTTTTGAGATGACTGCACTGCAGCAAGTGAAAGAATCAAACCAGTCAATGATGTCTGAGCCAAATAAATGAATGAACATTCAAGATTCTTCCCCGTACAACACTGTTTCTATGCAGAAATGTGATTCCTGAATGGCAAATCTGTGTCCAAGATGGTAGCTAATTTCGGGATGAATTCATTTGACAACTGCACCACCAGTCTGAATTACCACCCATTTAAAGAACGTGTTCTTTCTGTCATGCTGTTTCATTATCATTTCTCCCATTTGACATCACTGAATCAGTTAATTGGCTATGTAACTAAAGAAGTATCATTTGGGTTAAATGGTAAACACTGCTCAGTATGCTGGGTTCAAGTCAGGACTGCGGCAGACACATTTCAGGCCCCTCTAGCCTGCTGATGCTTTGTAAACACACGGCATTTCACAGAGTTGTACCCATGTCAAGTCTTGCACTCTCAGACATCGCCCTGGCTTTGGGGCGTCTCCAGCCCGGGAATGTGAGCCGCAGTGCTCTTCTCTCCCCGTCTGGAGGCTCTTTGCCAATTGTGCTAAAGGAATGAATGCTCCAGGGAGACTTCTGATTCATGGCCGCAAAGCCTGCGATTTCACTGTCATTTTGTGTGGAGTGTTAAAACAGAACTGTTAGACTAAACAGCCTACTGGACAGCATTCTGTGACTGGGATGCTTTGATATCTGGAAGTAATTCTGCTTATATTGTTGAATGCTGGCTGTCCAAGTTGCTTTTTTCTGTTTCACTCCCATTAAGAGTTTGTTCTTTTTCGAGTTAAATCTTTGGTTTAATATTTAGTTTCAATCAATTAATCTGAAGGTAGATATCTCCTCTCCACACCCTACCATTCTCTCACTTTTGATTTATATTCTTGTCATTTTTGTGCTCTGTACACCTTTCCCTCTGGGGTGTAACACTAAAGACACCACTGCGTTACTGAAGTGTGTCTGAGTTCCACGCACTCGGGACTTTGGACTTGAGCTTTCTGTTTGTGAATACGCTGGGTAAAGCAGTGTCTTCTCAGTTCCAGATGAGCTTTGCCAATGAATTAAAGGGTTGCCAAATCGGCTTTATCCCAAGCAGTCACTCCCAAAATTGAAGAGCTTGGACAGATGGTAGCGTGCTTTAGAATGAATTTGTATGACCCTTGCAAATGTTGGGGTCTACTCCAGTCTGTCCTGCCTGTGTCAGTACCCAGGATTACAAGATTACACAAGGACAATCTATTTTAGACTTGTTTTATAAATATAGGATATAAACCCACATGGACACAGGGAGAATACGAATCCTCTAAATGGATAGGGCCCACCCAGCATGTGAAAGTGGCATTAACCTCTGTGCCACCGTGCCACTCCTGTTTTAATTAAACTACTTTAGCATTTTATGTTCAAATGTGTAGAATGGAGGTCTCTGATTGTAAAATTCTACTGATACAATATTTATTGATTTATTTGGTCCTATGGGGAGCAGCAGAGGCACTGTGTTTAGCAATGATCTTACTGTACAGTATTAGAAAATTGCAATCATTTAAACAGAAATAAATGAGCAAGCGGGCTGGAAACAGTGCAGCACATGTGTCCTGTTACTTCATCAGAATGTTAGGAAGTTAAAATTGTTCCTGGATTTGTAAGACGCTGTGAGAGGGCCTCGTCATGCTGGTCTTTTTATCAGTATGAGTTATATGTCTGCCACGTGACATCATCACCATCTGACACCAGATATCCTGTCCTTGTCCTGGATGAGTCACTTCCGGCTCGTGTCTCAGAGGGTCACACCCCTGGCCGAGGAGGAATATGAAAATCCAGTGCTTGTGTTGACTCTTTGTGCTGAGTCACGATTAGGCTCTTTAACTCGCGGTGATGTAACTTGACAGCAGCCACCGTTTATTTAGTCATCAGTATCAAAGTACCACCTTGCAGTCGGAGTGTAGGGGTCCCAGGGCCTATTGGACAAATTCAATCCAATTTCTGTGTGTCTGTCTGCTATCATGTTGTCACCCTTTTGGCTTTGCTGCACAACATTTGACACTGCATGCTGTTAATGGCACAAACTATAAATTGAAATTTACTGATTTCTTTAAATTGAGTATGGATGTGTGCATAAACTGGCACCATATTCAGTGCTGGTGACTGCCTGATGCTTCCAGGAGAAGCACTGGCACCCGGCAACCAGAATGAAATAAGCTGGTCAATTTATAGATGGATGGATGAGTGCTAATATCTAAGCAAACGCTACTTTCCGATGATATATACGTTCATTAATATACAGGTAGCATGCTGTGGGAATTCAAAGCTGAATAGCTACCACTTTAGACTGGCATGGCGCACAGGGCCCTACTGGAAAATGGCGAGGTCTTTGGCAGGAATGGTATTTTTGAAGCCCTTCAGTCTGTGACTGGCTTTGGCTCATTTTTTGTACAAGGCTGCATATCACATGTAAGCTGGCAGAGGCAACCAAGGTACATCTTTAGGAGGAGGACTTTGGGAATAAGTTTGTGATCTAAATTTAATCTAGAAACCAGCCTGAAAGGGTGAGCGGGGCCTTGAAATTTAATTACTAAATATAGTAATATAATATTTAATAGAATGTATTACCACATTTGTTTTATAGTTTCTTGGTGCTATGTTATGACTAATGAGCTCTGAGGTCTGGGTTTCTAAGGTGTGACAGATAGGGGGTGCTATCGCTCCCTTGAACCCCTGTCCAAGACTCCAGACACCAGGTAAAAGTCCAATAATCGACTTTATTCAAATGCCACAGTGCACAAAGCACCCTCTCCTCCACTATACTCATACAATCACTAATCAATACACAATAAACCAATCCTCCGATTCCCAGACGCGTTGCCACCCTTCCACCCAGCTCAGCTCATTGTCTGGGAGTCCCCATGGTCCTTTTATAGTACCCGACCCGGAAGTGTTCTCATCCTTTAGTCCATAATTCCTTATCACTTCCGGGTCAGATAAAACTCCTTTTTCTCACCCCGGAAGTACATCATTCCTTCCGTTCATATGACTTGGAAGTACTTCCGGGGCATAGGGCAAATAACACTCCCCAAGCCTCCCTATAGTGGCTCCTGGTGGCCCCTATGGTATCCAGCAGGGCTGTCCATAAAAACTACAATGTCCATGAGGCTCTGCTGGAATTCGGAGACCTTCCATGCCGCTGTGAGGGCTCCCTCTGGCGGCCTGGGGGTATTGCCCGGGATACAAAGCCGGCCATGGACCACAAAGGTAAAACAGTTTGAGACATTAATTGGGGTGTTTAGTTACGTGCTGATTAGCACATGCAAGTAAGAACTTCATTGTACTCTGCACAGGTCAAAATACTGACCCCATATACGTTATGTCACAGCTGGGGTTTGTTCTCTGACTTAGCTGTATTTTCCTTTTTATTACTGCTTTTGTTATTTTTGAAATATTTTGCAAGACTTTTTTTTGTTTTTGTTTAATGTTGCATTTGAAAATGTAATTTAATCCTCATGCATTGTGTATTGCTTCATCTAAGTGACATTGTGTTTGATGGGTGAGGCCAAGAGGAGCAGCCACCATGACATCATAACTGTGGGACCACCGTCAGCCTTTATATTGGGGTGGAATGAAGGAATCCAGCAGAGCGTCACTGAGAGCTGCAGAGTGCCGATCTTTTGGAAGTAGTGCTTGGCTTTTTATGATTTATTGGATTTTGCCTTTGGATTATTTTTTTATGCTTGTTTGCCATTTTTGTTTATTTTGTATCTTATTTTTGCCTATTTTTTACCTTCTCGTTGTTTTTCTTTCTTTTTTGATTTGTAGTGAATACATTCTTTATGTGCGGTGGGCTGGCACCCTGCCTGGGGTTTGATTCCTGCCTTGCGCCCTGTGTTGGCTGGGATTGGCTCCAGCAGACCCCCGTGACCCTGTACTTAGGATATAGCGGGTTGGATAATGGATGGATGGTTGGATACATTTTTTATTTACTGTATAAAGATTCTTCATTTGCCTTCATCCTATTAAGCCAGAGGTTTTTACACTTTCCTCTCCTTTGAAACACATTTTTATGTATTTGGGACATTTAGGAGCATTTTTGCACATTTAAAGCCAGTGTCGCATTTTATGCCTGCCCCAGAAAGCCTTAAAGCCTGCCTCTTGAGTTATGGGTCTGGCTGCCTGAAGTGAGACCTATTTTTGGGCAGACTAGTGAGGTCCTGGTCTGGCTTTTTTTGTGTATTTTGCGGCCTGTGCTTTCTTTTGCTATGTTTGTGCTGTAGGCACACAATATATCTATAATTAAGTGTTATTCATCATTAATACGTGTAAGGCATAAAAGTACTTTGACTGTACAAAGTATTCACCACTTGGAGATTTTCGTATATGCTGTAATACAACTTTGAATCATAGTTGATTTTATTTGGCATGCTTGACATTGATACTTTTAATATCAACATAAAAGCCGATCGTGCCAAAGTGGCATAAATTACTGTTTTATCTTAGTAAAGGCTTTGGGATAAATTTCCTTAAAACCTAAATCCCTTTTTTCCAAATCCAGATTCTTTTCCTCTAGACTACAATTATATGTTCCCCCTGTCTATTCTAACACTTCCCAACCTTTACAAATATAAAGTTCATAGTTGCAGTGCACTTCCACTCAAGACTATAGTGTACTCGCTATACTCGTACTACTTCTTACACCCTTGATTGACCCGGCTGAGAAAAGAACTCAGTTTCTCAGCTGCCAGCAATAAAATAGAACAAAACGTACAAACAGGAAAACAGGCTTAGTAAATTTAAATCTTTAAATATTATCATTAGTGCCATAAATCAAACACAAGATACAGATGTGGGTTTCCAACCCATAGAACCGTGCCAGTCCAAGATGTGTAGTTTCAGGCGACAGAGAAGCTTGTATTTATACTCGCTCTACTCTGTTGTTAGATCTGTGCGTTTTCTCTCTTATGCACTCTGGTCTGCTCTCTTCCTGGCCAGCTTATTGTCTGACTTGATACAGATTACTAATTTAATGTTCCTGTCCCAGTCATTTGCTTGGGCTCATAAATCTAAAACCTGTCTCTCATCCCTCAAGCGTTCTACCTGAAGGTGAAAGTGATGCTGATGCTTCTAAAACCTCTCCTTGTCTCCAGTATTTGGAGCTCATACATCTAAAGCCACACTTTTGAGGACACAAATAAAGTATTGAAGCAGTCGCTTGTAAACTATGTCAAAAACAGCAGATTATCTTTCAGTGGTAGTGGGGGGGTCACAGCAAAACACTCCTGTGCCCTGAGGTTTCTAGAAGGAAAACATCCTGTGTGGCCCCAGTACCAAAGGAAGGGCATTCCAGTGATCCCAAGAACTTCACACAAGTTGCACCTATTGCAAACATCATGAAGGCCTTTGAGAGGCTGCCCTGAAACAGCTACCATCCCTGGTTTCAGAATATCTGGACCCTCAACAGTTTGTCGACCAGGCTCATATACTGTAGGTGTGGAGGATGCCCTGATCTATGTCTTCAGCAGAGCCTGCCCCCACTTGGACAAAGCCGGCACTACTGTCAGGCTAATGTTCTTTGACTTTCCCAATGCTTTTAACACCATTCTGCCTCATTGACTGGAGAAAAAGCTCAAGGCTATGCATCGCAATGCACTCCCAATCTCCTGGATCATGGACTACCTGACCAACAGACAGCAATTTGTGAGGTTCAAGGGCTGTGTATCAGAAATGGTGGTATGTTATACTGGAGAACCTCAGGGAACTGTCTTGTCTCCCCTCTTGTTTACCTTCTACACAACAGACTTCCAGTACAATATGAGAGCCACTCAATCCAGTACAATACCAGTATCAATCTCAGATGTCTCCTTCATTATAGGCTGCATTAATAATGGAGACAAGTCAAAGTATAGGAGGCCTGTTGAGGACTTTGTCTTGTTGTGGCAGGGAGAACAACCTGTGGTTCAACATCAGCAAGACAAACAAGTTGGTGGTGAATTCCCAGAATGCCTGAGAGACTCTGAGACCAATCACCATCCAGGGGAAGGACATGGAAGTGGTGCAGAGCTGTAAGTACTGTACTTGGGAGTTCGCATACACTGCAAACTGGACTGATCTGATATCACTGTGGTCCTGTACAAGATGGACAAGAGCAGACTGTACTTCCTAAGGACACTTAGGTCTTTTGATGTGTTTAGCAGACTCATGGTAACGTTTTACCAGTCTGTGGTAGCCAGTGCACTGTTCTCCAGTGTGGTCTCCTGCGGAAGTAACTTCTAAAAGATGCACTGTGCCTCATCATGGACATTATCAGGAAAGCCTGCACCTTCACAAGACTAACCATGGACACACTAGAAGGCGTTGTAGAAAAGAAGGTGATGACAAAATTGGATGCCATCATGAAAAACCCCTTCATCCCCTCCAGGAGGCACTCTCTTGGAGCACCCAGAGCATGGTGAGGTAAGAAGAGCCTCTGGGGGTCTTTCCTGCTCACTGCTATTAGGCAATTCAGTGCTTCATCCCAACACCCCCTATTAAATACTTACACTCTTTAGTTTGCTATTTCTGAACAAATATACATTTATTTATTTATCAATCTATTGATTAATTGTAATTTTTGTCCTGTAATTTTACTATTAAATGTCTTAAGATGGTGAGCTTGAATTGTATGTTTTAAAGAAGGAAGCTGCTCTCAGACAGTGAGTATACAGCATATGATATCCTAAGTGAAAGTGTAACAAAGGCCATTGTAAATGCAGAGTTTTTACGAAGGCACATTCCCATGGTAAGAACAGCTGTGTTTTATGAGGTTCCAAGCGATTCTGGTATAACCCAAACACACCCCCAGGGCCGCCAATGGCCAGGTTTTTGGAATGCTATTACTGATGAGACTTTCGGTTAAGTGCTGCTCTGGGGTGTGCAGTTTGTGGTTGGGGGCTGGAGGCATTCTGAGATCTGCTTGTTGTTTGTGTCATAGGAGTGCTACACTGTGACCCCCACCTTCACTGAACGGGACTCTGCTGTTTCTGACGTGGAGTACAAGTGACTGGTTTGATGCTCTTTTTGTGTCATCAGAAGCTTGTATTCAGTTGTATGAACTCCAAATATCTGAGACAAGGACAGATTTTAGAAGCACGAGCATTTCTTCCCCCTACAGAAGAAAGCTGGGTGATGAGAGACAGGTTTTAGATTTTTGAACCCAGACAAATCCCTGGAAAAGGAACACTAAGGGAGTAAGCCATATAAAGGCAGACAATAAGGACAGCAGACCAGATAGAGAGCACAAGAGAGCAGAGCCGCCCTTTCCTGCACGCACATCATGCATTGAATGTGGGGCCCATGACTGAAAGACTGATTCTTCCCATGGACCTCTGCAGCACCACAATTTAGGAGCTATGCAAAACAGCCAATTATCACTTGGTTTACTTGAGTTGAATCAGATAACTCCTCCCACAACCCTAATCTTAACCACAGTGTAACCGGGCATATCGTACTGTATGATGTACAGCAACAACCGCCTCAATGAGGTGGAGCTCTGGATGTCCACAACTAGAATCGATTGGCTCTTTCATGAATCGTCAAATTAATGTAATTGACAGTCACCTGTTGTAATAATTTTCCATTAATGAGCGGAGAGATGGCTTCAGAAGAACACCAGTCAGGAGCACAGAAAAGGAAAACAATGAAAGCATGACAAGCAACTCATGCAGCACTTGTAGGCGTATTTAAAAATCTAAGTTGGTTCAAGTTCCAATAAGCTAGCCAGCTTTTCAGCATTTGACTCTCCACTATAGTGAGCGGTTTACTGGAGTAACAATGGAGTAGCATTATGTGTATTCGTTTTGATGTCGAGTGTTTAACAGATATTACCTGACATGTGGTTGTGGATTATTTATTACCGACATGTAGACCTCAGGACCAGTACTTGATGTTCCAGGCTGCTTAAGTTAGTCAAGTCTGATTGGGGCAGCAAGCGCAGTTATACAGTTCTCATTCTGATACGTATTGGTGAAGGAGGAGTTGAGTCAGAAGGCAAAGCTCTTGATGCACCCATCAATCTACAGTGCATCCCTACCGTCACTTACGGTCATGAGCTTTGGGTAATGAGATCACGGGTACAAGCGGCCCAATTGAGCTTTCTCCACAGAGTGGCTGGGCTGTCTCTTATAGACAGGGTGACATCTAGGAGAGTCTAGGTGCAGGGGTGTTGACTCTCTGCATTGAGAGGAGCCAAATTGAGGTGGTCTGGGCATCTGATATAAATGCCTTCTCAATGTGGAGGTTTTACGGGGACAACCGGCTGAGAGGAAGGTACCAGACTTGTCTCAAACTGTAGCATGGTGCTGTGCTCACCAGCAGTGACCCAACAGATTCTCGATCTTCACATCGTTCTTTTATAATGTAATTCATTATTCTTAGAAAGGAGAGCCTGCTTCAGCTGCACCTGTTGCAGATCATGTGTTGTGTTAGGAGGAGTAATAGAAGTGTTGAGACCCTGTGCTCTGCAGCAGATTGTCGCCCTGTTTCACAGTTGGTTCCTGCTGGGATGGCCCCTGGTCGTGTGACCCTTCAATCAGTCCAAAGGATTGAGAAAGTAAGTGGATGGAAGGATGAGAGTATGAGAAAGGAATTCCGTTTAATAAATGATGTCAGAGAGAAATAGAAAATTAAACTGAATACGAAAGTGTACATATGCTCTACATAAAAATCAATCTTTCCATACTATCTGGACATTGATAGATGAATACATATAAAGTTCTTCACTTCTGCTTCAATAATCCCACTGGTGACGCATTAAAACCAGTTACCAGTAGAGGCAAGTGAAACAAAAGCTCCATTTCAAACCAGACGATTCACAAACCACGACAGCCGAATGAAGAGCCACTGGGCATACTGGTCACTTTTTGGACATTTAGCGATGTGATAGGAACTTTGATCTCCTCTTCAGAATCAGGCCAGTCTGTTTAAAACACCTGTTTTCTGTTGTTGCACTCCTGTCGAGCTCACGTTGGACATTCAGGTTCAGTTTAGTTAACTCTGCCTGCGGGCACTGCTTTTGTCAGTCCCACCCTGTAGTCCCGCCTGCCAAGTGCTCTTATAAAACATTTAATCACCTGTGTGATGCCGTGCCTCACCCCCTTTGTTCTGCCGCTGGAGCGAGAAACCGAAGCTTTAAAGCCTACAGTTGTTCGGATCTATGCTGTCCCCCTATGCCAATGGAAAATGAGCCATGAATGAGAAAATGCGTTTGGAATGTTGCTGGCGGGGGGGCTTCTATTCACATAAATTCTTTTTTTAAAGCCATATGGAAGAAAGAAACAATTGAGAGCTAAGCCAGAGGCATCCATGTTGTGTGTACAGTAAGGAGCACAAATTCCACTCTTGGCCTAGCAGCATTAACAACATCCCAAAAGGCTGGAGCCCCACGGATGGACTATTTCTGTGGAATTTTCTAGAAACTTCATAAGAATAGTATTGCCATTATCTTCCCTGACTTTGTCTTCGTGTATATTTAAAATTACAAAAATATATCACACCATGGGAGGACAACCTCAAGCATAAGTTTCTACCTACATGGATGCTCCTCTTGAAGCAGACGGAGCACAAATATCATAATGACCACAAGGTGTGAGACATGGAGGAATGAGATTAGCACTCTGACTTTAGTGGGAGTTGACCCTTAAAAGGACCACTGGTTGCTTTACGACCAAACCCACAGTCTCCTTCATTGACTGGCCTGCATTGCTACTCCACACACTCCCGACTACCTCATCCTGTAGCTGTCCTTACCTGTCACTGGCTTGGCCTTACTCCGATTTACCTGGGGTCAGTGGCAACACCATCTACGACAAGTTTCCCATCCAAATCCAAATCCAGGATCCTGCTAGCAGCTATGCACCCAAGCCGATGGGCTATAGCAGCTGAGGAGCGGTCTTCTGCCCACGGTTCTCTTAAGTTGTCTGTCTCCCCTAAAGCTCTGAGGGGTTGTTTTTATGGCCAGCTCCTCCAGGTAGCCCTGACCCTTATGATAGTCCTGAGAAACACATCCCTCCCAGGTCTGCACCAAGGACATTCTAATATAGAGTATATACAGTATACCTCGTAGACCTCACACAAATACAAGGATGCCAGGTACAAAATTAAAATTTGTTTCACTAGTTCTGTATTCTTTGTGCTTCCATATTTTCTTAAATGTACAAAACATAACTGAAATTGCATTCACGTTTCTTTCCGGGTCATTTATACCTCAGCTAGAACCGAATGTTAACACAGATAAGGCACCCAGGTGACTTAGCTGGCTGGACTCCTGTGCCTTCACAAAACAGTCCGGCCCCTCCGCTTTTTGAAGTGCTAAAATCTTTCATTTTACCCCACATCAAGCAACACTCAGTACCCCAAAATGACAAAGCAAATACAGGACTTTAGAAATGTTTCCAATTTTTTTTAAATAAAAAACTGAAATATCCACATTGACACAAGTATTCAGACCGTTTATTCAGTTCTTAGTTGAAGCGTCAGACTGAAGTCTTCTTGGGATGACATGACAACCTTTGCACACCTGGATTTGGGGATTTTCTTCCATTCTTTTCTGCAAATCCTTCAAGCTCCGTCACACTGGATGGAGACCATTGTTGGACTGCTGTTTTCAGGTCACTCCAGAGTCGTTTGATTGGGTTCAAGTCCAGGTTCTGGTGGGGCAACTTAATAGCATTCTCTGAGTTCTCCCTAAGCCGCTCCTGTGTTGTCTTTTCTTGGTGCTTAGGATCATTGTCCGGTTGGAAGGTGGACTTTTAGCCCAATCTGAGGTCCAGAGTGCTCCAGAGTAAGTGTTCATTAAGGACGTCTCTGTACTTTGCTCTGTTCAGCTTTCCCTCAACCCTGTCTGTCTCCCAGTCCCTGCCACTAAAACACAATCTCACAGTATGATGCCACCACCACCACCATGCTTCACTATAGGAGTGGTATTGCAGAGATGAAACATGGTGCCTAGTGTCCTTCAGACATAATGCTGATCTTCGTTTCATCAGACCAGAGAATTTTAATAGTCTGAGAGTCTTTTAGGTGCCTTTTTGCAAACTCCATAGTGGCCTTCATTTGTTATCTGGCCACTCTGCTACAAAGCCCAGATTATTGGAGTGTTGCAGTTATGGTTATCCTTCTGGAAATTTCTGCCATCTCGACACAGGTTCTTGTGTGCGCAGCCGGAGTGACCATTGGGTTCATTGTCATTTCTCTTATCATGACCCTTCTCCCCCAAATGCTCAGTAAGCCAGGTCGCCAGCTCCATTCAAGAATTATGGTTGCCACAGTGCTCTTGGAAACCTTCAGTGCTGCAGGATTTTTGTAGCCTTCCCCAGATCCATGCCTTGCCACAATCTCATCTCTAAACTCGTCAGGCAGTTTCTTTGACCCCATGGCTTGGTTTTAACTTGGATACACGTTGTCATCTGTGGGACCTTCAATAGACAGGTGTGGGCCTTTCTTGATCATGTCCAATCAATTGTTTTGACCACAGGTGGACTCCAAACAAGGTGAAGAAACATCAATAGAATGGGATGCAACTGATGCAACTCCAAATGTCTTAGCAAATACTTAATGTGATATTTCAGTTTGTTATTTTTAATAAATTTGCAAAAATTCTTAAAATTCTGTTTTCAGTTTGTCATTTTGGGGTATCAAGTGTTGTGTGATATGGGGAAAGATTCATTGACATGATCTTAGCATAAGCCTGCAACATAACAAAATTTGACTAAATTAAAGGGGTCTGAATACTTCCTGACGGTACAGTAAATTCTATACATATGAGCAGTGAGTGAGGATGCTTGTAGACCCTTGAAGTGGTGAAAGATTGTGCCGAAGACAATCCAATGACCTCTGCATTAAAAAGTGAGCAGGCTTTGACACCTCCGAAGAGGAAACGGTGCATAGGCGCCACCTCCTGGACACCTTCTGAAATTGCATGAATATTTAGAGCCCATGCTGCAAGCCGTTCGTATGGTCAGTTTCCAAAAAAAAGTCGGGTCGCTGTGTAAAATGTAAATAAAAACAGAATACAATGATTTGCAAATCATTTAAAATAAAATTTAAATAGAATAGAAGACAACATATCAAATGTTGAAATTGATGCAAATTATTGATTTTTGAAATAAATATATCCTTATTTTGACTTTGATGGCAGCAACATGTTTCAGAAAAGACTGGAAATGCGTAATGCAAAAAGTTAATTAGTTAATTGGTAACAGGTCAGTAACACGATTGGCTATAAAAGGAGCATCTCAGAGAGGAAGAAGTAAAGATGAGGAGGGTTCACCATTTTGTGAAAGACTGTGCATGCAAATACTGTAAGAATTTAAGAATAACATTACTAAACACAAAATTGCATCTATGGTACAGAAAACCAATTTAAAAAATTCAGCACTCAAAAGACAAGGCCAAAAACCAGCATTAGAGGGTCTTCAGGCAGTCAGGCAGCAGTGCATTAAAAACAGACCACTGCAGAATCACTGCATGGAGCACTTCAGTACAATACAATACAATACAATACAATTTATTTTTGTGTAGCCCAAAATCAAACAAGAAGTGCGGCAATGGGCTTTAACAGGCCCTTACTTTTGACAGCCCCCCAGCCTTAACTCTCTAAGAAAACAAAGAAAAACTCCCAAAAAAACCCTTGTAGGGGAAAAAAATGGAAGAAACCTTGGGAAAGGCAGTTCAAAGAGAGACCCTTTTCCAAGTAGGTTGGGCATGATGTGGGTGACAAAAACAGGGGGTCAATACAATACAATACAATACATAGAACAGAAGACAAGTAATCCTCAATACAATATAATAGTGCAATACAAATATTAGAAGTACAGAGCAGAATTCAACAGTAGATGATATTACATAATACAATTTGGATTTGTTCAGAGTCCTGGAGAGCTTGGCCTTCAAGCTGCCTCCCCTATTGGCCATTCCACAGCTGAGTCAGTGCTGGGCCAGCCAATCCGATGAAAGGATCCCTCTACCTCATGATTCCTGCGATCCTCCATCAGAGATGACTTTACCTTAGGCAGGCAAAACAACTTGGCAGGTGGGCCCTGGCACTGAGTGCCACACTTGAGTACTGAGAAGAGAAACAGAATAGGTGAGGGTTAGTAACAAATTATAACTCTCATGTTGCTTATGTATTAGTGCTAATGACTAACAACAGAAATGCAGTCTGTACAGCAGCTCTAGTCAGGATATGCTAAACTGAAGTAGCGAGTCTTTAGCCAGGATTTGAAAGCTGAGAGCGAAGGGGCATCTTTTATAGTAGCAGGCAGTCCATTCCACAGTTTAGGGGCCCTGTAACTAAAAGCTCGACCTCCCACTGTTATTTTATTAATCTTTGGTATCATAAGCAAACCGCCATCTTGAGATCTTAATGTGCGCTCTGGTTTGTAAGTCATGATAAGTTCAGACAAGTAAGTCGGACCTTGGCCATTATATATATGTTTATATTATATATTATAATACATATATTATATATACAGTATATTATAATATTTATATGTTAAAAGGAGGATTTTGAAATCTGCCCTAAACTTAACCGGGAGCCAGTGTAAGGATTTAAGAACTGGAGTTACAGTATGTGTTTGTATTTTCTTGTTCTTGTAATAATTCTTGCAGCAGCATTTTGAATTAACTGGAGGCTGTATAAAGAACAGTTTGAACATCCAGTGAACACCGCATTGCAGTAGTCAGTCCTACTAGAGATAAATACATGAATTATGCTGCTTATTTAGAAAGTACCTTAATTTCCCAACATTTTTAAAATGGAAGGAAAACAGTACCATTAAAAGAAGAAACCATATATAAACTTGATCCAGAAACACCGCCACCTTCTCTGGGCCTGAACTTATGTAAGGTTAACTGAAGTGAAGTGGAAAACTGTCCTGTGGTTTGACAAATCAAAATCTGAAATTCTTTTTGGAAATCATGGACACCACATCCTGCAGGCTGTAGAGAAGACAGACCTTCCAGATTGTTATCAGCGCGCAGTTCAAAGCCAGCATCAGTGACGGCATGGGGCGCATGAGTACACATGAAATTAAGGTACTATTAATGCCGGACAATATATAAAGCTTTTGGAGAACCACATGCTGCCAGCCAGATGACGTCTTTTTATGGGAAGGCCTGCACGTATTACAATAGCATGACACTGTAGTGCTAAACTGGCCTGCCGGCATGGCAGACCTGTCACCCTTTGACAACATTTGATGTATCATGAAACAAAAAATACAACAAAGGAGACCCCCGAAGTGCTGAAATCCAATATCAGGCAAGAATGGCACAACCTCTCACTTTCAGAACAACAGCCACTGGTCTCGTCAGCCCCCAAACGTCGTTACAACACAGCAGTAAACCTGCGTGCCTCTCTCTCAACACTTTTGACACGTTTTGCTGGCATCAAATTTAAAATGCGCATACATTCTTCAAAGAAAAAAAACACACAATTTATCAGTTTCCACATTTGTTGTTTTGTGCCATTTTCAATTAAATATAAGGTTTACAGGATTTGCAAATCATTGTATTCGGTTTTTATTTAAATTTTACACAGCATTCCAACTTTTTTGGGAACAGGGTTGTATAATCTTCCACCTTCTTTAAATGTATTTTTACCCTTTTTAACATTTAAATATTTAAAGCAGCAAGCAATTCAGATGTGTGAGTTGGAAACTGTTTGCAGGTCAGGGGTGCTGCATTGGCTGACATGGTCCACACGTGGCGACGCAGGGAGGGCACTGCTGTCCAAGTACCCAGAATCCCAAGTTCAAGTCCTTCACCCTGCCATTGTCTTTGTGCTGTTTGCATGTCATCACCGTGGTTTTCCTCTGGGCACCACCATTTTAGTCCCACCTCACCAAGGACAGTATGGGTGAGAGCGTGAGTGGGCCCTGATGGTGGGGGTGTCCTGCCTTGTTCCCAGCTCTGACCCGTGAATATGAATGGGATTCTGGCTGTCTGAGGATGTTATTATTTTGTTAATTCACACTTAAAATCAGCTCCTTGTTAGATAAAGTGCGGCACAGTCATGCGGTGGGCTCAGTGATCCCGGGTTTGACCTTCATCCTCATTTCTGTCTCTGCTGAGTTTGTCTGACTATTTTCCATTTCTGCGTATTTTTCCTTGTGATCTTTATTCCTCCTAAATTCTGAAGATGTGCATATGCTATTAATCGGTGACTTTAAATTGGCAAGATCTGAGTGCGTTCTACATTATATGATGTTACTAACTAAGCGTGCTGATTGCTGAGGTGTCAGCTAGGTTAGTTGGCTAGGGCAGGGGATGTGGGCCTGAAATAGTGCAATAATGGCCGCTTCAGCCAGAAGGTGTTGTTGTGTGACAGCCACTGACTACTGAATGAGAGCTGTGAGCTGTGCTCGCTGCAGGGAGCACCTGCTATGATCTGAGACCTTTAAGTATTTATTGTATGTGTTTTGCTCAAACATTTTTAATAAGCAAGAATGTTTTGGGTTTTTTTTTGAGGACCTGAATTTGATTCTAGCATTTATTTTTCAGTTTTCTTTGCACTTTATCAGATGTTTACCTAGTTGTGCTGTTTCAGTTGCCATTGTGTTTTCATAATGGTGGCTGTTAGGTTCAAACTCATAAAGGCACTAGGATTTCACATTTGGGTGGGCCTAAATTTGTCATGGGTAGGCTTAATGTTGTCATTGTTACAGTCATTAAAAATATTGAAGTGATATCATACTAATGCAAATGGAATTTTTTTGCATGTCTAGTTTGAAAGGTTTTTCTTAATACTAATTTGAGTCCACTTACAAATGGCAAAGATAAATTGATTGCCTACCCTTTGTTGATTCATAAGACAGACCAACCCATCTCGAGGCACATATGGCTATGGTTATAATTTTGATCATCCATCCATCCATTATTCAACCCGCTATATGCTAACTACAGGGTCACGGGGGTCTACTGGAGCCAACACAGAGCGCAAGGCAGGAAACAAACCCTGGACAGGGCGCACCCCACCACAGTAATTTTGATCAGTATAGTATTATATAAACGCAGACACTCTGATTACCATTATGTGATTATTTCCAATTTGTGTATGCTTTTCTGATACGTGTGCTTTCAGCCTCTGAATGCACAAGTAAATCTGTCCTCAACTAAAATATTACAAAAATAACAAAACTGCATCTTTTGATATCCCGTATTAAGCCCGGACACTGTTATCTGTTGTATCAATGAGCCACACAGGTTCACGCCGTACTGGCCACAGCAGAATTTGGAACCTTTAACACCGATTGAGTTGGTGGCTCGTGGATTTCAATCGGTGACCTGGCCGATCCTTCTTCATTTGCTGACTGGGTGGCTGTTGATTTTCCAGCGCACTCAGTGACAGAGTTAGAAGCACTCATTACTAGAATGAACACAGCTAGATAGATAGATAGATATGTGAGGTTGCCCCTCTGCCAGATGTCTACAGAGAACAGAAGGTAAGACTTGTTTAGATGTCAGTATATGTCTGAAGAAATAGAGAAGTTTAAAAAAGTTATTTAGCTTGTATCTGCTCTTCTACTTGCTTCTACTTTGCCAGTATAAAGTTGCCAGATTAAGCTAATGTATACATCACTGGAGTGTGGGAGGAATCTCAAGTGCCCAGAGAAAGCATAAGGAGAACAAACACATGTGACAGACCGTGAAAATGCTTGTTTTGAACTCGGTGCTCTGGAACTGTGATGCAGTGGCACTAACTTCTGTGCCACCATGCAGGCTTACATAATACAAGAGATAGATAGATAGATAGATAGATAGATAGATAGATAGATAGATAGATAGATAGATAGATAGATAGATAGATAGATAGACAGGTACTTTATTAATCCGAAGGTGAAATTCTCATACTCCAGCAGCAGCATACTGATAAAAAACAATATTAAATTAAAGAGTAATAAAAATGCAGTTAAAACAGACAATAACTTTGTATAATGTTAACGTTTACTCCCCCGGATGGATCTGAAGAGTCTCATATTGTGTTGGAGGAACGATCTCCTCAGTCTGTCAGTGGAGCAGGACGGTGACAGCAGTCTGTCGCTGAAGCTGCTCCTCTGTCTGGAGATGATCCTGTTCAGTGGATGCAGTGGATTCTCCATGATTGACAGGAGTCTCCTCAGCGCCCGTCACTCTGCCACAGATGTCAAGCTGTCCAGCTCTGTGCCTACAATAGTGGTCAGATTTTCACTTGCCACTGGGAGATTACTGAACTCTTCAGGGCCGACATCAGACTCTGAGCTCTGATTTTGTTTCCTTTCGCTAATAAAACCTAAAACTGCTGTTTGTTCACGTTTCCCTCCACCAAGACGTAGCACAGGAGTAGTCATGGGCGATTCGCAAACTATTTTTTTCAGTGAACTATACAAATCGATTTAGTGGAGCTCAATGGGAGTGCAAAGTGACTTCAGTAAGTTAGTAGCTGATAGCCTCCTGTTAACATCACATGTTTTGAGTGGCAATATTTTAAAACAATCTTATTTTCTAAACCTTGTTATGCAGACGTACGCTGTGTAATTTCCATCCATATACAGTATGTGCTTTCCAGATACTTTTTTAAGAGTTACGCAAACTTTTGTAATGATAAACACTGATAATTTTGCTGTTGTAGTGTATTCTTTAATGGAATTTTATTATGATGCCTGGTCATGTGAATATTGTACTAACTGGCTAGCCATCGCTCACCCCTTCACCACCTAATATGAAGGGAATCAGTACAGTGGTTCAAGATTGTTATTTTAAAATGAGTTCATCAAGAACACGGGGGCACAGTTGGAAACTTGTTAAGGGTACATTTCGCACAAACATTAGGAAGTTTTTCTTTACACAAAGAACGATAGACACTTGGAATAAGAGAGCAAGTAGTGTGGTAGACAGTAGGACTTTAGGGACTTTCAAAACTCGACTTGATGTTTTTTTGGAAGAAATAAGTGGATAGGACTGGCGAGCTTTGTTGGGCTGAATGGCCTGTTCTCGTCTAGAGTATTCTAATGTTCTAACAGCTCATGTGTGGAGAGCATACTGGCACAAAATGGCTGCCATCACATCATCCATGTAGATGCTACACATTAGTGGTGGTTGAAGTGTCTCTGCATTCACTGTGTAAAGTGCTTTTATTATAGTGAGATATAAATGTAAAGAATTATTATTATTTAGGTGCTTTCCCTAAGTAGCATGTTCCACGGGTGTGCATATGTTAACTGGAGGAAGGGGAGAAGTGCTTTCCCTGGTTGGATATAATAAAGAAGCTGTCTGATTGTTTTTTTAATACATCACAGCTATGTAAGTTTATAATCGACTGATATTTTTATCAAGAGAGATGTGTACTAAAATGCATGTATGCTGTACTGGTTAATTTTCATTAGATGAAAAAAAAAATTAAAAACTTAAGCTACAAGGTGAGCCAATTTTGGAAAGTGGGTGGGCCTCGGCCCCCACAGACTTGACATTAGCATGTGCCTGGTTTGAGTCCTGTTGTTAGGACCACTGCCCACATTGCCAGAGGCGTGCCCTGATGGTAATCATGTGGTGCTTGTGATTTTAAAGGAAGTTTGAACCTTCTTCTGATTGAATTGAAGTCACTTCCAGGTAGAAACTCAGTGTCTTCTAATAGGTGAGATGTTCTGCCCATCTTAGTTGTCATTCCATGAATTACAGGCCTTTGTCCTTGGTTGAGTCCATTTCATGCATTCTGGTTCGAGAGGTCTGCCGATGGGTCTCTGGCCTGATGTCAGTGCCACTCTGACTTACACCTTTGCTCTCAGGTGAAGTCCAGGCAGATAGCGGTACAAGCTGGCATTCAGTCACTTAGGCTGCAGAGCATGAGGTTTTTTGTGCAGATTGATTCCTGCACTCCTGTTAAATCAACTTTCTTAACTGGCCTGGTGTGCTACAAACGCCTACCAGAATGGGCACTGCCCAACTTGTCCTACGATAGGTTAACACTTTTTATAGTCAGTTAGTAAATTTCAATTTATTTTGCTGTGCATGCACCGTTACTTTTGTTTCATTTTATCATTGTGACAGTCATCTTTCTGTTTCCATTTTAATTTCAATTTCCAAATCAAGTTTTCTTTTGAAGATGTTCATGGCTTTGGGCACATTATTGGCACTTGCAATGCTGTTTCCTCACATGACTGATGATGCTGTGGCCCATGATAATGTCACACCGATAGTATTTAAGATGTCCAAGTATATGAATAAACTAGCCCAGTGAAATGCTCATTTAATAAAATGGGCACAATGGTAGAATGATAAATCTGTCTTTTTCAAGTATGTCATGCTTTTAGGAATCTCTGCTCATTAGATATGCTAGCCCTTATGTCCCTTTATCTTTGTACGCCTTTAGACTTTGTTCTTTGGACATTTTGGCCCATACAGGCAGACAGGACTTTTTCAACTAAGAGATTTGCCTCTTGTTTTGGTCTTTGTCAATTGATTTTTGCTACTCCTATAAATCAAAGAGTCAAGCTCTATGGAGGTTCCTGTGCAAGTTAAAAAAATTGAATCTGTTATCCATCCATTCATCCTTTCTCCAACCCGCTATATCCTAACACAGGGTATAGGGGTCTGCCGGAGCCAATCTCAGCCAGTACAGGGCGCAAGGCAGGAACAAACCCCGGGCAGCGTGTCAGCCCACCACAATAATCTGTTTGTGAAGGAAACCCGGGCATCAGCAAGCCCAAACCCCAGCACGAACACACAAGCACAGTCCCGGGTTCAAATAAAGGTTGATTTATTAACCAAATCCTCTCAAGTTTATCACAATAAAAACAAAAAACTGTTTTTTTTTTTCTCCTCACAATAATTTTCTCACCACCACGCTGCCCTCCTCCAATCAAGTGTTGCCTCTCTACCTCCCAGTTGCCATTTGCCTGGATAAGGGAGTGCAGTTCCTTTTATTACAGACCCGGCAGGACTTCTGGTGCCAGGGCGATCACTCGATTGAAGTTCTTCTGGGTCACACGGAAGTCCATCACAGTAGGGAGATTGTCTCCCTACAGCGCCCACTTGCGGTACCCCATGACCCCAGCAGGGCTGCCCTGCAAGACTACATTTCCCAGCATGACCTGCTGACTTCCCACTGGGTACCGATAATCTAGATTGCTGGGGGAATAAAAAAATCCCAGCAATATCTTTTCTTTTTAATGGGCTGTCTATCCACCCTTTCCGGTCCTTCCAGGTCTGCTCCGTCTTCTGGCCGGGATGCCCATCCAGCCCATGTGTCATCTACAATATTCATTGTAGTAGTCAGTGAATACAGGCAACGTAGCTAGGAGATAATGGAAAGTAATGCAACACCAGTGTCTCTCAGTCAGCACAGTAAAGAAATGGACAACCTAGACTGGTAAAGTCCTAATTAATTTTAGAAGAAAGATCTAAATAAGCAGAAACAGTTAGTCTCCACCTTTCCTGTTTCACTTTCCTAATTACAGAATATTGTTCAGGTATGTTCACTTTTTTCCCTTTATATTTTAGTCTCAGGTTTTAAAATCATTTACTAGAGCAATGGGCCCTTGAGCAAGGCCCTTAACCTGCACTTGCTCTGTCCTGGGTATGACATTAATCTGCATTCAGTCCTGCAAGCGAGTCCTCCAACTTGCAGGGAAAACTTGGGGGATTTGGTGGCAGGACTGGCACTTTAGCCACCGTTAAAAAAACCTCACAGTGTTACACAGTGGTGTTGAGGTGTCACCCGCTGCACTCGGGTCCCAGTCCAGGTGTAATCAGCGCATGTTCCCAACCTCCTCCTCCTCCTCCTCCTCCTCCTCCTCCTCCTCGATATTTTCTGTATCCAAGGCTAACATTCATACAAAATAGATTTGATCTTTTCCTACATAAAGTTGTGTTTTTCATTATTTCAAAAGCAGAAATCATCTATTAAGCACATCTCTTAAATGTTATCTTAAAGCAGTTTCTTTATATATATCTGAAGTTTCTTTATGATATTTAATGTTAATTAAATTAACACATACATTTCTACATTTGGCTTTAGAGTTGTAATAAAGTGTCCAAAATATTTCATTAGAACATCAAAGTATAGGAAATAAACTAAACCTTCTATCAGCTATGTGGTCAATTAAACAGTAATATTCTACTCTATTTTACGCAGCTAGCCATATCACTTCAACACATGAAGGTCACTCTGGTTCACATTTAAAATACTGTATACACATTTCTTACGTCACAATGACTGGATGGGAGCAGAAATCAATATATCTCATGTAATAAATGTCTTATTATTCACTCTATTTGCTTTTGCTTCACACTATAGCATATTGAAACTCTCCTTTTTGTCAGCTGAATATTACTTTTATTCTAATTATAAGAAAAATGAATGGATAAAGTATAAAAGTATTTATACTTAACAATTTATTACTCATAAATTCCTGCTAAAGTCTTGATGTTTTCAATGCATTTATCAGAGTGTTGGCTCTGTAGAAAAAGCAGTGTACTGTTCTGTTATTTAAACCTATTTTCTTGTATTATTTATACACTTGCCTTGTTGCTAAAGCATATGTCAGCATGGAACAATACCAGAACAGGATGCCAGTCCATTACGGGTTGAGCGCACACCCCACAGTTAATCCAGCACCCGCAAGGAACAAACACAGGCACGGAGAGAACAGGCAAACTCTTAATCCTTCACTTTTTTACTGGAAAACACTTGTGCTATTCACTGCAGCACCATAGCACCTGTCCATTGTAGTTTAAACCTTAGCTAAACTAGATATTAGCCTTTCCCCTTGCGGCTTCGCCCGCATATTAGTGAAACAGGACAGTGAGGAGGGCCTGGCCCAGCTCTCTACTCCTGACATCACTCTTCCCCATCCCCTCGGCCCGCAGCCTCTATCTCAGATTAGTGCGAATATATCGCTCATGCAAGCGAACTATGATTCTTAGCGCAATGAGAGAAGTCGCGAAATCAACCGGAATGTTCAAGCAAATTCTAGAAAAAAGCCCGCTCTAAATGTGTTAAGTAGCTCTCTCATTCCCTAACTAAGCTGAGTTAAGGTCACGCCCCAAGACAGGCGTGTCAGTACGGAGGGCCCCGCCCCCTCCCCGTAGCCCAATGAATCTGTCTCGGATTCGCACTAATAAATCGAACTATGATACTTAGCGTGATGACAGAGGTCGCAAAATCAACCTGAATGTTCAAGCAAATTACAGAAAAAAACCCGACCCTAATCCGTTAAGTAGCTCTCTTGGACAGACATACAAACGGGTCTAAAAAGCTATAAGAAATCTTGTGCTTGGACCACAAAATTTTTAAAACTGTTTCTTAGCGAGCACCTATGGGCCAAGGGTAGCCTACATTCCAAATTTCAAGTCCCAAGTCCTCATGGCTTGGGAGATTTCGTGATGAGTGAGTCAGTGGTACAGTATTTGGCTTTTATACAGTATGTAGATATATATACTTAACAATATTCTAGTCTCTAATTTACATATAAAATGCACATAAATAAAACAAGAACATCTATGATTTCAAAAAACACCCAACCTGACACAAACACATACCACAACTTGTAGTATTTTGTTTTCTGTAAGGAATTGCCTCCTCTGTATTTTATAATTATCAATAGAAAGCTCTTGGATTTGCACTCCTAGACACTAGCGGGTCAGCTGTTCTCACTGTCAGCGCCCTCTGGCTTCAGCAGCGACCCACTCTTTTCACAGGTTTGGGTTGTCTCTTAGCTTCTTACTACCAGCCACTGCTGGATGTGTCCGTGCCCACTCTGGCACTCCAGGAGGATGTATCTGCTGAACTACGCAACCTGTTAGAAGCAGGTATCACTAATACCTTTCAGTGGGTCTCAAACCTAATGATAGAAAAAAAAGACAGAGGGTTTGCGCCTTTGCATTGACCCCAAGGCTATGAACAAAGCAATAATACCAGGTAAATCCCCCCTGCCAATCACCAAGGAGCTCACCCATTTCCATGGCTCTAAGGTATTTTCCAAACTGGACCTTCACCAGGATTACCTGCAGATTCCTCTCTACCCTGAACACAGAGATTTTACCGTCTTGTCACCCACAATGGGGTGCTTCGTTATCCTAGGACACCGTTTGGCCTCAGCTCTGCCCGCAGCTGTTATCAGAAGGTGATGTCTACTGCCTCTGCTGGGATTCCTGGGGTGGTTATCTATCTGGATAACATTGCTGTGCATGGCCTAAACCCAGGTGCCCATGATGAATGCTGCCACAGAGTGTCACCTCACACTAAATGACAATAAATGTGTTTTCTCAATGCCTTCCATTGTTTGTGACTGTCGATGGCCTCTGTCACCTCCAGTCTCATGTGGAAGCAATCCAATGTATCCCTGAGCCCATAAACACAGCCCGGGTGGCCTTCCTTCCTGGAATGACCACCTACTATCTTAGATTTCTTCCACTGTACTGTACCACCACAGCCCCACTATGTCACGTGCTGAGGAAGGACACTCCTTGGTCCTGAACTCCCGCCTGCTCTGAAGTTGTTTGTAGGTACAACTCACATCTTCTCCTTTGATGTCTCTAGTCCTATCTTTGTTACATATGATGGTGTAGTGCTAGGAGAAGTGGTGTCCCAGCTACAAAATGGTGCTAAATGACTAATTGCCTTCACTTCCTTGGCACTACATCCAGATGAACAAAAGTACTCTGTGAGTGAGAGTGAAGCTCAAGCTTGGTGGCACATGTTTCTTTATGGGCCTACATTGATGTTATGCACTGACCATCAGGCACTCACAGCCCCGCTGCCAACACCAGGCACTGGGTACAAGACCCTTAGGATTTACTGCCTGGCCTGTAAATCTGCCCCCACATTTTCATAGACAGGAGTGAACATTAACGTAAAATTATACTGCTGCAATCTCTCCGACCAGTGCACTTACTGCCCTGCCACCGGGACTTGCTAATGCTCCAAAATGGCTGCTAAGTTAAAGCAAGGTTTCGTATGCAAAAATATTGTGAATCCTGACTCTGCGTAAGAAATGGTATAGGCACTTTTCATGGAGTACAAAATCTTCATACATGAGACCCCAGGAAAGCCAGACAAAGGGCAAGGGCGGACGGGCAGGAAGTTTTCATTTTTCCATTTTGGAAAATTTCTTATATTGAACTCTTCTGAAAAATGAAGGGCAGAAGGCAGAGCCCTTGTGGCACTGTCATGGCTGACACATTCGTCAGTGGCAGACCAACAGTTTTGGGGCCCAGATGTTTAAACTGCCAAGGGGTCTCCGTCGCAACCTGCAACAAATTCTGGGTAACCACTGTGGTCTTCTTCAACGGGGTTGTTCCATGACAGATCGCCACAACTGTTTAACAAATTCAGCCTCTTCATATCAGATTCTGATTAAAATTGCTGTACTGGATTATCTCACATGTCAAGGTCATTGGTGTGAATACAAAATTCCTATGCCTTATATTTATTGAGTTATGGGGTGATGAAAATTAAGGGAATGTTATATACAGTGGTGTGAAAAACTATTTGCCCCCTTCCTGATTTCTTATTCTTTTGCATGTTTGTCACACAAAATGTTTCTGATCATCAAACACATTTAACCTTTAGTCAAATATAACACAAGTAAACACAAAATGCAGTTTTTAAATGATGGTTTTTATTATAAAGACATCATGCCAAGATCCAAAGAAATTCAGGAACAAATGAGAACAGAAGTAACTGAGATCTATCAGTCTGGTAAAGGTTATAAAGCCATTTCTAAAGCTTTGGGACTCCAGTGAACCACAGTGAGAGCCATTATCCACAAATGGCAAAAACATGGAACAGTGGTGAACCTTCCCAGGAGTGGCCGGCCGACCAAAATTACCCCAAGAGCGCAGAGACGACTCATCCGAGAGGTCACAAAAGACCCCAGGACAACGTCTAAAGAACTGCAGGCCTCACTTGCCTCAATTAAGGTCAGTGTTCACGACTCCACCTTAAGAAAGAGACTGGGCAAAATCGGCCTGCATGGCAGATTTCCAAGACGCAAACCACTGTTAAGCAAAAAGAACATTAGGGCTCGTTTCAATATTGCTAAGAAACATCTCAATGATTACCAAGACTTTTGGGAAAATACCTTGTGGACTGATGAGACCAAAGTTGAACTTTTTGGAAGGCAAATGTCCCATTACATCTGGCGTAAAAAGAACACAGCATTTCAGAAAAAGAAAATCATACCAACAGTAAAATATGGTGGCGGTAGTGTGATGGTCTGGGGTTGTTTTTCTGCTTCAGGACCTGGAAGGCTTGCTGTGATAGATGGAACCATGAATTCTACTGTCTACCAAAAATCCTGAAGGAGAATGTCCGGCCATCTGTTCGCCAACTCAAGCTGAAGCGATCTTGGGTGCTGCAACAGGACAATGACCCAAAACACACCAGCAAATCCACCTCTGAATGGCTGAAGAAAAACAAAATGAAGACTTTGAGTGGCCTAGTCAAAGTCCTGACCTGAATCCAATTGAGATGCTATGGCATGACCTTAAAAAGGCGGTTCATGCTAGAAAACCCTCAAATAAAGCTGAATTACAACAATTCTGCAAAGATGAGTGGGCCAAAATTCCTCCAGAGCGCTGTAAAAGACTCATTGCAAGTTATCGCAAACGCTTGTTTGCAGTTATTGCTGCTAAGGGTGGCCCAACCAGTTATTAGGTTCAGGGGGCAATTACTTTTTCACACAGGGCCATGTAGGTTTGGATTTTTTCTCCCTAAATAATAAAACCATCATTTAAAAACTGCATTTTGTGTTTACTTGTGTTATATTTGACTAATGGTTAAATGTGTTTGATGATCAGAAACATTTTGTGTGACAAACATGCAAAAGAATAAGAAATCAGGAAGGGGGCAAATAGTTTTTCACACCACTGTACATGCATGATGCATCATAGAATATTGAAATAAAACAGAAAAGACCGCAATCAATAGAATTTTTCAGTTTGAATGCTTATGTGTTTATGGCTAGCCTACATGATACTTTCATTTTTTATTTTAACTATTGTTACACTATATTGTTAATATTATTTTTAAAAAACCCTCCTCATACAGTAGACACCTGAAGGTTTTTAACCAATGTATGCTAAAGTTGTTTCCGGGGCCCCTCTGGGATTAGAAGCCCTAAAGCTTAAGCTTCATTAGTTTTATAACAGATCGACCCCTGGGCATCAGTGAAGTCCACAATGAGACGAGATCTTCTGTTCACTTTACCAAAAAAGAGTGCCTAGGACTTGTGCATGCTTGAAACGTTGTGTAACTTACAGCAAGTATTTTTACGTAAAAGTTTTCAATAACTAATAACATCCAAATACAGAGCCACAGCACTGTACGTCACCACAGGTCGAGACCAGCAGTTTCAGGATGGAGGTTAAGTTTAGGGGTCAGCATGGTTAACGTGTACTCTAAATGGTTAAGATTAGGGGTCATTGATGTTTAGTGTAGTCAGCATGTCAATCAATTTGATTTACGCTGATCTATAAACTTTCTCCAAACTGCTGGTCCATCCATTGCTGCTCTTGGCGCTGATGCTACAATATATAAGGAACCTTTTCAAAGCCCAAAGAACCAATGTCATGTGCACAAAAAGAATGAAATGGTTTTGTGAAGAAGGAACCACTAAACCCAGTAAACTGCTATTACAAAACCATAAGAGTGTAGCTTTATTTTTTAATGACTTGATTTTGCATGGCTCAAGATGCTGTCCTCTCATATTGCTGGCTCTGCTCTTTACATGGTACTTTGAGGTGGCCTGCTATCCTTTAAAGGACTGCTCACCTTTTGTCGCACTATTTGAAAAGGCATGCGACTTTGCAGGCTTGCCATTTATATGGCATCCCTGCCACTGCTGATGTGCCATCTTATACTTGGGTGACTCATTCCTGGCCTATGTCACTTGGCAGCACCTTTACAATATGGACAAAACAGGAATCTGCATGGAAGGCCACCTAGCAGGGTACAACAGATCTGGAAAACCTGAGCATAGTATGCGTTATTGTACGAGGTGTGGCAGAAAAGTAATGAGACTGGCAACACTGCAAGCGATCTGGCAACGCTGCGCTGTTGTCCTTGATAGAGCACGTGTATCAGTACCCTCCCATAGCTCAGTGCGAGTTTCAACTCCTTCCGTTAACTATGTGATTTTTGTGACTGCTATTAGCGAAGCTGTGTTTTTGGTTGTGCGTCACGCAAAATGGAACAGCGGAATTTGGAGCAACGTTGTGCCATTAAACGGCAAGTGTGACGTTTGAAAAGTTAAAACAGGCCTATGGGGAACATTCTTTATCCCGAGCTCAAGTTTTTTGCTGGCACAAATCATTTTTGGAAGGCAAAAAACACGTTGAAGATGAACACCGTTCAGGGAGGACTTCAACTTCGAAAACCAATGAAATCATCAACCGTGTGAACACTCTTGTGAGATCAGACCGTCGTTTAACAATATTGAGTGAACAATTAAATTTGAACAGATTTACCGTTCATCAAATTTTGACTGAACATTTGCACATGCGAAAGGTCTGTGCCAAAATGGTGCCGAAAAACTGCCCTCTCCATAACAGAATTTTTGACCTCAAAAGGCATTCCTGTGGTTCCCCAGCCCCCTTATTCGCCTGACCTCAGTCCGTGTGACTTTTTCTTTTTTCCTAAAGTGAAAAATATCCTCAAAGGACGTCATTTCGAGACTTTAGAAAACATCCAAAAGAGTGTAACGGACATGCTGAAGACCATACCGGTTGAAGACTTCCAGCGCTGCTACCAACAGTGGGAACAACGTCTCCATCAGTGTGTAGCTGCCCAAGGGAACTACTTTGAAGGGTATAACATTGATGTTTGAAAAAAATAAAAACTTTGGTAAATAAAAAATCAGTCTCATTACTTTTCTGCCACACCTCGTATTTAGGAAGAGTGCGTTTGAAAACAGTAACCCTTTGGTATTTATAATTTGTCATCATCTCTTCGAACATGTTACAGAAAATAAAATAAATACAACTCCTTTCTAGGACGTTCATGCCTATGTCATCACCCAGAAAAGCCACTCTGCACTTTTATTTTTTAGGGTGTAGAGAACATACTTCAACAACAGATGGCGACATTTAGCCGTAGTTGTGGCCTGGCATTTACAAACCACACAGGGTGCTTTAACTCTGATCATGGAGGGTCGTGTTGGCTGCAGGTTTGTCTTCTTGCTATTTTCTTCTTCAGTGACCGATTTCTGCTGCAAAATGACATTTTCCACTTCAGTTTTGATGACCTTATTTTTAAGATTTGTTTCTTCTGAATTTATTCTTTCCTCCTTAAATGTCAGCCAAACATAAATGAGATGTGAATTGAGCCAGCAGATCACCAGCTCAGTCGGGGCTTTAAACTCCCACCAATTTCACTCCAACCTGTTTCTTAATTAGAAGCTGGTTTTTGTTGATTAAACTCGCTATTTAATTCCATTGCTTGTTGGTGGTGTAATTCTGCCATGGCAGACATTTCCAAATCTGTTGATTTTCAAAATGTTTTGTGGAACTAAGCAGATCAACGTTACTAAAAACTTCACCTTTCTTTATTTTCAGATTTGTATGTATGATGGACACAGGTTTGCTGGTCATGTGTCACCTCATTTTGCATCTCATTATTGTTTGATTCTAATTACAGAATAAAGAAACACTTTAAGGGGCTTAGTCTTAAATGGCAAGTCAATTAGAAATGAAGGCAAAAGAAGTTCATGAGCAGCAAAAACTGGCTACTAATTAAGAAAACTTTTAGAATGAAAACCTGCAGACACCGAGGCCTTCAGGGTTCAGAGTTGAACACCCCTAGTGTAAGATGTAACAGGAACATGTTCACTTTCTCTCAATTTAAAATATATTTAGTGCACTTTGTAGAGGGAAAATGTAATAATTATAACTAGATGTGCATATCAGACTTCAAATTGGCGAGAGATGTTTTACAGGCGCCAAGTGAAGACTTCTGTTGTTATCAGCAAATCTTTTTACGCTTGTAAATACAGTTACAGGAAAGGAAATGAGCGCAGATTGCTGCCATACCCACATGAGCATGCAATTAACTTAGAAACTGACCCTGAATAAAACACATCAAGATGTTCTCAGCAGCTGGAATTAAAAGGCAAGTGCGACCCTCATGTATTGATTTTGCGAGCCGGCTTGTTTCATTGATGGGACTGCAGCGACCTTCTACCAGTGCAGTTGGGTACGTGGCAGCAATTGACCCCGCAAAAGATGCCAGTCCATTGCAGGACACACACACACACCCATGGGGCCAATTTAGAATCAACACTGTCCTGTAACTGATCATTGTCCATGTGGTGGTTATATGTTCTCCTCATGTCTTTGTAAGATTTCCTTCTAGATCTTCAAACATGTTCAAATCCAAGTTGGCTGAGTGAGGGAGTGTGAGTGGGCCCTGCAATGGACTGACATCCTAATCTGCACTTCTCCTGCCTTGTGGCCAGGGCTGACAGAACAGACCCTGGGCCCCTGCCACCCTCTACTGAATTAAATGGGTTTAAGAATGGTGTGTTCTGTTAGTCAGCACAATCTGCACATATTTGAGACATGAGAAGAATCCATAATATCCAGAAGATGTGCACATGGATAGAACAGGAAACCTGCTTATACTTCCCACACATGATGCCCAGGTCATGATTTGGACTGACCACTCTGGAGCTATGAAATTAAAGCTCTTTCAGTTGTGCCACTGTGCCATCTGCCTGCATAATGGACAGGTGTAAAGCCATGATGTAATCAATCAATCAACATTTATTTATATAGCACATATTCATACAAAAAAATGTAGCTCAAAGTGCTTTACAAAATGAATAGAAAAATAGAAGACACAATAAAAAATAAACATAAGTCAACATTAATTAACATAGAATAAGTAAGGTCCGATGGCCAGGGTGGACAGAAAAAACAAAAAAAAAAACTCCAAAGGCTGGAGAGAAAAAATAAAATCTGTAGGAATTCCAGACCACGAGACCTCCCAGTCCCCTCTGGACAAATGACAGAACTAGACACAAATATTATAACGGATGGCATTATTCTCGGCAAAAGTGACAGTGCATGGTCCTCTGAACAAATAACTTGACCCTTTGATCTCCTATCTTGATTTCCTTCATTTACAACATGTAACAAAGAGCTACAATGTTCATTCTTAACTGACAAATAAAGAAGGCTAGGGTGATGCTGCCTGATCGTTCTAAGGCCTTGGGTTCAATGCCGACGTGTGGATTTTACCAACTCCTCCAATGGATTGGCGTCCTATACAATGCTGCTTTCTGCTTTGTCCCTGCTGTTACCAGACTAGGCTTTGTCGTTTTACAAGGCCTATAATGGAAAATGGATGAATAAAGCAACTATGGTGGTGTCTGCTATATACATACAGGGGATACCATGAAGGTGACTCTTCATAAAGAGAATACTGCTTCAATTCTTGAAATAAAAAATGGTGCCTGTACTAAAAATAAAGCATGCAAGGCCTGAAATCACTTCTGTGTTCATGGGTGAGTCTTCTTTTCTGCAGGGACACCATGCTAGAGCTCCCTCTAAAGCCTCCTGGTGCCCCTGGCCTCCTCAGATCTCAGTGCCTTTTAAAGAGCTGTCTTAGTAATCACTCGAATAATCCCATAAACACAGAAAAAAGTACACACCACTCACCTACCAAACCTTCTGCACCTTGTCCTTAAATGGTCAACTCGGCCCTTGCTAGGGACATTTGGCTGCCACCTTTTGGTCAGGACGTCCCGTATCTCCACTGCCTTGCTCTGTCTACTGCATGTCCTGCAAAAATCTCCTCAGACTCCTTCTGGCCATTGCTTTGTCTCAATGGGTTATGAACCTTAGCTTCCTAGGAGGACATTGGATTCTTCCACGTGGGGTATGAGGCGGTGGGGTGGTCTCTCAGTCTCCCTGAAAATGTTCTACAGGTTCACACCCTCATATAAGCCACATTGGCAGTGTTGATTTCCACTGGAAATCCCTTGGCAGCCACTCACTTCTTTACAATCCCTCATTACATTTTTGTGCCAACTTTATCCTGGCTAGATTTAGGGAGTAAAAATAATATTTTTGCTTATAGGGTAAATAATAATTAGATATCAAATGTGCCAATTATCAGAAACTAGCTGCACTAGATTTCCATAATATTACAAGCAGGATTTACTGTATATCCAGTATACTGTATGCTGAGGTTTCATAGACAGGCCCCAGCTGTTTCTTGGAACTTCTTATGTGGTGCTGAAAAAGATAATAGAACTGCCTCTCCAGTTTCAGTCATCTTTGATAGGGAAATTCCTTCAGGATTTAGCAATAGAGGTCACAAAAAGAAAAGTTAAACATGAATCTCAAGGCTCTGTCTGTCTGCCTCTATATATAGGGAGGAATTAACCTTTTGCTGTCACTTGACTCGTGGAGACAACTGAAATCCTCGACATGCAGACTGAGAATGCTTTGATAGTTTGAATATGGTTCAATGGGGTGGCACATTCTCAAAACTTCAGAGTTTATAACCATCTTAGTCTTTTAGAACGCAGGTCTCCCTCCCAGTATGCTACACAAACTTGAAGTATTCCCGTACCATCTAGTACAAGAGATGTGTGTTCGACATTTGGTTAAGTGCCTGTCATATAGCCTGTTAGAATACAACCCTCAATTACAGAATATGATGAAACAGTTGATTATTAAGCAGAAGACAACAGACAGTGTTATGGCTCAGCAGGTTCTGCTTCCACCTCATAGATCCATCAAACTGGGTTGGAAACTGGATCCAGTTGCTGAATCTACACATTCTCCCTGTGTCTGGGTGGGTTTTCCTCTGGGAGCTTCAGTTACGCTACTTCAGGTTAGGTTAACTGCTGATTCCACATTGGCCCCGTTATTTGTTCTGGGTTTTCTTATAGCATTTTTGTATATTTTTGTATTTTCTAGTCGCTTGTCTGTTAGTCTCATTCAAAGCTTTGTGTTTCCTGTATTTATCTCTAGTTAGAGTTTTGTGCAGATATTATTTGTCTCCAATATTATATATGCTATGTTTTTCATTTTGAATTTCTGTGAAGTGCTTTGAGCATTGGAAAGGTGCTATATAAATAAAATGTATTATTATTATTACCCCACTCAAATTGGATTAAGCTGTTTTACAAATGTTATGTGGTACACAAGGTGTTGTGCCTCTCACTCTCTCCAGACCTTTCTGATTGGCTTTCATTTTTGATGTAGAACTTGACGCTGATCAGATCAGCGTTTTACTTGGGCAGATCATTTTGGTCATGGGACATAACAAATCAAGCTGTAACACTAATTAACACTACATCTTTTGATTTATTTAATACACGTTATTTCCATACATAAATTACATGTGTATAAATAATTACACACAAGGCGCTGCATTTAACGCTGCCAGCTCCATCACTAAGTGGACACACACAGGACTCCTCCTGCTCCTTACAGCCCGTGTCCGGTGAAGCCCCGCCTCTGGGGGCGGAGTCTATCAGTGCCCGCCCCTCCTATTCCTCCTCGTGGCTGAGAGATTGTGCTTGGTGGCAGACTGCAACGTTGCAGGACTTTGTGAGGAAGCGTGCACGAGCAAAGGGGGCAGCACTTCTTAAACTCCCACCCTAAAAAAAAAGTTTGTCCTAAGTGGGTGCGACAGGTATGTAGCGGAGGCGCAGATACGCCGGACTGTTAAAGCCGATCTGACCGCTGCCACTGAGGATTGTCCGTCCAACACTACAGGACAGGGATATATAAAGCAGACCTCTGCGACTGGACGCTGCGCTTCGTACCTGTTCTGGAGTCGGCGCTTCTGTTGCCACGTTGGGGATTAGCGGGCCACAAGGCTTCTTCGGTTTTATTCGAGGTGTTACTCCCGCCAAGATGCCCCGGTCTTTCCTCGTGAAGAAGTACTTCGCCACAAAAAAACCGAATTACAGCGAACTGGAAAGCCAAGCAGGTACGTTTACGCAAAGGCAGATTTCCGCTATTAGTTTGTATTTTGTGCGTTTTCTTATTGCTTCCGACAAATGTTGTGACAGTTTTAGTAGCAATGTGTAATTCACGCAGAGACACTCCGGGGGCTTCTTTAACCCCTTACGAAGCCCACACCGCTTTTTATGTAGCGCCTTAAAGTCGGCGCCAGTTGGGTGAATTGGAGTCTATAGAAGGCGACCCCTCTAAATTGCTTCTGTTAAAACAAAGATGGAATGTTTGAATAATGCCTGTCTGCAAGCTCTTTTTATTGTTTACTTCTCTCTAAACTTCATAGCTGGAACGGCAGGTCAAAGGTCTCCATATAACATTTTCATGGCGCATGCTGAACTCGTGAGCCCTTTAAAAGGCAGCTGTCCAGGTGCTCGGGAAGGCGAGTTTTAAAGGTAGTCGCGTAACCAAACGCTTCCTAAAGCGCCTTACATTCTGAATGATCGTGTTGCTTGCTGTGCTCGTCGGCGGAGATGCACACGTTTAAGGGCTCCTTCCACAGGTAGACCCGCAGGTGCACTGATTCACTCACCTCCGAAGCTGCCACTCGTCGCGTGCGTGCGCGCGCGCGCCCACTCACCATCTCACAGATCGCTGGGTGGTCCCTGTAATCGTTTTGTCTTCATCTAGTCAGTTTACAGGTTTAATGTGCGCCATAGTCGTATTCCGCTAGTAATAATTAACAAAAAAAAGAAGCCAGGATTTGATTCTTGGAAGGAGTAGCCGCTTCGCTGTTGTCTTCCCATGAGAACGCGAAGCGGATCCCATCTCCATTTCTGTACTGACATTAGAAGCAGGGCATCCACCGGCGTGATTGTTCTTGGATCAAGACATAATTTGGCATTAAATCATGCGGGGACGAGGTCGGGAATCCTTGCTTTAAGCATCGGGAACTCGCACCCCCCAATTGAGACTAGCGCGCCAGTAGCGGAATGACGCGAGTAGGGGAAGCCCCTGACCACTTTTCATTTAAAGTTTTTTGTAAAGGAGTCCGCTTTTCGTAGAGTTTGTAACTGGACGCAGCCTCCTGGCCCACATTTTCATAAGTGGCCCGCTTACAGATTTAAAGTAGCTGCGCCTACTTGCGAGTGAGCAAATGGAAACCAGCGAGCGCGGTCTTCAAGCTCCAGGCCGGGCACTGCTGTTTATTTTGTGCAAGTAGATAATGCCAAATATTTTTTTCCATGGGATAAATTAGCACCATCTTGCCAAGTGTATTAGACAAGCAAGTGTGAATAAGGTATTTGGAATTTGCAGACTAATTTCGGTGATAAGCTTTTTAATAAATTAACAAAACTGCTCAGAAGGGTGGTGGAAAACATGGCATTTTATTAGAAACAGGGTGTATCTCGCAACATCGCAAGATGCAGAATATTTTCGTAATTTTTAGCTTTGCAATGTGGTTAGTGAAGCTTGATTGGCCACACAAGAGTCGGGTTTGGAATATCGCAGCTTGTTCGGTGGTCTTATCAACTGTTGTACTGTGTTTCTTAGATTCGGGCACGTTATGGTATGCACACAGTTTAATGTTAATTCAGAGCAATGCATAGCAACATTCTTAACACTGCAAAATAAAGTCCATTTAATTAAGGCAGCATGACTGTGGTTTGGAAGGGAGGATAGGGACATTTCCTGTGCATAGTTGGCATTAGGGATTTCAGCACAATTTTTTCAAATCATTTTCCAGACATTATTTAAAAAAAAAAAATGTTTTAATGACAGACTCACCAGCATAGCAGGAGATTTTGGCATTATGTAAACACAGATGCCAGCTGTGCCACGTGGCAAAAGTCATGCATTGGCTTTATGATGGCACAAGTGGTTAGTTTCATTGAAACCGCTTCATCATCCTTATTAGGCAAAATATTGTATAATGTAATACAGTATCAAAAGGCAGATTGTGTGGTTAAGGCCTTGGGCTTCAGATACTGCGATTTTCAAATCATGCCTCTAATCCTGTGAGGCCATGAGCAAGTTGCATCACCTGTCTGTGCTCCAATTGGAAGAACAGGACGTCAGCCTAATAATAATAATAATAACGGGTCTAGGACAGACTGTATGTCCTTTACAAGATCAAGGGTGCTAAGTGAGCTCCTCTCTTGATTTGCTCGTTTTAATATATGACCTGGCCTCATTTCTGCAGGGTGGTTGTGCCAGATGTCCTTTATTCTGACCTCACTATTATTAAACATGGATGGCACAGTGGTGACTAGATAAAGGGTTCAAATCTGGCACTTTACTGATCTTCCTCCCACATATCCAAAGATTTGCTTGGCAGGTTGATTAGTAATTCTAAATTCGCCCATAGTCTGTGTGTGAGTGGGCACTCCAGTCTGAGGCTGTTTCTTGCCTTGTTTGAGTTCTGTCGCTTACTGTTGACCTGAATTAGTTTGAGAGGATAAAAGAGTGTATAGATTTTAAAATGATACTGATGATTGCCATTGTTACCTCAAAGTCCCAAACATCTCAGGCTCGGCTCCCTGCTGTTGTTGTGTGGACTTTTTACATCCTCTGCAGGTCCACTTGGTTTTCCTTATGCTCTTCTTTGGTCCAGTGACATGCATATTATAACTGGCAAGGTTTTCAGTGACCCCCTGGAGGTTAGTGTGTGGGTGTGCTTGAGTCTGAGATATTTACGTGTGTCTGTCTGTCTGTCCGTCTGTTTGTATATTCTTTACCTCTCTGTGATTAAGTAATAGAAAAAAGTGGAGTTCATAAAACCAATGGACATTAATAAGCAGCTAAGAGTATGCCAGTTAGCTTTGATTTTGATCAGCCACTGCTGTAGGTGGAGTTACTGTCTGCTCCTTTCCTTGTGGAAGACCAGCAAAGTGGGGCTGCTCTTGGTTCCACATCTTTTGACTTATTTAATGCAAGCTTTTGTTAGTATAAATGTGAAATGTATACCGTCAAGAATGGAAGCAAACAAACTGAAATAATGTTCAAGCCACATTAGGAAGGATGTTCTTCAGTTGCTCAGTCATCTGTTAAAAGATCACTTTTGTTCATTCTTGTGGTTTACCCCCAATGGAAGCTTATGGAGGAGGTAAGCAACACTCCCATACGGCACTACGTCTCATTGAAATAGTCTGCCAGTCTGGTCAGGTTGTTCAAAACACATCAAAATCTCTCCCTGCACAGGCTGCTCCCAACATGTTCCCTAACACTGTGACAAGTGTCTCCTCCATGCCAAGTGGCCGGTGTGGGACAGTGTGCCTGCACTGATAATACCTTTTATTTATATAGCGCCTTTCTTGCTTGACATGTAGCTCCTTTCCAAATGTAATACCATTTACACCTGCACCCTTCTGGTTTGTTCTGTGGTCTCCTTCAACTTGGTATACTGAAATTGTGTTAAGGGTATATCTTGCCTTTTGTGAACAAAGTAAACCTAAAGATTTATTGAAAGGCAGTCTCAAAATTAATGATCTACAGGCTTTTGGACTGATGCACTTTGTGGGCACCAGAGGAATTAATAGGAGCCAAGACTGCTTTGAGCAAAGGCATTGCTTATTGATTACATTTAATCTGGTGAACCCTGTGCACTCATTGATGAGTGAAATCGATTTAATACAGGTTTGTTTTTTCCCTTTTCCTTTTTCTCTGCAGTTGTCCTATCCCCACTAGAGCCAGCAGTTCTCAAAGAGGCAGAGATTACAGCTGGTTGCCCACCAGTTATTGTGTGGGACGTTGGGGTACTACCAGCTCTCTACAATGCTGAAGCAAGTCAGTCTTTGGAGAGTCCCACCCCACTTGATCTGAGTTCCTTATCCAGCAGTGAGGAAGATGAGTGTCGGACCTCTGATCCGCCTAGTCCTGCTGAAGCGGATCTCTTTCAGTGCCTTGAATGCCATAAATCTTACAGCAGCCCTGCAGGGTTATCTCGCCATCAGGGGTCACACTGCCGCGGTGCTTCCTCAAGGCTGGGGGGCCGAGCCTTCCGCTGCAAGCACTGTCCCAAGGAGTATGGCAGCCTGGGAGCCCTGAAAATGCACATTCGCTCCCACACCTTGCCCTGTGTCTGTCCAACCTGTGGGAAGGCCTTCTCTCGGCCCTGGCTGCTTCAGGGACACATCCGTACACACACTGGTGAGTCGTCCGAAAGCATCTGCAGTGTGAATGGGGTTTTTAGAGGCACAAGGGGACTTGAATTGCATGCCTTGTTGATCATTATATTAAGATTTATGCAAAGTTCTATGCAGAAAGCCCTACACAGAAACATCACGGATAGTGCATGCTGATTTACTCTGCCCATTTTTATTTTCTCTTTCCCCACCTTCCCAATGTTTGCTGCAAACGGGGGCATTTATTTATTTTCCTTTTTGCATTTCAGGAGAGAGGCCCTTTTCCTGCCAACACTGTAGCCGGGCATTTGCTGACCGGTCTAACCTGCGGGCTCACTTGCAGACTCACTTGGACATCAAAAAGTACCAGTGCACAAAGTGCTCTCGAACCTTCAGCCGCATGTCCCTTTTGCACAAGCACACAGAGATGGGCAGCTGTGGCTCCTCCTGAGATGCTAACTTGTCAACTCCTATTCGGACTGTGGGGGTGGGGGAGTAAGGGGGCTGTGGCAGTGGGGCACATGCGCATTGAGTCAAGGTCATCAACAATTCTATGTTGTCTCTGCCTTGCTTGTTTCCAAAGCTTGGGAGTCACCTGTTTGCATGTCCATTATGATGGATTGTGGTACTCTGCCCTGGTGGCAACTTTTTTTCCTTTGCTCAGAGCTCTCCAAGAAGGACAAAGATTGCCCTTGGCCTGTTCCTGTTGACCATCTGTACAAGCCCTGCACACTAGGAGAATGATCTGGATGCTGAACTGCAGAGTAAAAGGGATAAGTCGGTTCATTCAGGTTTTCATTTTTAATGGATTTGTTTCAAGCCATATCCATCACAAACATGCATACACACACACACACACACCACACACAGAGTGGTCCAACAAAGAAACAGGTGTCAGGCCGAGGCAGCGGCCGTGTTGGAACAGCTGAGCGCGTTACAGTTTCTCGGCCTGGGTGTTGACAGGTGCAGATACTAGTCTTAACACAAGGCTGTTGACAGGTGTGTTCCTGCAGGGTGCTGTTGCAAAAAGTAAACTGACGTGCTTCAATGCCACTGGTGCGGATGGGTTCGATAGTGTGCCTTTCCTCAAGTGTCACCTCGTTTGTAATGGCTATTTCTGCGTAGCCTTTTAGCTGGGGAAGCTTTCCCCAGATATGCCAAAAATGATGAATAGCCCAGGATCATCGTCCTCCTCACACAAATGTCTGTCGACCTGCAGTAAAATCCTTTATGGGAGAGTTGGACATTCTTGCCTCTCGTCATTTCATGGGTTTGTTTGTTTATTTTTGAGAAGAGCCTTGAGCAAATCTCACGAGTTTGGTCTTTGCTGACCATACTGGATGTCTGCGTCCTGCATCTGGAGATTTACTGTATTTTGGCCTTGGGTTTCTGTTGCTGACCAGAAGTCTTGAGAACTATTTACATTTTTGACTTGCTTTCTTGTGTCAAATGATTAATTCACAATTGTTTGTTTTTGTTTTTTTTAAATTGCTGCCATCTGTAATTAAACTTTTTTTTTTTTTCCATTCAGGTTTTCAGACTTTTCAATAAAGCAGTTTTTTTTAATGAGTGTGTGAAAGGTGCTTACTTGTCCCAGTGGGAAGAACTAAATGACCTTTTATTAATAAACCATTTGTCTTCTATGAGGGTTCCCCATACTTGGAGTTGCTGATATTTTGTGCCCCAAAGATTAGAGAGAGGCTGCCATCACATTGAAGAACAAAGGATTCCTCTTTGGGGGTCATATTGGGACAGCTACTGCTGCATGTGCTCCTTTTCACATTATGGTGTGTGGTACTTGGTAGCCTGGCTTAAAATCTCCTAAATCTATGTGCTGAGCGACACCACTTTTGATATGAAGGAGGGTGCAGCAGGTAGTGCTGCCATATTAGGAGTTTGAGTCCCGTGCCCAGTTATTGTCCAGCTTCCCTGTTCTCCCTTGGCAGGGATATTTTTATGTTTTGTGCCCAGTGGTGCCAGTTACCTCATGCCATAGGATGTCATGATAAGATAATTGTTTGCATGTGTGTACAACTTTACTGTTTTGAAATAAAGTTGTTACACAGGGCTCCAGTTGTAGAAAATAGATGTGAAAGCTACATTTCTTTAAAGGCAAGTCAGTTTGCTTTTAACCCTTTTACGTATTAGCAAGTACAAATATTTGATGGCTAGTTGCATAAAAATTTAGGTTTGCCAATCAAAGGCAGGCAATGTTGGGTTTTACATGTTCTGAACCCGACATGTGTGGCCTCCATCAAAGAGATCCAAAGATGAGTAATGGTTCATTAATGATGTTAAAATGTCCCCATCATGTACTCCATGATGGGTTATAACTTCACATCAGAGTGAATTGACATCCATGGTTTTGGGGATTGTTTTTCCTGGTTTTTGTTAATAAAGTACTTAAATTTATTGGATAAATAGCTATTTTTTCCAGCCATTAAATCCTGTTACTTGACTAGTAACAGTTTTGTATGTAAAAAAATTATTTCACTTTTTCCTTTTCTGCCTGTGATTGCCCCACCAATAAAAGGGCACACTCTGCCAAAAAAATACTTGGGATGAACAACATGTGCCCAATATCACTTGGTCTTCCCCGCTCTTCTCCTCAAATGCATAGGTTGCTCAGAATGGCCATTTTCACTTTTGCTCTGATTTGAACTCCTTGTTAAGTTTATTTAATTGGGTAAAAAAGCCTTTCACTAAGGAACTTTTGGGATTTTTATATTGCTAGAAATTTAACACCACCCACAAGGAGTCACTTGTGAACTGTCTGCCCCGCTTTGAAATCTTTCCTCTTGACTTTATCCCCTTCTCCATCCACTCACCACGTCCATTAGAGCTGATTTTTTTTTTTTTTTAAGCTTCAGGTTACCCTTATTAAGGCTTCTGTTAGGCTGAAGTTGCTCGTGTATAGAGCTGGTTATGGTAAGGATATTGTTTTGGGTGGCAGTATTGACCGTCTCAGTTGGGGTAGAGTATTACCCATTCTGTGTATGTACAGTATATAAAGACTGTGGGAATGGCTTCCGAGTTATTGTTGTCTTTTCTCATGTAGAGTGGAATATAATTAATTTTCATCCATCCATCCATCCATCCATTTTCCAACCTGCCGAATCCGAACACAGGGTCACGGGGGTCTGCTGGAGCCAATCCCAGCCAACACAGGGCACAAGGCAGGAACCAATCCTGGGCAGGGTGCCAACCCACCGCAGATAATTAATTTTCAAAACAATAATCTAGTGCAGGGTCGGTGAACCCAAAATGTCTCAAAATGACATTGAGTACAAGGTAGGAACAAAGCCTGGACGGAGGTCAGTTGACTTTCCTTGTTTATAATGGACCATTTCAAGTTAGCAATTAACTTAACTTGCGTGTGTGTAGGATGACCGAAGAAGATGGAGTACTTGGAGTAACCTGGTTCCAAAACACAGCAGGAACATGTGAACTCCATACAGACCTTGACCAGCCTGGATTTTGAACCCTCGTCATTTGAGTTGCTAAATAGCACTGCTAACCACTGAGCACCCACATACAGAGTGCGTGTGTAATATAGTTTACTGTGTTTAGATCTGTAAAACACTGTGTAGACTTTCTCTAGCAGTAATGGTTCCAAGTTCCTTACAAAGTTCAACTTTTGTGTACTTATAAATGCAGATCCCTTTCAATTATATAAGTCATTAGGGGGTGAAGCCAAGTGTGGCATTTGAGCGGTAAAGGGCAGAGTTATGTGGCATGAAAAGGTAACAAACGCAACTAGCTTGAGGGTTGAGGAGCTGATAAGGACAGTACATGTTGGTGTTAACTTCAGCATGTTTAACATGGAGAGCAGTTGAAAGTCGGAGTGGGTACTTGTTCATCGTCCAGGCCGTGTTTACTTAGAAAGCCCATTGCCGCATTCACTGAAATTTGAGCCCCACTATCCCAGTGGTGTTTTCAATTGAATTCTTTATTTAGATTTGACTAAAGTATCTTCTCCTCCAACCCTGGTTTAACAAATATTTTCAATGTAAACTGCCACTTTCTTGCCTGCTTTCCTCATTCCAATGTATGTATGTCTATACCATATATGAGTGGGGTTACATCCTACACAAGGTCCAGGCTTCTTTTTTGTGGTGGGGGAGGACATGTGGTTCATGTCAGAAATGGAAAAACATATTCATCTGCCTCCTGCAGTAATTTTCTGCACATGTGCAGCCTATGGCGTGCTTGTTGAAGGGAATGGACACTGAGGTCTTTGTCTTTCACTACAGAGTTTCTAAGTCCGAGCCCTTGGGGTGGGGGGTGAATTGAGCTAATAAATTAAACTCTGCATGCCAGAGTATGAAGAATAACCAGGCCTTGTCCCTAAGAAATGAAAATGAAAAGGAAAGTGGGGGGTCTGAGGCAAGACATGAGACAGGATGGAGAGGCTGAAAGAGTACAGTAAGGACTGATGACACATGCCGTGGTACGCAGATGTGCTTTCATGTTTTCAGCTGATTAACCAGATCAAAATGTTTCTGTGCATAAGTTCTGGTCAGTATATCTGAAGTGCAAGCTATAAAAACTGAACACATATAATTATTGTAGGTTCCTCAATTTATGTTCATTAAAGACTTGAAGCCGGCCGGCCTTGACTAAGGCGTGTTGGCAGAGGAAAGTGTAAAATCAGGCTCACTTCGAAGACAAGGTGTTGGCAGGGCACTTGTAGCAGAAAGCTACATCAAGATGAAGGGCAGCCACTGCCCACCGTAGCTGATCTTTTGGGTGTCACTCATGTCAAGTGATCTGTTGTGAAAGTAATGTTTATTTTCCGAGGGGACCCTGCACTGTATTATTCTTGGGGGCAGGGCCTTTGCTGTATCGCCACATGTTCATGGACCACCTCTGGCTGAAATCTGAAGCTCTTATAATAAGTGAAAACATTTTATAATTATGATGGATTGCTAATAAAATTATTTTTAGCCCAAGTATTTATTATTTATTTAAATAAAAAACAAACTCCCAGACACATTGTTTAAACTTAGGATCCTTTTAGGAAAAAGGAAAACAAAGAAAACTATTGCTAGGAGCACCCTTGAAATCAGCCTAAAGGAAACGAGTACACCATGATGAGCTGAATGACCTTTTTTACTTTAAACAATTGCGTTCTTGGATGTCGTCAGCACAAAAAAACAAATATCAAAGGACAAACATTAGGAAAAGGCGATATTTTCCTCTGATGGAATAACGGCTCACATAAACAATTCACCTACGTACACAGTAATAATAAGAAAGTGCACTAAACAATTTCCCCTTGCGTGTGTTTTTTCCTCTGCAAAATAAATGTGTCCTGGTGGGGACCTGGCGCATACCAAAGAGTATTTCATGAAGGTGAATAATTGAGTAGGGTAGGTTGTGAGTGATGCACACCTGCTGAAAAGCCGCTTTGTTACGTATCGGGCGCAGCCATGGTGTGGCTAAACAAAGATGCTATTCAATGAGAATTTATCACTCAAAACCTACACATCTGCTCCTTGTGATCAATCTGGTAGCATTTGTAATGAAATCATTTTTGGAGAATTGCTCTTCTGTGACCTTTACAGTGCATTATTGCAAAAGAAGTGAAATGTATACACAGTTGTGAAGCACAGCATGGTTTTGCAGTGTAGCTGTACTTTCTGAAAATTATTGATTTAGGACAGACTGCGGCTTACCTGGGAAGTGAGTAGGAGGTGATGAGACTCCTCAGAGTCTGAAGGGAAACTGGAAAGTGTGGGGAATATTTCAGGGTCCCTATTAAGGTCAGTGCCAGAACTGAGAAGTGAGGAGTCGCTGGGAGTCAGTGGCTGATTTAAGAAGCCTATACAGAGTTATACATTTTGTCAGCAGCTGGCGACGAGGTCAGAGTTGTGACTGATAGGAGTTCTGATTACCTGCCCAGAGTCATGTTGGGAGTAAGCGGGTAATCTAGAAAGAGAAGGGATCGATTTTGAGTCATCCTGAAATGGGATTTGAGAAATCACAATTGACTCACACCAAGACTGAACGCCTGAACCAGGAACTATGGAGGTCTACAGAATTCATACTGGGAGAGGGGCAGATCTACTATCAAACTAATGCACCTTAAGCTGCGGGGTCTATAATCTCAGAGGGGCCCCAAAAGTGACTTTAGTCCAGTGTCTACTGTATGAGAAGGGTTTTTTAAAAGCCCTATATGTAGAGGTTTATTATTATTATTTTAAATTTCTGATGTTCTGTCATAGGACAACCCCACTGAAGAAGGTAACAGTGGTTACCCAGACCTCACTGCTGGTCACAAAGGGGTCCCTGTAATAGTTCAAGCTTCAGGGCCCCAAAAATATACGTCTGCCACTGTACTGAGAGAGAGTGGCTTAGCCAGGTGCTAAGGAGGCCTTTCCAGGGCCATGCGGGGGAGTCTGCCACAGACTGGGCAAGTTGAGGTGGCTTGATCAAAGAGACAGAGGAGAGTCAGTAACTAAATTGAGACCCGAGGAGGCCTTGTTATGTTTACACTGGGAGTTAGTACTCAAGCTGGTTTTCAGCTGCCTTGTTTCCCATCTCTTATTTTATTTACTGTACCACATCACTTCTGCTTGTTTGATTTCACATATTTTGCTCTTATTCCGTCAGTTCTAGAATTCTGAACAGTTTTATGTCACTTGTCTTAATTTCAAAGGTATCGTTTTCAGCTCTTTAAGATTTGGCCCTCGGAGATTTAATTTATGGAGTCTACCCTCCTTACCAACCTACACATGAAATGCCTTTCATTCCACAAGGTGATGAGGAATGGATAAAGCACTGCCTTTGAGTCTTAAGAGGAGGTTTAGCCAAACGTTCTGTTGTTTCTATGCATAGGGACAAGGCATTTTGTCTATAAAACAAGTTATGTCTGCAGCCTACAGCTGTTCACATGCAGCCTCAGAAAGGGTCATTTACACTCTCTCCTCGCAAAACAGGAAAGATTGTTTGAATGAACTATAAATATAAGTCTAATCTGTCCTACGGTTACGCTGTGCTGGCCAGCCCCAGGAGACAGGAAGGAAGCAAGGCCACTCGTCCTGCAGTGCAGATAACAAACAAAAAAACCATCCAGCTATTCTGTGCAGTGAGTAGCAGTAGGGTGAGGAATCGGAAACTGATCACTTTTACGAGTCCCAGTGTTCTGAGTTTCCTTCTCCCAATTTTGCAGGTGTCTTTTAGTTTATCACTGAACCCACGCGATCCAGTTCAACATATTCTGAAAGAAGTGTTGGCATATTGCATATTTCACTCATAGCGTGGCAAATTTTGGAGCCTCATATTAACTAAATACATGTCTTTGTGATGTGTGAAATGGAAGCTGACATACTACGAATAAGACGCATATAGGCACTATGATTAGGACTCCCAGAATGACTCTGAACTGACCTCCCCACCTGTCAGTTCTCGCGATGACCCCAAGAGGAACCCGAAAATGTTCTCCTCTTCCCAGCAAACCCGCAGACTAAAACATGACTGTAAGGAGTCTCATCGCCTTCCTCTTGAAGGATATGGAACTTGTACTGAGCACCAAATTCCTTATTAGCCCATGGCTGCTGCATGTCCAGGTGACAGAAACTCTTCCCTGGAATGGCAGTGAAAGAAAGCCCTGTCTGTCGTCACACTAGCACTTTAAATTCTCTTCATTCTGTGATGTGTAAACTGAATAAATGCTTGATGGAAGCTTTCCAATTATGTTGCCTCAATGTCAAGACCTAGCTCATTAAACCAATATAATCAATCTTGAGTATGAAGTTGATTGTTTGTCTTGTTGTGTAAAAGAGTTCATAAAAGTATTTTAATCTCTAAGGTTCTTATATTTTGGTGGACAAGTTAATACTGGAAATGCCTGAATTATTAGCCTTTATTTACAAGTACTCCATGAAATTCTTAACTATGTGGCATTCACTCAACACTTATTCTTATTCCAGTGAGCAAGGGACGAGGCTGGCTACCTCAGCATCAATATCTTAGTGATTCCTGAGAATGAGACGACTCAGCTTCAATACCTTGCAGGGGCCAGAAGTCGCTCCACTCACGATCCGCACTCCTATTGGGACACCAGAATCGCTGCCCCTGAAAGGGATACATTTTCACATTACCTTACCATAGGCAAAGAGCTGCTCTTCTGCCAGGACGTGCCTTGGAAAGGGATGTACAAATCAAACACATTAGCAATGTTGCCAAGACTGGCTACCTCAGCTTTAATACCTTAGCAGGGGCAAAAGGCTGGCTACCTCATCATTACCCTTGAAAGGGCTGTACAGTTTACCTAACAGTGGCCAGGAGGCTCTTCTGCCAGGTCAGCTTTATCCTTTGATTTTCAGGTTGCTACCTTTAAATGAACTAAACAAATAATGAATCACTTGAACATATATACTGGGGCAGATGATATCAATAAAACAAAGCAAATTTAAGTAAGATAATGTTCAAACTTTGATGCAGTACACTGTATCGCATACTCCAATAACCCCACTGAAGCGTAGAAGATTCCTTAAACAATTTGAACATCTTGCCTGACCACGAGGTACCCTAAAATTATCAGGGAATTCCAGAAAGTCACCCCATCCTTTTCGCCAGCTGTTTTATTATGTAAAGTCTTCACAAAAGGTTCTTTAACTCCTAAAGGTCTCTTTATATCAGTGGACAAGTACTGGAAATGCCTAAACTATTAGCCTTGATTTACATGTAGACCCTGCAATACTTACTATTGTCTGTTACCACAGAAGGCAAAGGCCGAGGCTGGCTACCTCTGCATCAGTTTCTGTGCGGAGCAACTTCTGGCCCCTGCTAAGATATTAACTCTGAGGTAGCCAGCCTTGGCCCTTGTGTCTGTGATAAGAATGAGGGATGAGTCAATGTCACATAGGTCAGCATTGCAGGATTTACAGGTAAATCAAGGCTAACAATTTAGACATTTCCAGTACTAACTAGAGGTTAAAGTCAGTCAGTCATCCTCCAACTCGCTATATCCTAACACAGGGTCATGGGGGTCTGCTAGAGCCAATTCCAGCCAAGACAGGGATCAAAGCAGGAACAAACCCTGGGCAGGGTGCCATCCCACCACAGGGCACACACACACACACCAAGCACACATTAGAGACAATTTAGGAATGCCAATGCACCTAACCAGCATATTTTTGGACTGTGGGAGGAAACCAGAGTACCTGGAGGAAACCCATGCAGACATGGGGAGAACATGCAAACTCCACGCAGGGATAACCCGGGAAGCCAACCCAGGTCTCCTTACTGCGAGGCAGTAGTGCTACCACTGCGCCACCGTGCCGCCTTAGAGGTTAAAGTAACTTTTGTGAACAGTTTTAAACGAGTAAACACTTCCAATTTTCCATAAACTGTTGAGAAACACTGAAAACTCGGAACCTCTTTGCCTTGGCATGAGATGCTTTGAGATGTTTATCTGTTCACCTCCTACCTGTGTTTGGTTTCTCAGGTCCCTTCTCTTTGCCATATCTGGATGATGTGCATTTTAAGTTAACCTGTGGCTCCAAATTGCTGAGGGTTGCTTCCTGCCTTGGCCCAATGCTATCAGGGTAAATTCTAGCCTTCAAAAATGTTCGTACTGGAAAAAAACAAACACATGAGAGTCAAATAAAGCCCAGAAATTCAAGAGTTAAAGCTGAATGAAAAGCAGCTACTCACAACACATCCCAATTTTAAACAGAACATTACATTTGTTGTTTTGTTTTTCCAGGAAGCAGGTATTTTGGAGAGTTTTCTTCTCAGCAGTCCCATGCTGAATCTTTTTTCACCATGAATGGGCCTTATCACTCGAGGCCTGTCTCGCGAGACAATGAGCTACTCAATCAAGTTTCCACTCACTGCCTCCTCAAGAAGATGTCTAAAATACCAAAGCGGGAGAAATGACAAACTCAGCTTCCTACCAGAAAGTTCTCCTAACAGCAAACAACAACAAGCTCAATGTCCATTACACACAGTGAATGATTATTCCTTAAATATCCTTCTTCGTCTGTCCACAGTCACACAAGCCTGTTATCTAAGCCAAGAAAGAAAAGCTGACCAGTATGTCGAGCTCTGGAATGCTGGGTGCACTGCTTAGAACATTGACACTTAAGTGCTAAGCCACAGCCACTGTTCCTGGGCTTCAACTCTTACATTATGATGATGATTTCATGACACATCATCAGTGAGAAGCAGGAGTTGCACCTTAGCCATGTCGATCGCCAAATTGATTTTTCATACAGTTTGACTTATTCTATGGTACTGACGGAGCAGCCCACTGGTAAACATTCCTGCTTCAAAGATATTGCAGTCTGGCTCTGAATCTCAGTTGGTGTTATGTGGAGTTTACATGTTCTGCCCATGTCTGTGTAAGTTTTTTTCCCTGAATCCTCAGATGATATGCATGTTGGGCTCTGTGTGAGTGTGATTGTGCATGTGTGTGAGTTGGTGGTCCCTGCAATGACCAGGGGTGTTTCGTGCCTTATGTCTAGTGCGGCTGTCCCCCCATGACACTGAACTGAACCTAACAGGCTTGCGAATGTTACGTTATGTGATGTTACTAGCTTTGATTTTCACTCTTATCCAGATTTGCTGACACTCTCCATTTATGGTCACTCAGATTTCCTATACTATTTTTTTTATTCCATATACTTTTATGAAACAGGTCAGCTTTTCAAACTATAGCACAACAGTAAAACAACTTGATTCTGAATTGTAGATGTGATGGTCCAGTCTCCACCATAAAGCTCAGCTGTAAGCCAGTTGGTATCGAGTGCCTGTACTTGGAAAAGGTCTTGGGATTGGCAATTGCTTTACACAAGAACCATAACTTAAAGGGTCATTTATTGACTGTGCTCAAATTCTCAGTTCATTATTTGTGTTTCTTTTGGAAATATAATAGAAAATGACACAAAGACATGATTTGTTTTACTAAGTACTTGTTTTAGCCGCCAGATTTCATTGAGCAAAATAAGGCAAAGAGATGTCAAGGCAAGCATGGAGGTCCCTCAAGGATCAGTGCAGGGCCCTCTCCTCTTCTCTCTATACATCTCCTCACTAGACTCTATCATCATGTCCAATATTTTTTGTTATCATTGCTATGCCAATGGTTCCCAGCTTTAGAGGACCACACAATATTAGCTAGAATCTCTGCATGTCTCACTGATATGACAACCTTGATAAAGGAACGCCATCTCCAGCTCTACCTGGCATAGACAAATCTTGTTTTCTCACCTCATCTCTCTGTTCAGCTTGGCCCATTTTTCTCTGGTGTTGTGATTAGTGATCAGCTGTCCTTCAAGGACCATGCTGCTACAGTCTCTTGGTCTTCCAGATTCACTCTAGACAACATCTGCAAGATCAGACCATATCTGACAGAGTGTGCAAAACAACCTTTGGTCAACTTGGTCTTATCACGCATGGACTACTGCAACTCTCTGTTGGTAGGAGTACTGAAGTGTGTCACCAAATCGTATCAGATGAGTCAAAATACAGTGGCACATCTTGCGTTCAACCAGCCAAGGTCACATGTCACTCCTGTTTTCAGATCACTATGTTGTCCCTCTCTTGTGGTGCGTATTAAGTTCAAATCCTTGCCTACAATTGTGGCCAAAAGTTTTCAGAATGGCACAAGTATCGGTTTTCACAATGTTTGCTGCTTCAGTGTTTTTAGATCTTTTTGCCAGATCTTTCAATGTTATACTGAAGTATAATTACAAGCACTTCATAAGTTTCAAAGGCTTTTATTGACAATTGCATTAAGTTTATGCAAAGAGTCAGTATTTACAGTGTTGGCCCTTCTTTTTCAAGACCTCTGCAATTCACCCTGGCATGCTGTCAATCAACATCTGGGTCAAATCCTGACTGATGGCAGCCCATTTTTGCATAATCAGTTCTTGGAGTTTGTCAGAATTTGTAGGTTTTTGTTTGTTCACCCGCCTCTTGAGGATTGACCACAAGTTCTCAATAGGATTAAGGTCTGGGGAGTTCTCTGGCCATGGACCCAAAATTTCAATGTTTTATTTCCCAAACCACTTAGTTATCACTTTTGCCTTATGGCACAATGCTACATAATGCTGGAAGAGGTATTGTTCATCACCAGACTGTTCTTGGATAGTTGGGAGAAGTTGCTCTTGGAGGATGTTTTGGTACCATTCTTTATTCATGGCTGTGTTCTTAGACAACATTGTGAGTGAGCCCACTGCCTTGGCTGAGAAGCATGAATGGTTTCAGGATGCTTTGTGACATGTTGGCATGACCCAGGACTGATGGTAGCACTCACCTTTTCTTCCCTGACAGTCTTTTTTCTGGGTGCCCCAAACAATCGGAAAGGGGACTCATCAGAGAAAATTACTTTACCCCCAGTCCTCAGCAGTCCAATCCCTGTACCTTTTGCAGAATATCGGTCTGTCCCTGATGTTTTTCTCGCAGAGAAGTGTCTTCTTTGCTGCAGATGCACTCACATCTGCCTGCTGCCATTCCTGACCAAGCTCTGCACTGGTGGTGCCCCTGATCCCGAGACTTGAGTAAAGATTGCTACCAAAACATCCTCCAAGAGCAACTTCTCCCAACCATCCAAGAACAGTTTGATGATGAACAATACCTTTTCCAGCATGATGGAGCACTATGCCATAATGCAAACGTGATAACTATGAGGCTCAGGGAATAAACATTGAAATTTTGGGTCCATGGCCAGGAAACTCCCCAGACCTTAATCCCAGGTGGACAAACAAATCCCCAGAAATTCTGACAAACTCCAAGCATTGATTATACAAGAATGGGCTGCCTAGCCAGTGTCTTTAACTTGAGAAAACTGTGTGTGAACAAGACTATTAAACACCAGATACAGTATGTCTACAGTATACATTTTCATGATGTAGTTACTATTCTAGTACGCTGTGACCTAGAAATCCAAAATGCATTGGGGCAATGTTTTATTGGCACGTCTTACGCATAATCCCCCCTTACTCACACCCAGCACACACCTCTTAGCTGCCTAATCACTATAATTACCTTGCAGTCACCTGAAGCCATTTTTGCTCATTTGCAGCTATAAACAGGCTCCTGAGCTGACTTCAGTAGTGATTCATGGAGTCTTTTGTGTTCCTCCTTTTGTGTTTTGTTCTGTTGCTACCAGGATTTTGCTTCCATTTCCCTCATTACTACATCCATTTACATTTTAACTCATTCGCAGAGATTTTTGTCGCAAGCACCAGCTCCTTTGAGTTTGTGTTTTGCTGATCAGCTGCTGACTGTTTTGACTGCACATGCTAACCTCACAAATATGAATCCATCTTTTAAAATTGCCACACAATTTGGCAAAGGCATCTGCACTAAAAGAGTGCCAGAAAGAAAATGAAGCTCCATCATGAGCTGGTCTTTACGTACAGTGGTAATACACTTCTAGTGAACTACAGACTCACTCGGTGGTAGGAAGTGAATCAGCTTGTTCAATGGGACTCTTTGCATGCCTAATGTACCACAGTTATTAAGAGGCCATTTCTAAAACTGGTCTGAGCATTTCTGTTAACACAATGGCCTCATCCTCTGAATAATGGGCAGAAATATTCAGAACGTTTTGTTGTTTTTAAGCCGTATCATAAATCCATTTTGTAAACTTGTTTTATCTTGTACAGGATAGAGAGGATCTCGATCCTACCGCAAATGTGCCGGGTAACCATCACTGGGAGCGCATACAGTATGCATGCAGAGACAGGTACAGGCCAGGTTAGAGCTGCCTTAACCTAACCTCACTTAGACCTTAAGAACTTCTAATCAGAACAGACAATTCAGCTCAACCTTTCTTAAAAATGTCTAATCAACAGACTCTATTTAAAGGAACGGTTGAGATCTGAAGGTCCTCAAAGTCCTCATCTACCACTCTGTTTCTGTTTTATATGTTTCATTTTGTTATCGGTCCCTGTCTGAAGAAATGCTTTCTATTGTTGAAGCAAAATTTCCAGTCTGTGCCTCCATGTTTCCATTTCAAAGGGGCAGCTCATTCATTCATTCAAACTACTGTCATAATTTCAAACACTTCTATTATGTCACCTCATTCATCTCTGTCTGCTTTTCTATAAAAACGTTTTCATGTTCAGCCTCATCTGGTACCTCATTCTCTGCAGTCCCAGTATCTGTTTTGTTGCTTCTCTCTCTCTTTGGCCTTTCTGAAATGCTGATGTCTCTTTTTGGGATATGGCAATCAAATTGGCACCCAGCATTCTTGAAGTGGCCTTTACTTTAATCTTCCTCACAGATTTCTATGTAACCCCTAATTCTTCTTAATCACTTCTACAGACTCTCTGTCTACCAGGACCTCCACATGAGGTGCATTTTTAACTTTCAGGTCCCATAGTGAAAAGCTTGGGCGGCATGGTGGTGCAGAAGTATCACTGCTGCCCCAGAAGTCTTGGGTGCTCTTTGCATGTTGTCTTCATGTTCTGTGGCTTTCTGCCAGGCGTTCCGAGTCCAAAGACATGCAGATTATGTGGATTGGCAATGCTAAAATGGCCTTGTTGTGGTGAGTGTTCATCCTGTTTTAGCGTTACTCCTACCTTGTGCCTTCTCTTTGATTTTGCTCTAGATAAGTTTGTTTTGCTAACTTTATACATTTATTTATGTTGAACTTCTTCAATGACATATCTGCCCGACTTTTAATTCCATCAGATTTTTCTGTATTGGTTTTGTTGGATTAAGCAAAATTTCCCCTCAGTTTACTGTAATCTACAGCTAAACAGACTAGTTGGGCACATTCTTACCTGGGCTGGGAACCTCAGGGGAAGTTGGGGGATCGTGTGTGAACTGGCGTAATGCTTTTTTCATAAAATCAATTCTAAAGGCCAAGATGGCCTTTGAAATGGCTTCCAGTTTTTAAATAAACACAACTTAAGATGTTCTTCAGTTGCTGCATGAAAGGAGGCCTATAGGTAGTTACAGCCTAAAGCTATCATGTGAGTTTTGATCACATATGGGCTGATAGTCTGCTACAGTAAAGCATTTGCTTTGAGTAGATGGTCAACTTTGTTCCAAAATCTTTGCTGTGTGACTACACTACACTTGATCCAGGATCACGCTCCGCTTTACGTATAGTATTTGGTTTATATTCTAGGGGCGGCCTGACCTTATGGCACAGTATTCTGGGGGTTCTTGGCCTAAACAAGTGTCTAAATGATTTGTTTCCATTAAGAAGAGCATCAATCCAAGCACTGATCTCAGAGGGATCCCACTTTTAAAACTGTCTAATCTGGAAAATGTTTCTAACACTCTAACTCTTTGTCTCCTGGGTTTATACCAATTGACACCGTTAACTTCAAGTTCTTTCAGTTTGGTCACCAGCCTTCCCTTCCATATACGCATAAAAAGTCATTAAAGGGCCTCTGTGCTTTTGTTACTGCCTCTTAAAATTCTGACATACTTGTGAAACAAAATCTCTGCTGTCTAAACCTGAGGCTGACTGTTCATTAATACACCCATTCCTGATATACCTTGCTTGATCTTTTTTTTTTAAATTAATTTAATTCATTTGCACGTAGTACACCTTAAACATACTGACCTATTGTTACTAGGACTGACCTGGTCACTGTTTTTTTTTAAAAAATGGAACAACATTTGTTAGCTTCCAGTTCCAGAATTTTACCAGAAAAAATATATGAGCTGAAGTTAAAAGAATTTGAAGTTGGATTTCATGGTGGAATTCTGTCCACAGGTAAAATCAACTTCTAGTCGTGAGCCAAGTTCTGTCCCATTTCAACCAGTAAACCTCTTTTAAAGTCAGACAGGCAGGACATCTCCCAAGTGACACATCCGTCTCCTGCAGTGTCCATGGATTGTAAGTCTACACACAGTAGATGGCATCCCTATTTACTCTGGGCACGTTGCACCTTTTCAAATTCACTTTCCCACCAATGAGGGCCAGCACCCACCAATTTGTGACTGGTTTTACTTTGCACCCACTGTTGCTGTTTCATTGCCCAAATGTTATCTCAGTACCACGGCTTCAGCTCACCCTCAGAAATAAAAACAACCAATGGAAAAGACTTGGAAAACACCCAAAATGAGGAGGCAAGAAATACACTGAAGGAACAAGTTTCTCCAATCTTGCAATTTGACCTAAAGTCATTTGAAAGGTCATGTTTTCCTTTTAGTGAGGTGGTCATTGCGTTTCAGAAACAGCTCTCCTCATTTATTTATTTTTATACTCTTTGAACCAAGTGATAAGGCGTTCTTTGTCAGGACATCAGACTAACACAACACACGTGAAGCTCCAGTTCCCTCTCCTCTCCTCTCCCTCCTCAGGACTGAAGCTCACCACTAGCCAGCTGTTTCAAATCATCCTCACTTTTTCCAACAGCATGACCATCGCAGCCATGTGTTTAAGTTAAGGTGTGGGAGACTTTGGAGTGCAGGTTTCATAATCTCTTCAAATAAACCTTTTTCTGTCGATCCTTTTCTTTTATGTTTTCTGTTCTAGAAGGAAAGGTTATTCCGTATTTTGGAAAAGTTGTTTAGAAGGCAACATCTTCATGCTATAAACCTTAATATACTGAAATGGGTGCAAAGCAGTCACCAGTTAGGAGACAGGGACAGGACAGGGTGGCAGCAGGTGGCTTTGGTGGAGCATAAATAGGAACTGCGTGAGACTGATTATTGCCTAGACGTGTCTAATTACAGAGCATTCAAAATCATACAGTGTCACGCCATTCCTAGCTGTTTGGTTTCATTTATCTAAGGATGGTAGAAAAAGGCATTTCAGTGTACAAGTGATGTTGGACTTCACACAGCAGCAGCAGCCACATTCCTCTTTTCATTCATTATTCATTTATACTACAATTTATACAACATCAACAGCATTTATTTATATAGCACATTTTCATACAACAATATAGCTCAAAGTGCATTGCAAAATGACAAAGGAAAGTTACAAGAAGAGAAAACAATTAAGATTAAGCAATAATATTAAAGAAATAAATAACAACAAAACAATGTATGGTCTCATGGCCAGGAGGATGGAAAAAAAAAATTAAAAAATCCATTTAGGCTGGAGAAAAAAACAAATTCTGCAGGGGTTCCAGGGCCAAAAGTTCACCCGGCCTGCAGCAGGCATTCTACCTGACATAAATATTCCTAAATCAAACCTCTTAGTTTTCATGCTTCACGTGATAGAATTTAATGATGTTAGTCTCGTGAGCCTTCGATCCATCATCTCTGGGAGCTACATGGTGCCTTGATTAGGGGGTGGTGATGGCAGAAGAACCTAAAAAAAAAGCTAATAGATTGTCAGAGTGAATAAAACAAATTAAAAATAGTATGTTAAAGAAGAGAATGGTCTTTCAGAAACAGGCCTGCTCCAAGTTTGCAATGGGAGTGTCATATTGGGAGTTGGTGGATTAACTGGGAGGAGAGAAGACTACAAGGGATTCAGGAGTCAGGTGAACAGTTAAAGGAGATGAAGCAATGAGCTCAAAATGACACGGGGCAATTGTGCCTGACTAGGAGGTATGTAAACCTATTCAGCAAAGTAAAGAAAAGAACAAAGAAAGAGCAGAAAGAAAGACTAGTGTGGAAGTTCGCCTTCATCAATGGCATGTTTGGTTCAAGGCTCAATTGCTCTCCTTGAGAAGCTTATACAGTATTAATGATCTTTACCACTGAGGGCTGAAGCTGTCTTCTGCATCTTCATATTAAGTTCCAGGAACTTAAATCTCAAAGGTGAGAAGCTAAGGGAGTTGTGAATTGACCAACTTAAGTGACACCATTCAAGTAAAAAGTAAGTGACTAAGATAAGAGGTCGATTGACCAGCTAAGGAAGGTTGAGGTGCGATGATCAGCTCAAAATGACAGAGTGACAGTTAATGTGTGGTTAATGTGTGCAGAGGTCCTGATCGGGATCACACAGGGTTCAGTGGAGAAATTTAGAGGTGAACAGCTAAGCGAGCTGTGAAGTGAGCAACTCAAAGTGACATTGGGCACCGGTGGCACATTACAAAGTAAAAAGTCTTAAGGGAAGTAAGGTGATCAGCTCAAAATGACACCCTATGATAGTGTTTGATTAGGGGGTATGGAGCATTGTTCACAATCCTGTTAAGCTCAAAGGTGATGTGAACAGCTGAGGGAATCATTTAAGTGACACCAGGCATTCGTATCGGATTAAGAGCTAAAGAGTCCTCTTTGGAGTGACACTGAGAGTCAGTGACTAAGCTCAGAGGTGAAGTGAACAGCTAAGAAAAGTGAAGCATCAGCTAGAAATAACTTGAGGCAATAGTGTCAGGTTATAGCATAGAGTCCAGTTCAGTGGCTGTCTGGAGGAGTGAAGTGAATGGCCCTGAGTCAAATGAAGGATAAGCGTCTAAAATGTGAGATGATGAGACCATCTAAGAGTCACACTGAAAGTGACAAGCTAGGGTGGAAGTTCTTGCTCACAATTAATATGGAAGTAAATATCTGAATTACAAGGTAGAGAATCCATCATGCCTGACCTGGGAGCAGAGATGTTCTTTGCAGCGTCACAAAAGAGTTACTATGTGACTTGTGATGTGACGTGAACAGCTGGAAGTCACAATAGCAGTTAGAGACTAAGCTGAGATAAGAGAAGACCACCTCAGAAGCACATTGGGAGTCCAAACTGGGAGGAGAGCAGGCCTGATTCAAGTTACACTGGGAGTCAGTCTGGCACAGATATATTACTTCTGGCATGATATGAGGATTCATAATGGCAGGTGATGATCTGGAGACATCCTTAAGAAGATACTGGGCATCTGACCTGGGAGAAAATAAGACCACCTCGGAGTCATGCAAGCAGTCAGAGGTTAAACTTAAAGGCGAATCAAAATAAAGAAACTGGGTATGAGGTGATCAGCTCAAAATGACACTGGCTGGTAGTGTCTGATTAGGAGAATCAGTGGCTGAGAGGGGTTACATGGAGGAGGCGTTAGCAGCTAGAAGTAGCAATAACAGCTATTGACTAAGCTGGCCTTATAAACACAATGGGAATATACATTAAGAGGAGAGGGGATGTGAACTGAGTTATACATGGAGCCAACACAGCAGAGTCACAGTGCACTCAGTATCATGGTTAAGAGGTGAGGTGACCAGCTCAGAGTCACAGAAAGGGTCATAGTTGGAAATTAGATGATGTGGTGACACTTATCATGAGTCACACTGGAACTCCGTGGTTGAAATGAGAGATAAGGAGATCTGCTCTAAGCCAAACTGGCAGCTAGCATCTGAACATCAATGTGAATGCCCTCACGCGAAGTGACAGAAAATATCGGTTAGGTTGTGAATACTGGTGGTCATCTCAGAGTCTGTGAGTAAACTGACGATTAAGAAGACAGTTGTATAGTCATGCTGATCATACTGGGCAGCCATTCTGGGGCATGTTATATTTAAAATGAAGATCCTGAAAAAGTGAAGAATATTATTGCAAACTTCTCAAGAAGAGCAATCAAACCTTGGACCAAGCATGTCATTGGTGAATGAGGAGTTCCCCACTAGTCATGCAGCCGTACCACCTGCACTTCAGAACAGGATTACCTGAAGCTAAGCATGTTTGGGCCTGGCCACTACAGTACTTGGAGGGGAGACAAACTAAGAAAAGCTGCTGTTGGTGAGGCCAGCAGGGGCCACTTACCCTGTGGTCTTTGTGTGGATCCCAATGCCCCTGTGCAGTGACAGGGACATTCTTCAAAAAGAGCAGGGTGTTTTCTAATGTCCTGGCTAAATTGTCCATCAAGGCCTTATCCACTTAGGCCCGAAATCATCCCCTGTCCATTATTACCTAACTACTGTATCTCTCAACCCTTCATCAACTAATAGCTAATGTGTGGTAAATGTATTGGCGTGAAAATGGCTGCCATTGCACCATCCAGGTGACTCCTACACATCGGTTGTGGTTGTAGTGCTTCCCCACTGTCAGTGTAAAGCTCTTTGAGTAGGTTAGAAAAGTGCTGTATAAATGTCATTAATTAAAGTTATTATTGGTCTTCATGCTCCTCAAATATGTGTTCTTTTTCCTTATCTGAATGTTTGGTGTCCTGTTTCATCCAAATGTTTCTTATGATCTCTTTGCACCCTTTTAAATACCTGTTCCCTAAATTTTATGAGCTTGTCTCTCTCTCTCTCTCTTTCTTTAGGTATTATATTAACATCTTACACAATCCGAGGCTCTCCTGCCTTTTGGATCTTACTGATGATGCATATCTCTTGCCTGCTGAGCCTCCACCATGCTAAGAGAGATAAATACCTAATGAATAGATAGTTGCCTCCCACAGATCTACATGCTTGAGAGCAAAGTAAACGAAGGCGATGAGGAAAGAAAGGTTGCACAAACAAGAGCTCCTAATGATTAGATTAAACAGAAGGCCTGGATTCTTCATTAAACTTTTCGTTGATATGGAGTTCACAGGAATGACATGAATGAGCTGTTCTCACCAGGTGACAAGTCGGCTCGAGCCCCCTTGATGTTAGCCGTTGCTGGTCAGTCCCACTAATCAGATTACCGGAGCTCCAGTTCTGCGTCTCTGTGTCAACATGAGGGCCGCTCACAGCACAGACGATGTAATCAGGATCAGCTGCGAGCGCTGCCAGTATAAGCAGGCCTGGCTCGGAGATAACAATCTGCACAGCATCTTCGGGTCCAGAGGTATGAACCTGCCTCTTTGGGCGCAGTCCAAGCTATTGGCCTGAGTGTGACGAAGCCTACAGCCATACCAGCGCAGCCTCCCCTCCACTGGGGGCTTCGAGACGTGTTTCTTCATCAAATGTTAAACAGCTTTATGGGATTAAGGTGTGAATTCTAGCAGCTTACAAGTCATGCAAGCGGCAGGAGCCAATTAATTTTTCCATCTCCCTCTCGCCTCAACTGCTGGCTGTCCTGAAGCACCAGAGTCCAAAGCCGCCACTTCCGTTCCCCGATCCTAAGCTGAAAAATGCCATTTCTCCGCCTCAATGTCTGGAGCCCTTCGCTCATTTTCCATTAACTAGGCAAAGTATTTTTTAATGGAAATGTTTGGTTTTGACTGACCTGGAAATTCTCCAGGTGGTGTATGGTATTTGGACCTTGTTAGAAGAAACAGGCATCTGGAAATATGGGCAAAGAGAGAGGAAGTGGTGGGCAGTCAAAGAGGGGGAGGGGGCTCTAAAGGGTTAAAACCAGAAGAGTGTGGAAAAGTAAAATCAGCACCAACTGTGAGAACGCAGAGGTGCCTTCAAACAGCTTTCAGTTGTTGCAACACCAGTAGAAGACGTTAGTTGCTGGCTTTGTGTTCGGCACATCACGGGGCAGACTGGAAGTGTTTTCATAAAAAAAAAGTAAGTGTGTAAAAGAAATCAGGGAAAAGTATGTGAGGCAAACAAAATGAAGTCAGTCACATTATAGACAGAAAGGTGCAATGTGGCTTTTTCAAGACAGAGCAGCACTTTCACAGAGCTGATTAAAATGTCCACATTATCTTTCACTGATGGAGGATCAGTAGCACAGGATTGGCAAGCAGGGTGCAGCAGTGGAAGGGGCCACCAGTTACATACTCACTCAGCGAGCAATGGCGGCAGCCCACCCGTCTGCTTGTCTGTATAGTTCAGTTTTAGTCGATGTGCAGCCATGGAAGGCAGTGTATATTACATTAGAAGGAGCCTCTTTCAATCCTGGCCTTTTAGAAATGAGAAACGAGCTGCAAATTCTTCATGCTTTGAAGACTATGGATGAACAGCCCCCCACTGAAGGGCTGGCTTTACTGTTAGCACGGCAAGAATGAGGCATGACAAAGGCACGGAGAGCCACTGCTTTAATGGCCTGGTGCCTCCTGAAGGCTTTGTCGGACCTGGCCTGTTAGCACCTGCTTTGCAGTTGTTCACCTGCATGATCAGCACTTAGAAGAATGTCAGAAACCTGCACCTCAGGGATGAGGGCTCGGGCGTTTCAAGAGATATGCGCACTCCACCTGAAACATATGAGGCCTGAGGACAGGAGGGCAGGACTCTGTAAGATCGCTAGCTGCCTATTGTGGAGCATTCCAAGCCTGCAGGCCAGTGGAAGCATGTCCTGGTGGCATCTTTTTAAAGGCATCAAAAGCACCTGCTTTAATCACCTGAGATCTGCTGCTGGTGGGGTGGAGGGGCCTGTAAACTAAACCGTAAACAGAGGTGGGGTCATAGGTCAAAGTATGTGTGTGCACGAGTGTGTGTTTGCGAAGAAGGGACCAGTAAACCATTTACTAAACAAGACAAACTAAGTAGGATTCCGGTAAGCCACTTTTTTGTTTTTCTTCTTCTGGATTGCAATCAATCAATAAATCTTTATTTTATATAGTGCCATTAACTGAAAGCCGGCTCACAAGGTCCTTCACAGAGCAAACAAGAGTGCAATTCTGAGTTTGACTGGCAAACACACAAAGCTGAATTCCATTTGAACAATGGCACACAAATGCGGTATTGACAAAAAAAGCAGGAAGGGGACGCGACATCAAGAATGCTGTGGAGACAGAGAAATCCACCGAAACCAAAGAAGATGGGAGACAGCAAAGGCCAACAGACTGAGGCTGCTTTCGGGAAGCACAGTGCAGGCGGGTCATGATCTGTCCACCCCATGGTGTCAATGTTCAGATCTTAGCCCGTTCTCCCTGTGTCTGTGTGGGTCTTCTCAGGGGACGCCTTCTTTCCTCCCAAAACATGCAGGATAGGTGCAGCAGTGGTTGTAGACTGAGGGTGACTGTAACAGCCAAAAAGGGCACAAATGCACATACATGAAGAATTATCGTCTACATATCTATAAGGTGTGAAAGGAGAATGAGACGGGATGGAACAAAGTGTTTGGGTCTTCTCTGACAACCCCATTTAATAGCAGCAAACAAAGGCACTTCAAAATAGACAGGTCCAAGTTATTGCTCTGGTGGGCTAATGGGGGGTCCAGCAGTTGAAACTTTAAAAATAAGTGCTGACTTCTTTTGTGTGATCGAGATCAGAAGGCAGATTGGCAGTGAGGAGGTCCACAGGTCTTCTGAGGGCTCTAAAAAGGGAAGAGACTTTAGCCACTGCAGACCCCCCAAAGATGTCCTGTTTTACACGGGATGTTAACAGAGTGTCAGTGAGTCCACTCTGTCCTGGGGGGGGAGTGTGAGAGTGGGCTTTGCTGCCCTGTTCCAGTTTCGATGCTAAGCTCAGGCCCATCCCCTACTGGAATGATCATGTTCATTTTATGTGTAAATTCATATTTTGTTCACGCAAGTATTAATATGAGCCTTTATTGTGTGACTAGCTGCCCAGCTATGACCTCATTTGACCCCGTTTTTTGGCACTCGTAGCCAGCAAATGAGAAGGCGTGCGTGATGACCCAAGCCTCGTTTACTTAAAGGCGACCCGATGATTACTCGTTACTTTTAATTACTGCATATTGGTTTGCCGTATCTTACTTATTTGTTTGCTGCCTTTAGTGTACTTTTGTAACTATCATTATTTCTCTGTCCATTTCACTTTTGATCAGGCTGATGCACATTTGGAAAGGCATGCTGTTGATATGTCTCCCAGTTTTCTGTTACTTTTAAAACTTTGCATTATTATTTGTTTTACTTTTCCAATCAGAGGTAAGGAGCACATTAGAGAAGCTGACAACCCGCTAAATAACATTCTGTAATTGAATGCATTCTTGTTTATCATGGCAGTGTGTTGCAGGACAAGAGTGATTTCTAACACAAAAGGGATGCTCCTCTATTAGTTCACTTTAATATAGGACGCAGAGTATTAATAAATGCTTGATTATTCAACTAGTAAGCAGGTATTCTTGACCACTGATCTTCAGTAAATGATGTAAAGTATCAGAAACGGCCTTTAACTAAAGGGTTAGCCCACCATGCAACATGGATGAAAGGGCACCTGACAAAGCTGTTAATACCCAAATGCTCTCCTCCACGTGAACACCATCAGGCCACAGGCAGGAAACACATCTGTCTTTCCAGTTACTGATTTGGCTTTTATTCAAGTCTTCTTTGTACATCTGAAGCAGCCTACTTGTGGTCACACGGTGTCAACAGCAGGATTTGAACCCTTGACCTCAGAGCTTGCAGGCCAAAGCCTTAACCACTACACCACCCGCAGAGTCCCTACCTCTGAAACCCTGCAGATTCTTTCTCTCAGATTGTAGTAATTAGCCATCAGTTAAATGTTTTACTTGCCACAATAACTGGGTAGGAGTGACCCTGAATCACAGAGTCGAGATCAGTCATAGCCACACATTCTCATATCGGCGTAATCCAATGCAAGGATGAGGTGCTGGCCCATGGTAGTCACCAATGCCAAATCACCACTTGTCTCAACACACATACACATATTTGTCTTTGGGGATTTGAAAGAAAAACTAGTAACGCAGGCACAGGTTGTGATCCTACACTGGATTCAAACTCAGGGTCTTGGCTCTGTCAGGCAGCAGTGCTAACCCCTGTACCACCATGCTGCCTTAAAGCCCCTACTTCCAGACCAAGTGTGCTCAGTTTTATCAACGCTGAATGTAAAGGGAGAGCATTCCGTTCAGACACAGTGCTTACCTGAAGGCAGATTCTGCCAGCTCGAGTGTACCTGAGCTCAGGTGCTGCCCACTGGCCTGTTCGTCTAGTTAGATTCAATCAGCTTGGATTCCCACCAATACCCCCGCCCCCAGAGCCCACATTCCAGTGGCCCGCCCATTAAACGGAGTGACTTCAGGCGGTGGGTTTTCAAAGGAGAAGAATTTCGGCTCCTGAGGCCACACTTCTTTTGGTAATATCACTGCGTCACTCACCTGGTGTCACTTAACCAGAAGACATGTTTTGATAAAGGGACCTGCTGCGGTGCCTTTAATGTATCTCCTTAAAAAAATAAACACTCACACAATCTCAAACACAGACCTGTATATACTGATATTCCCGGACTGAACAGCACTCCTGTGCCACCCTTCCTCTTCCTCTTCCTCTTCCTCCTTGCCATCACTTATGCATAGTGAAATCAGTACGGTGAGAAACAGAGACTGGGCTTGAGCGGCATCAAATAAAACAATGTTGGCTTGGTCGACTCCACCTCAAGTTGCTTCTTGTTAGGAGGGGCAGGTGGCATAGGTGTGCAGTACAAGGCTGCCCGTGCCACCCCTGCCGTACTATAAAGTCTAAAGATTCTTTGATTGATGTTGGGCAGTACGATGCCGTGCCCAGTGGCTGACCATGTGGAGTTTGCCAAGTTCTCCCTTGGCCCGTGTCTGGTTTTCCTTTGCCATCCCAAAGCCGTGCAGGTTTACATAACTGGCAGTTTCAAACAGGCTTAGTGTGAGGGAGTGTGGGTGTGCGTGTGTGTCGGTGGGCCCAGCGATGGACTGACACCCTGTCTGGAGCTGTCAGCCCTTTGCAGCCCTGCCTTGGATTACATGGGTTTGAGAATGTCATGCAATGTCCAGCAGTCTTTATTTTATATACAGTAGATGAACACAATTTGAAATGACACTACACTTACCATATTTGTATAATTTGTGCATAGCAGGTTAGCTAACTTATCCAGGTTTTTAAAAAATGAGTTACATGACCCAAACTCCTATGCTTTACATATCAGGCCACACATCTCATACTTTTTCGGTTGGTAAAATGTGAATGGTATGGTGGCTCAGCAGTTAGTGTTTTTCCATCACAGCTCCACCTTTTCAGACCCCAGCCATGTTGTCAGCACATTCCCTTCCCGTCCACATAGGTTTTTGGCTACTCCCACACCCCTAAGATGTCCATGACAGTTTGATTCGTGATTCAAAGTTGGCTGAGAGTGGGTGAGTGTGCCCAGTGGTTTGCTGCCACTCTGTCCTCTACTGGCTTGGACAGGATCAGCTAACGAACACATGAATAAATGAATGGGGAGGCTTCCTTTATGCAGTGTCTTCATAATATTTGGGATAAAGAGACATTTTTCTTTGATTTACCCCTCTACTCCAGTTTAAAATTACAAATCATACAATTCAGACGTGATCAAAGTTTAAAGTGCAGAATTTCATTTGAGGGTATTTGCGTACATTTCGGGCACACCATGTATGTGAAGAATATGCAAACCAAACTCCTGTGTGATCTTCACAATGGCGGCACTCAGATTATTGCCAGCATACGTTTGAAGACAAACTCTCATGCACAAAATCAGTGTGAATCAGAAAACTTTTAGAAATACACAAAAAAATTCCACAACAATTTACAGGCCTGGACAAGCTTTCTAAAAAATGGATGCCAGCTACGCTCTGCTCAGGGAGGTCATCCATAAAGATTCTACAGCGGTCAGCCCCCTTATTAAGTGGCAGTAAATTCTACACACTTTATTTCACTGCAGCCCACAAGATAGATCTGAGAAGAGCAGGTGTTTGCATGGATCCTTCACTTCTGTCCGCCCCCAGGCTGTCCTCAGGTCAGACACCTGTCCGCTTAGCTGAACTGAGAGCTCCGATTACAGTCGAGTCAGTGATGGCTGGGAGGCAGCTACTTCCGAGCACAGATTGAGCAGCCAGACTTCGTCACCCGGAATCTCCAGCTATGCTACCAAGGTGTCAGCAGCTGTCAGTCTGGAAAAGACATTTGTCTGCTTCCCGGCAAATGTGAGCCAGGAGGTGGTCCACAAAGACGTTCAGGACCTGCTGGGTAGCAACTTATCGCATGTGCTGGTAACATCAAGATTAAAAGGGAACAGTTTTCTGCGTGCCTTTCATTTCTATTGGTCTCTAATACGCTCACCATTGCCCTTCTCGTACCATCCACGCCCAGTATAGCAGCATACAGTGGAACAAATCAACCAGGACCACCGTGCAACAAATACATAAACAAGACAGGTGAAGAACAAAACTATATATAGATGATAGATAAATAAATAATGGGTAATGAATTGAAATTGATAATAATAAATAATTAATAACAACTAATAATAAAAACAACAATAGTAACAAACGTACTGCATATAAATGAACTACTAGGAGCAGATCTGAGAGCAGGGGGCAGCACAGGGCTCTGAGTACAGGCAGCCAAGGGGCACAAGCTGCTGCTGAACCTGGCAGAACTGGTTTAGATGGAAGCAGGGCAAAAGATACCGTGGGAAGGGTGGCAGCGGTCCTACTCATTGCTCTAGGGTTAGCAGATGCAATGCATAATAAAAACGTGTTTAATGGATGGTAGAGAGGCCCCAGTGATCTGTTCTGCTCTGTTGTAGGACCGTGTGGTTAGAGGCACTGCAGTTCCTGAAGCATACGGTGATGTCACTGGTCAGAACGCTCTCAGTGGTGCTTTGTGGAGAGAACGGGGGGTGAATAGGCTTGCCTTCCTTATCCACCAAAAGAAGTGGAGACCCTGCTGCACCTTCTTGGCAATGGAGGTTCGTGTTAATTGACCAAGTAAGATCAGCTGCCAAGTGGGCACCAAGGAATTTTATTCTTTTGACCAATTCCACCGCATAGTCCTTGATGTATAGTGAGGTGTGGACAGCATGGACCTTTCTGAAGTCAACAATCATCTGTTTTGTCTTGTCCACATTAAGAGATGGATTGTTGATCTTGCACCAGTCTGCCAATCATTGTATCTTCATTCTGTAAGTTGACTCATCCCCCATTACTGATGAGACCCACCACTGTTGTGCTTTCAGAAAATCTAATGATGGTGTCAGAGCTGTACGCGGCCATGCAGTCGTGAGTCAGCAACAGAAGTGGTGTGAGTACGCAGTCATGGGGGATACCGATAGTATGAGAGAGGTGTTTCTGATGTGGTCTGCCTGGGGTCTCTCTGTCATCCATCCATCGATCCAGTTTCATAAGGAGGTGTTGTAGTCTAGCAGATTGAACTTCCCAATGAGTTTCTGAAGGATAAAGATGTTGAATGCTGGAGTCTCTGAACAGTATTCTAGCATAAGTGTCTCATCAGATAGATAGATAGATAGATAGATAGATAGATATCATCTACTATCTATCTATCTATCTATCTATCTATCTATATGTGAATTTCCCCTTGGGATTAATAAAGTATCTATCTATCTATCTATCTATCTATCTATCTATCTAATGCAAGAAGAGAAGATAAAGAGTTGGGACATCATAAGGCGAGCCCTGTATATTTGATGAAAAATAACAAAAACGAATTAGATTATTGTACAAAATGTCTTTCCAAACATGAGTCCCAGACCAGACCACTCAAGATGGTGGTGGAACCCCTTAAGAGGAAGCCAAGGCAGAAGGGGGTGATGTCAGTTATCCCGTTTATGGTCATCAGATCTGCTGAAGAGAAGGGAGGAGTAGTGATAGACAAGAGTGCCAACGCTCAACTTGGGATGGAATTGCCATTTGATGAGCCTTCAAGTTGTGTCCCAAGCACACGTGTGTGACACTATCTATGTGTCTATCATTTAGAGTCTTTCTAATATATCTGTCATATAATGCATTTCATTTAACTAGCCATCTATCCGTATTTTAGTACACTTTTATTCTATATATGCCTCTCTCTGTAAAGGATACATGTCTATATTGTAAGAAGAAGATAAAACAAGGCTGAAGTGCTTGGGCACATTTCGACAAACTCTGTATAATTGAATGACACAAGTTTAAAAGAAAACACATGTAAAATGCAAATTAAGTCTTCTCGTAGGAGAGTCTCTTTCGACAACCGGTAAAGATGGCAGTTTTTTTCTGGTAATAATGTAATTGGGCAGGAAGAAGGGGGCCCAGGTGGGCATCAAGGGAGGGGAGGTGTCAATCTTCCTGTCACACAGCGCCAACCCCTGGATCGGTGGAGGATTACCATTACAAAAGCCCTTAAACTGTCTCCTATGCGCACACATGTGACAATATACAGTCTCACAAGAATGACAATAAGACGTCATAAAGGTTTGGGGCAGCCATCCGTGTAATATTCCTTGGCTGCAAAAAGGTATTTTTGAAGATAGCGAGTTGTTCACACAACTAAGTCCAAAACAGAACTGTATTATATAGACGAAATGGCGGCTTTAAAGGCCAGTGTAGGAAGTGATGTCATCTGGGCTGGAAATGGAAGTGACATCATCAGAGGCGGGACAGGAAGTGCACCCCACTGCCCCCTGGTCAGACATGGAATTTCCATTATTCAGGCCCTTTAGCTGACTCCTACTCGCACGTGTGTGACAATATACAGTGTATTTATTATATTATGTTTTATACTGTCTTTCATTTCTATCTCTTATTTATTTATCTGTCTGTCACATGGTGCATTTCATTTCATTTCTATCCTTCTACCCTATCTGTGAGAAAGTGTCTTTACATTTTTATATGTTAAAATGGCTTTCATTTTTATAAATCTCTGTTTATTAAATTTCTTATTTACATTTAAAAAATGAAAAAATCTTACATTTAAAACTACGAAGAATGAATACTTTGCAAATGTAACTGAGGAACAGGCATCTTTGACCAAAGTCCAGGCGAGCCTTTATCCAGACTATGCATTCTTAAACTGGCTCTTCAGGGTCATTTTGGTAACATGGCGGCAATCAGCCCAGCCCAGGGTGTCAGTCCATCGTATTGCCAATTCAGCTTCTTCAATGACCTTAAAACGCATGAATGAAGACCGGAGAACACAGAGTATGAGCAATTCTGGGACAACATGCAGACTGCACCCAAACGCTGGACCCATCAGGCCTCAGTCTATCCACTGAGCCACCTGAGCCAGAATGATGGCCACCCGAAAACAGAAGTGCTAAAGAGAGAAGGAGCCACTGCAGATTATTAATTATTTTGACCAACAGGGGTTTCAATGAATGTGCATCTTAAAACTGAAGCCCCTTAATGTCTGCCTTTGCAGTTACGTTTGCTAACTCTAGAGCTGGACACCAAAACCTGGCCCAGAGGACCACTAAGGATGCTGGTTTAATTTCAGCTGTTTTATTAATCAAAACTCATAGCTTTTTTTGAATCAAATAATTCTTTTTTTTTTCCTTTTTACGGTTCACAGAAGCATCGATTTGTGGCAGTGAGTGGTTTGCTTTTCCTTCTGCTTTAGCTTTTACGACACGGCTCATCATTTTTGCCCTTTTGGCATTCACTTTCGTCCCTGTTTACCAGTGAATAACGAGCGGCCATGAGGGCAGGTAAGCTGACGGCACACTGAGGTGTGCTGCATGCACCTGTGTGATCCCAAGAAGGAGGGCAGCTTTTAAAAGAAATCTGAACAAGAAAGGTCAGGAGAACAAATCGGCCTCTGTGTATCACTCTCACACGCACACACACATGCTGGATTTCTGCTGTCATTGATAGCAAAGGGCACAAAGAAGCCATCAAATTAAATAAGGTTCATTTACAGCCACAGGATAAGGCAGTGAATGAAAGGAAACATGGTGATCTTGTGGACAGAGCTTACAGGCCTACAGGTCAGCACTTTCACACTTGATTCCAGCAGCAGGACATGGTGCTACAAATGGTCATGTTTATGTGGTTGGCCAACCATACAGTATGTAGACAGGGCATCAGTTAATGGCACATGGAGGAGAAACAGACAACAGAGACAACAGCATCCTGAATCTGCACAGTTCTGCTGCAGATCCACAAAATGGAATCAGACTGCCAGCCAGCTTGTTACTCAGTAAAGACAGCACCGTACGAGAGGCCTGAGCTCATCTGTGTGCCACCTTGCAGCCCCGAGCAGAAACTGTGTGCTTTTGTATCTCCACCAATGGCCTGACACATGTGAGCAGTCAGGGAAATTATGTACAGACAAACATCGCATCTTGTCATCAATAATTAATACCAATTTAAATGTCCACTCTAAGTGCTGCAATATTCAGCATTTAAACATTCAGCTGCACTAAAAAGCCGCAGGCAGCCCTGAAAAACACAGACTTGGAATGAATCGAGAGACTGCAGGATTTAAAAAAGCTGCTCTGCAGCTTTGCCTCTTTGTTATTCATGTCTAAATGTTCTTTCATCACAAGGCCTGAGGAGCTGTGTTCTCCCTGGCAGCACCGAATGACAGGAAGGAACCCACCATTTGCAGCCCATCACAGAGCACACGTCCATGAGCCCCCCTCATCAGGCCAACTGAGAGACCCCAGGTATCTGAACACATACATATCAACACAGAGACACAGGACGGACGGTGGCTGAGGCTGGAAGATGAACTAAAGTCTGTCTGAAGTCTAAATCGAGGTCTGTTTATATTATTTTGTATCTTATTTACTTAGGTATGTTCAGTGCCTACCTTTCCTACCTGCTCCTTTACATACATAGAATGCATATGCGTATATTTTATTTGCTTTCTTCCCATCCCTTTGTTTAATTACAGTTTACTTACCTGCCTGCGTAAGCAATAGCTGCTTCATTGAGTTGTTTATTTACTTATTTACATATAGTGCTTATTTGTTCATACAGCTAGCTTCCTTCCCAGGGATTCATGTATTTACATTGCTGTTAGATTATACTAATATAGGCAAAGAAAAGCTATCTATCTATCTATCATATAATGACTTTATCTATCTATCTATCTATCTATCTATCTATCTATCTATCTATCTATCTATCTATCTATCTGACTTTCTTATCTATCTATCTGTCATATAATGACTTTCTTATCTATCTATCATATACTCACTTTCTATCTATCTATCTATCATATAATGACTTTCTTATCTATCTATCTATCTATCTATCTATCTATCTATCTATCTATCTATCTATCTATCTATCTATCTATCATATAATGACTGTCTTATCTATCTATTTATCTATCTTATAATGACTTTATATCTATCTATCTATCTATCTATCTTTTCACTTAAAAACAGCATTTTTAAAAGAAAGTGATCACTGTCCATACTACCATTTCACATCATTCACGAGAGTCGTCCATACTAAAAGACTGCAAACATGTATGATGTAATCACCCGCCTACACTGGGCATGCACGCACACAGCAGGGTCGATGTATTGAGCCGGGCACACAGTGTGCGATTTTTATGCCCGATTTGCAGTATCTGACTCATTTTCTGACTCAGCTTCAGCGACTGTCGCTTCTTGTGCCGTATGTGAGTGCTTGCATTGGGCTGTCACACGATCAGTAGAATTTCTGTCATGTCAATTAGACTGAACATTTGAACACATATACGACCGGCTACTCTATTGTTCATTGTGAGCAGTCGCCACAATTTCTAAAACTTGCACAAAATGCAATTTAAGTGCCACGGAAAGCAACTCGTCTCTGCCTTCTGTATTGGAATATGTTTTTGTTTCTTGAAGGGTGACCAATCAGGGAATAGGACATCATAATGAGCAGCATCCAATCAGAGAAGAGACACATAATAAGCATGAACCAATCCAAACACGATGGAGTCTGCGTTTTCAGAAACCTTCATTTACTTCTGTCCACAAGTCTCCAGCTCTGGAAGTATTACTTTTTTGTGTGTTTACAATGCTGGAGTAATGCGGACAAAAGGCAAAAATGAGGACAAAAATCCACATTTTTAAAGAAAGGCGTCCCAGTGTCACTTCATCACCCATAGGATAAATACGTAAGTTTTATTAACATTTAAATTCCTTTAAACTTTATTTCTGAAATTGTATTTTGAAATATATCCTCCTTGCCACTGTCTCTGGCCTTGGTATCACTGGGACTGCCCTCTGATATATTATTACTATATAATTTCAACATATTTTACAAATGGGTTTTTACCTTTATAATTATATACAGTACTGTATGCTGCATATCGTGAGGCTACATCAAGCTTGTCAGGACCTCATTAGAGGTTGTCCTGATTTGTCTTTTATAATCAAGCACCTCTCAAAAAACATCATTTCTTTAGTTGTAATTAGAAGAGGATTGATGACGTCTAGTTTAGGGCTGTGTTTTGGTTGTCAGTATTTCTGATCTTTTGAGTATTTAATGATTTGCTGCTTAAAACCATTCCGTTGGAATTTAATTTAAAATATGCAAAATCTGGTCTGTTTTTACAATGAAGGTATGAAATGTGGAATATAAAATTGTACCTATTCATTATATAGCACCTTTCACCTCTATTTATATATTTGATTTGTTTCAGGTTTTGAATTTCGTGTCATTCAGGTGCATTTGTTCTCCACTAGGTTACTTATATCAAAGCTTATAAAGATTTCACTCTGCCTTACAAGTGTCACTTGCACAATTAATTCTAACTGATTATTGATTAATAATAGAAATAATTCTTTACATTTATATAGCGTTTTTCTTACTACTCAAAGTTCTTCTGTGAGTGGGGAGCCATTTCAACTACCACAGAAATGCAGCCATTTTGCATCATTAGCTGTTAGGTGATGAAGGGGTGAGGAGTAGTTAGCCAATTAGAGACAGAGGATGATTAGGGGGCCATAGTGGTCAATTTAGCCTGGACATCAGGATACACCCTACTCTTTACGATGGATACCCCGGGATTTTAATGAGCACAGAGAGTCAGGACCTCAGTTTTGTGTCTCATCCAATGGACGGCACCATTTTTACAGCACAGTGACCCCATCACTGCACTGTGGGCATTCAGGTCCACATTCAGAGCACAGGGTAAGTGTCCCCTGTTGGCCTTGTCAACACCTCTTAAAGCAGCAACCCATGCTTTTCGTAGATGGTCTCCCACCCAAGTACTGGCCGGGCCTGAACATGCTTAGCTTTAGGTGGATGGCCTGTTCTGAAGTGCATGTGGTATGGCTGCCGATTGATTATTTTTTCCTAGTTAAGGTCCATCTGTTTCAGTCTGTACACCTTGCAGCCTATTAAAGTTATACCTTAGTTCTGATCCCATGTAAATGGGAGATTTTCAGCTCATTCTTCTATAACACTGTGTCCAGATGTTCCCAGACATACTCAGCAGCATTCATATGTGTCCTCGGACACCCTGACGGGTTTAAGTTGCATTCCATTCTGACTGCCCCATGATGAGAAGATAGCAGGTGGCTCCTTTTTCTAGAAATAAAAAAAGTCAGTTCTGCTGGGTATGTAAAGATTCTTCTAGTGCAGTAAAGGGGTACTTAAGGGTTTCCAGCACATTCAGAACCATGTGTCACACTCTTCACGCTGTCCTCATGCAGTCCAAATGCAATGACTTTTCTGCTGATTCCTAAAGCCGACTAACAGATTGTAATATTTCTACCCCCTCCATCGAGGCTCTCCCTGTCCTGGCCTTGGGTTACAAAGCATTTTAACTCTCCAGGTTCTCAAAATGTGCCGGAGTTACACTGTGATCCTCTGAAAGGTCACCCCACCATACGCAGACCTCCCATCTGAAATATCACACAAGACAGCCTTACCATCTTTTGTGATTTTTCATGATGGCCAGGTTTCCAATTTTCGTTCTCATGAGTTAAAGACTTGTGCCCTGTAGCTTCTGGCCAATTCTTTCCAGATGTTACAACTTCTATCACTCAGAGCTGGTGGGGTGAGGGGTGGCATTTTCTTTCTTATAGTCACACACACACACAAGCATTCACAAGCTCATAGAAACAAGGAAAGAGTAATCCTCTGGAGGACAGGCCCACCGGAGAATATCCCAGTGTTCTTAGCTGAGGATGCTAGCGACCAATGTACTGCCCCACACCGTTGTAGCCCACCACTGACTTGTGTGTGACAAGTGGCGCTTTAGCAGTGTTCAGTATTTCATTTCTTTCCAACACGTTTCTTTTATCCTCATACCAGACATTATAACAAGATATTGTTGAGATTTATAGGGTCGGGTTATACTGTCATGTGTACAGAGTACCGAGAAATTCTTACTTAGCACCACGATTAGTGAGTGGAACTGCCTTACGACAAATCTCCTGTCTTCTAACCTGACAAATTGCAGGACACTGCTGCGCTATTTATCCATCTATCCATTAGCTAACCCGCTATACCCTAACTACAGGGTCACAGCGGTCTGCTGGAGCCAATCCCAGCCAACACAGGGCGCAAGGCAGGAATCAAACCCTGGGCAGGGCGCCAGCCCACCGCAGGGCGTGCACACACACACCAAGCACACAATTTAGGATCGGCAATTCACCTAACCTGCATGTCTTTGGACTGTGGGAGGAAACCCACGCAGACACAGGGAGAACATGCAAGTGAACCCGGATCTCCTAACTGCGAGGCAGCAGAGCTACCCACTGTGCCACCGTGCCGCCCCTCGCTATTTATTATTAATATTATTATTATTTGAGTGTAGTGAGAAGTCAGGCAAAATGACGCCTTTTATTGGCTAACTAGAAGGATTACAATATGCAAGCTCAGTCTCCTTCATTGAGGAAATGCATTTCTGCACTCATTCTGTCAGGACCAAGTACAAATCACATCTGGCAGCGTAGCGTCCATCGATTGAAGGCTCTTGTCATGCGTCCACTGTGTCTCTTGAAAGGCAACTGACAGAGCAAGCCGATGAAATGTGTGAAGGAGAGATAACACTGCCATTTAAGTGCTGCTGGAAGCTGTCCATCCACCCATCTATCCATTCATCCATCCAGCCATTATCAAACCTTCCTTGTCCAACTGAGGGTCATGGGAAAAGATTTAGGTGGGTTACAAATAGTCCCAGTCTTAGGCCACTGGAACTAGCAAAAATATTTTTTGAGTAGGACTAGGAGATAAGATGTAGTTAGAAGGCAAAAAGTGAGAGATAATAATTAAAGGCAAAAACAAAAAAACAAAAAGCAAGCAAAGGGTCAACCCAAAAAAAAAAATCCAATGAGAGAGTAAATGTATTCAAAGAAAACGGTTTTGAATCCCGCAGATTCTGATGAGGAAATGTTCAGAAACCTTTGAACCTGTGGTGTTGTAATCAGGAGGTCATGGCTTTTGAGAAAATACCACCAACAATGTAGGTTACTGACCTAACAATGGAAACCTTTGTCCTTAAAAAAAAACAAAATGGTGGCAAAGATGGCAAAAAATTAATTCACAATACCAAAAGTAAGTGATGATTCAATTAATGGACCTCAAAATGAGATTTCTCTCCTCGAAAAACCTTAAAATGGAGTGCAAGAACGTTCCACTTAATATACAAACATCCAGAAGATGTTTTACAAAGATACAGTGGAGTAAGTGTTTCATCTTATTGATCCAACATCCCAGAATTCAATCCGGAACCCCAGCTGCTACCCATGGGGCCTTTCCACATTCTTAGTGTGTTCAGGGGGATTTCATTCCCATTTCCTCAAGAACATGCAGGTTAGTTAAATTGGTGATTCAAAAAGTGGGGCATGTGATGGACTGTGGATGTGGATGGGCTCTGGCAAGCCAGCATTAGATTAGGGGGATATGAGAAGGCTATGTCTGATATTAAACACGTCGAGAGGAAATGCACTTAAAATGAAGAATTTGATCATCAGCATACATATACAGTACTTACCCAACTAACACACAAAGAGGAACGTAATGAGATGGCAGTTTTTCTGTTTTTTTTAATTGTATTTAATATTTTTAATGGTGGGAACTGCATAAAGGATTGCTGGATGTTTACTTCTGTTCGCTTCTGCATGCCAGATCAGCGCAGACCACTGCCAGTAAGTATTTGCACTTTGTTTATGGTCCAGTACAGGGGTCACCAACTCCGGTCCTGGAGGACCACTGTGGCTGCAGGTTTTCACTCTAACCCTTTTTTTTAATGAGTGGCCTGTTTGTGCTGCTAATTAACTTTTTGTGAATTAATTTTAATTGAATTGCTTTTTTAAGTTTTGTTCCCCTGAATTTCTTCATTTCTGTTCTTAAATGGCACCCAAACAGAAATGAAACATAAAGTGTGTGAGCCAACAGAAGACTAACTAAGTCACGGCCTCAAACTCCAACCAATTTCACTCCAACCAGCTGCTTAATGAGGTTCCAGTTCTTGTTGTTAACTAAACTCGTTCTTTAATTGTGTGGCTTGTTGCTGCTCTTGTGGTGCATTAGCATCCATTTCTGAAATTGTTGATTTTCTCTTCCTAAGAGCTCTGTTCAAATGTTTTGGGGACCTGAGCGGATCAGCATTCCTGAGACCTTCATCTTTCTTTATTTTCAGATATTGTATGATGGACACCAGTTGTTTTGGCTCATTTTGTATCTCACTATTGTTTACTGCCAATTAAGGAAAAAGAAACAATTGAGGGGTCTGAGCCTTCAAGAACAAGACAATTAAAATGAACTCAAAAGAAGTTAATTAGCAGGAAAAATAGGTCACTCATTAAGAAAAAGGTTAGAATGAAAACTGCAGCCATGGTGGTCCTCCAGGACCCCTGGTCCAGTACGCTCGTGGATCCATTTTCAAAAAGTTTCCCTGCAACCCTGCTCAGGATAAGCAGATCTGAAAATGGATGGATGGATGGATGGATAAAGACATTCTAAATTCAATCAATCAAACAGGCCCCTGAAGTTCTGTCTCAGAGGGCTACAGTGGCTGCCCTAACTCAGTTTGATGCAGATGATGCCACTTGTTAGTCAGAACATTATTACAATCTGGACAAGAACAGGCCATTCAGCCCAACAGTCCTATCCACCTAATTCTTCCAAAATACCATCAAGTCCAGTTCTGAAGGTCCCTAAAGTTCTACTGTCTACCGCACTACTTGGTCACTTATTCCATGTTTCTGTGTTTCTCAGACTTTCTAATGTTTGTGCATCATTGACATTAATAAGTTTCCCACTGTGTCCCCGTGTTTGTGAGGAACTCATTTTAAGGTGATAGTCTCAGTCGATCAGGTCAGAATTGTGAATATCACCAAAATGATCTGTGGACGGGAGCTGATTAGTAATTCTCAGTCCTTCACTTGTTTCCTTTCAATTTCTTTCCAATTATTTTATGGTATCAGATACATCATGATGAATACCCGCCATTGTAAATGGGAGCAGGTTAGATGGTGAACTGCTGGCTGCTTTTTCATTTGCAACTCATTGTTAATTGGCAGCTGGGTGAGAAAAGCAGAAGAAAATAAAAACAGAGAATGCAGATTTTTAAGACTAAAGGAAACAATTAGGAGTTGGGAAGCTGAACAAGCCAATTAACTGAAATGAAGCTCAAAAATGCTGCTTGAGCCATTATTTATTTTACTGGATTCCAATAAAGAACTTGAGTTGGAACAAAAACCGTCAGCTCCTGCAGTCCCTTGGGACCGACTTTGAGGACCCCAGCTCTAACAGTGGCTGTAACCAACCGCTAAAAAATACACGAGTGACCACCATGGGCTCTGCAAATGGAACAGAAGTGATGGTGCTGGGAAATTTCTCAGTTGGCTCCGAGAGCCTTCAATTGAGCAAAGGGAATTTAATAGCTAAGGAGTCACATTACGTCCATGCCCACATCACACATTTTGCAATTATGTATTTCGTGCAAGCATGGATTGCGTAAACATGTGGAGATCAAATGGCATAAATGCAATAAGAATGCAGAATAGAGAAGAAATTAAAGAATAAAGAAAAAAGAACAGAGGGGATTGAAGAGAATACAAAATGTAAAAAAAAAATTGAGCAGAAACACGCTTGTACTCCAGGCACATTGGCACCTGGCATATCAGCGGCAGAGCGACACATGGGCTCAGAGCACAGTCCTCATAAAGGGCACCGCAGAATTCTTCTGTGGCAACGTGTTGTGATCAGAGAGACCCTCTAGGACATCAACAGCACCTGAAGTGAAGAACTAAAGCGTGTCTTTCAGTTCAATCTGGATTAAGAATGCATAACATGATAGCATTCAAAAGGGATAATGAAATGAATGTCAGTGATGGCTCCGTGCCAAAGAAAACCCAGGCATACGCTGACCAGCCTTACGTATTAAAAAATTGCTGCACTTCATTTTTTTGTAATCTTCAAATTGTATTCTTCCTTTCAGATGAGTTACCTTGAAAGTGCTTTCTCCAGATGCCAGATTAGGAGGTTCAAGTCCAGATGTGTCGCTTAGTTAACTAATCTGCAGTAGAACACCACACTCAGGGTTTGATTAAAACAAAATTCAACCCATATATCCCGTCTGGCCAGAACTGTGAAGGAAAACCACAAGAATGAAACAATAAGCTGTAGTGATTTTTAAAAAGCGATTAATTAAGATCCACATGAGTAATGCCGTCTGGAGGAAGATCACATAAAATACGGACATTTTCAGACAGGATGTAAAGCAGCTGCCATCCACTTTCTTCACTTGCGGTTCCATACAGCATCCCATTTTCCCAAAGTGTGACTATGTGAGGAGGACACGGTGATTTGCCCTAGTGGGGGTTTAGGGGGGAGTGGGTTGTCACGCCAGGCGGTAATCAGGATCTCAAATCCTCTGGGAGGGTCAGCAAAAGTCTGGGGTTGTCATTTCAACCAGAAACTAAATATGTCCAAAATCTGTTTGCTTTTGAAACAGAAGGTGCAGTGAGGCCTTGGCAGCTGAGATTCCTTTTAGCGTGGGCATGTGCGTTTTAAATCTCAGCCATTACCACATGTCTTTTGCAATGACTTACCACATAATTTAATTATTTCAACTTTTTGCTGCTTTGGAGAAGAAGGAAAGATCTGCTGCTCCGAGTCCTGGTAGTGACTGTCTACCCAGTTGTCCCTTATTTTGGGACAGGCCGCTCTATGAATGTCTTGCTGTGCCCCATTGCCTGTTTATGTACTTTGCGTAGCACTTGTAATGATGTTCATGAAAAGAGTTGCATGTTGGCTTGACTCAGAGATGCTTGCCTTCTTTTTTGTGATGTGTATACCCTCCCTGTGCTCACATTATTTTTCTCCATTCTGTTTCCTGAAATTCAGTTAGCTTGGTGTGAATAAATGTGGGAATGTCCATCCAAAGTACAGAAAATGGAGGGATGACTGAATGGTTTAATTAACTCCATTTGAAAACATCATTAGTTACAGCAATAGACTAACTGAAAAATGCAAGGGCTTTAAAACGATTCTTATGCTCCACGGTAATAACATATCCATCTTCCAAAGCTGGTTAATCCATTTTACGATTGTAGGGAGCTGGCAGTGGCAGCAACAAACCCTGGGCAGATCACCAGTCCATTGCAGGGCACACTCACTCATGCATGCAGCACCACTTTGGCATTGACAATCAACTCAGTAGCCATGTTTTTGGAATAGGGAAGGAAAAGTGGAGCAGACCAGGAGGAACCACAATGGGAGAAGGTGCAAACTCCATATAAGCAGTGGTCAGTTGCGAGATTTGGATTGAGTTTTTTCATTGCTTTTTAAGAAACAAGCTGACACATCATCTTAACTCAGGCAGCACTCATATTGCTTACAGTATGTATGTGGTTGACTTCCAGTTGTTAAAGGCACCTTCTCCATGTCCCAGCCTTGGTGTTTGCCTCTATCACCAACATCCACCGATACTCCTTTTAACATTTGTCTGTCTGCAAAGCCTTACGTCTTGTAGTATCTGATATCTGAATTGGGTCAAAGAGATCTGCAACTGAGAAGACAAGTAAACCATCAGTTCCATGATGATGAAAACTCTGGTGGAATAGAAGCAAGGGATGATCAGCTGAAGATGTTGACTAATGCTCTACACAGTTCAGAAAGGGAATGAAACGTCTTTGCAGATGTCTTTACAGAATTGCTGAATGGAGTCCACCTTTGTATATCACTGAGCTGAGTCCAAGTTAAGTTCAATAGTTTATTTGTGCAACACTTAACAGAACCTCCATCATGAGGACCAAGGCACATTCAAGTCAGGACTGAAGTAAGGCCTTTGAAAAGCAGCATCATGGAAAAGATATAAAAAATAGTGAAGATACCCTGAAAAATGAAAACCTGCTCTGCAATCACAAAGTTGGCTAGAAGGCATGTGACAGGCTAAGAGAAAAGAGACTTGATAGTCCAATGAGAGCAAAACCAACATCTGGGCCTCACAACTGAGTGCTGCGTTTGGGGCTATCTTGCAGCATCCGCACCATTAAGTGTATTCCAGCAATGGGGATGTTTCTCTGCTTCAGAATTATGAAGACTTATGAAGCAAAGTACATTGAAACCCAGGAGGAAAAACTGCTACTGTCCACAAGAGGCTTGTGAGAACATTTCTCATGCATTAAGAGGAGGAGGAGGAGGTTGGGAGCATACGCTAATAGTGCGTTGCCGCACCCACCATACCATTAAGACAACAACGGAAAACACCTGAGCAGAAACCTACTGGAAAGGCTAAGGAGCAAAAACAATGTCAGCCCTCTGGATGGGCCTCGTCAAAGTCCAAACATTATTCAGATAAGCAGAGTAAGTGCCAAATGAGCCACATCAAAGTGAAGAAGGAGCGGGCTCTCTGCAGGAGGGTGGTCAAGGTAGACATACAGAAGAAGATAGAAGAGGAGGAGAAATCTCTGAGAGACGGAAGAAGAGAGTTCCAGGGTTGAGAAGGCATATCACTGAAGGACTTGCCTCCCAGGGTGGAGAGTCTGCTGCGTGGGACAGAAAGGCGATTACTACGTGAGGACCTGAGTGAGCAGCAAGGAGTGTATGGAGCTAGGAGCTGAGTGAGGTACAGGGGGGCAAGTTTATGTAGGGCTTTGAAGATGAGCAGCAGAATCTTGATGGAACTGGTAACCAGTGAAGTTAGGAGAGAGCAGGGGAGATATGAACAAAACCCTTTGTGTGGGGGAGGACTCTGGCTGCGGAGTTCTGAGTGTACTGTAGCTTCTGTATAAATTTTGCAGGGAGGCCGATAATGAGGGAATTACAGTAATCAATATGAGACATTATGAAACAATGAACCAGAGTTTGAACATCATTAAAGGACAGAAACGGACAGAGGCAGGCAATGTTACAGAGATGATAGAATCAAATGAAATTCTTGATCATGATCTTCTAGTTGGGACCCTTAGGTGTTTTTCATCAGTTGCTCTTTTGAAGACGTCACTGTCAGTGATGTTTGCTGCTATTAGTTAGGAGTTTTTGACTTTGTATCTTGATCTTATTGACAAAACTACTGCTGGTAATTTCTGTCCATCCATCAATCAGTTTTCTTAACTTGCTAAATTCCTTGGAGCAACAACAACAATGACATTTATTTATATAGCACATTTTCATACAAATAACGTAGCTCAAAGTGCTTTACATGATGAAGAAAGAGAAAAAAGACAAAGTAAGAATTAAAAGCAGAGAACACTAATTAACATAGAATAAAAGTAAGGTCCGATGGCCAGGGAGGACAGAAAAAACAAAAAAAACTCCAGACGGCTGGAGAAAAATAAAATCTGCAGGGGTTCTAGGCCAGGAGACCACCCAGCCCCCTCTAGGCATTCTACTTAACATAAATGCTCAGTCCTCATTGTATTCAGGGGTCTCATGGAAGGACTGAGCAGGGGTCCTTGAGGTCAGTCCTAGAGGGCCGAAGGGTCTACAGGGTTTTATAATTCAAGCCAATTTCTTAGTTAGAAGCCAATTATTACTCAAACATCATTTTCAGCTTTATTTTCATTAACTCCCTTGTTTCGATTCCTAGCCCTTAATGGTTTCTTTTAGCCTTAAACAGCTGCCTTTTCTATTTTCACTTCTTCTTTGTTTTCTTAACCGGCTGACATTCAATGAGGAGACACAAATGAAAAAGGAGCCAGCAGTTCACCGACTAACCTGGTCCCGTTTACAGTTGTGCGCACTCATCATGAGGTACCTGATTGCATAAAATATTTCAAAAGAAATACAAAAGAAAAATGTGAAGGACGGACAATTAGTAATCTGCTCCGGTCCACGAATCTGCTGGAAAGAAAATATGCAATAGAAGAATGACTTGACTTGGCAGAATGAAAGCACTAATGAGCCATAACTTTGAGTAACAAGTTCTGGGATCAGCTAAGAATTGTGAAATTGAGATGGATCACAGACCAGCAGCCACTGCAGCCCTCGAGGACTGAATCTGAAAAGAGAGACTGCTGTCAGACTACTGGGGATGTCTCGTTTTTGAATGCAAGTGCAATATATTTTTCAGCTTTACTTCTTTGAATGAATCTAAAATCCTCAAGTTAGCAGTCTTTTGGAAAATGTTTCAGAGATTGTCAGCATTTGTACAGTATAACCAGAAAGTATGAGGCAGCTGTCATTTTAAGCAGAGCTCTGCTGCATGTCCAGCTAACTGGGTGTTGTAATCTGACCCACTCCAGAGAGCTTTCTTGAGGGGTAAATGAACCTGCAGTCTGGTCCTTGAAACATGATTCATTTTAGAGCACCTCATAGTAAACATGCACTTTTCCTTAACATATGATTGGAAATATTGCCTAAAATTAAAGACAAAAATATTATATGAAGCGCTTCCTAGCCATCAGGGGTATATGTGAGAAGCAGTAGACACTGAGGATTAGGAGAAAGAGGAAAATGGATAGCAACAAGGTGCAAGAAGGTTTGTCAGGGAGGTATAACCCTGTGGGTTATAAGTGACACCATGAAAGAAGTGCCAAGGGGCACTATACCCCATAAATATTAGACAACACCAGTTGACATATTCTAGGCCTCTTTTCTATACAAAGGTCGGCAAAACCACCAACAATAGTGTGCAGTGCCACCAAGGAATGCTAACATTGACGAGAAGCTCATCAGAACAGTTTGGGGTGTAAATGTCTGCTCCCTTCCAGCGTTCAATTGAGGCTGAATTTGGTACTGGTGAGGCTGGGAGAAGATGCTCTAGCAAGTTAGTGGTGTGGTCGGGTTATTAGGAATAAAGAACAGGAGAGGAAAAGACATGCAGATTTGTGAATGGGTGGAAGGCAACTTCTCTGACCAGCAGGGTAAATGGCTTTAAAGGCTTAGAGTCACGTTCAGTGGGGTGGATGATGGGTAATGTTTTTGTTTTCCATCCTTTGTGATTTTCCTGCTTTTAGAAATAATATTGTGTATTACATATCAATGTTTCTAAACAATTAGTCTGCTTCACTTACAAGTCAGAATAACTGCCGTTATCTGTATGACAATTGTGTCAGGACTAGAAACTAATCAGCTAGAATCTGACAAATTCAGAATAATAACATTGGCACTAACTTTGAAACTGCAGTAAATTAAAATTGGGCATTATTATGGCTGAAATGGCCCATAAAAGACAGACAATAATGGAGTGCACAGAAAAAAAAGAACACAAATGATATTTTGGCATTTCAGGCTATATGAAGCATATAGCGTTTGACAGAACAGGCAATTTGAAAAGACTAAAGGAGCAAGTCAGCAAACAGCATGTGTGCAACTACTGGTTACAAATTAGGGGCGGCCGTTCCCTCCTGCACCTTCTGACAGCACCCATGGAAACCAGCACAGTTGCCCTATGGGACTACAACTCCCAGTATGCTCTGCAAGTGTAGATCTGACTACAGCAGCCCAGCAATGCGGTCACCCAGTGTACCAAAGGTGCATGCAGTCTTTGTAGGCCTTCCCCATCTTCAGCTGAATCCCTTCAGGATGGCAGTTCGTTCATGGCCAGGCAAGAGAGCAGAGTCCGTCCCAGCCATCCACTACAATACCTATCTATCTATCTATCTATCTATCTATCATATAGTGACTTGTATGTATTATATAGTGCCTTTCATATCTATCTATCTATCTATCTATCTATCTATCTATCTAACACACGCACAAAGGTTGTTTTCTTAGTTTATCCGCAAACATACTGTAGATATTGACACATCTGACATGCCAGTTCTTATATAGATAGATAGATAGATAGATAGATAGATAGATAGATAGATAGATAGATAGATAGATAGATATTAAAAGGCACTATATAATACATACAAGTCACTATATGATAGATAGATAGATAGATAGATAGATAGATAGATAGATAGATAGATAGATAGATAGATAGATAGATAGATAGATAGATAGATAGATACTTTATTAATCCCAAGGGGAAATTCTCATACTCCAGCAGCAGCATACTGATAAAGAACAATAAAAAATTAAAGAGTGATAAGAATGAAGGTATAACAGACAGACAATAATTTTGTATAATATTAACGTTTACCTCCCCGGGTGGAACTGAAGAGTCGCATAGTGTTGGGGAGGAACGATCTCCTCAGTCTGTCAGTGGAGCAGGACGGTGACAGCAGTCTGTCGCTGAAGCTGCTCCTCTGTCTGGAGATGATCCTGTTCAGTGGATGCAGTGGATTCTCCATGATTGACAGGAGGCTGCTCAGCGCCCGTCGCTCTGCCACGGATGTCAAACTGGCCAGCTTCTTATAGCATCATGTCATTTGAAATGGCAGTGCCCTGGGAAAAAAAGGCAATGAACACAACATAAAATAATTTTTGATGACTGAAAACTATTTCTAAAATTAAAAAAAATAATAAATTGAAAAATTGTATTCCATGTCTCATAAAACTGTTAGGGAAAAGGCTTAAATAAGTATTAAAAAATGGCAGACATACATAATTATAATAACACTGCTCTTCCAGAAAATGCTTTATCATGAAATAATTAGTAAATACATTAATGGAATATTTCAGGAAAAAGTGAAATATGAAGAACATGATCAAATATTAAAATGCGGAGTTTATCAAAGGTTTGTGAATAAATGTAACACTTGATTCCAAATTAATTTTTCATATAAGACAACTGATAAATCTTACATATTCACTTTTTGATTTAATATCATTTTAGATTTGTAGTTACTTGACTAGCTCAGTCAAAGCCGTCCAGCCATTATCAAAGTTTCGTCCAGTTCAGAGTCGTGGGGATCCACAATGCCTGTGGGATAGGAAGTGAGCTCGATTAGGCTGCCAGTTTAACATATAAATTAATATAAAATGCACAGCAGATTAAAATGATACTTTAGCAAACAATCCTGTTAATTAAATCCAAAATATAAAGCTAAAGTGCTTTCAGACAGACAAACAATCAGACTCTCAGTCTTGCTTGATCCGAGGGTCTGGAGCCACTCCTGACAGTGCTGAGGGGGCTGGTAGTCCATAGCTGGGCCCACTCGAACATATGAGGCCAACTGGGGGCCTCCCATTAATCTAACCTGTGAGTCTTTGAGGACACAGAGACAACACGGACCGTGACCAGGCGTAGAAGCTGAGCCCCAGATACTGGATCTGTGAGTCAGCAGCGCTACACTAAACTCTGCGCCACCATGCCACCCATTACTACTGATCTTTATTCACTAAAGTAACTATTGAATTTGTAATTAAACCAACCTCGAGAATTTGATTAATAACCTTCTCCTGCTTTCAAAAACCTGCTCATCTAACATTTCTCTAGTGTAGCTGAACTCCACCAAACTCACCAAAGTGCATGTCCTCTGGTCAAAGGTGGTTGGCACTCAGGATTAGATCTTTATGGAATAAGGAAGATGAGACCAGCAGGCCAACCAAGTGGTGATTAAGAATATCATGACGACTGTGGAAATCCTGTGTGGCACTGAAGTTTGGACTGGGAAACATCTTCAAAATCAAAGTTGAACATGCATTACCCCCACCCTGAAGGATAACAACACAATAATTGTTCCTTCTGTGAATCTTCTAACCTTCTTGATCCAAATAGAGGGCGGCTGCGAGCTCCCAGTAAACCTAAAGTCCACCCCAGATGGAGCGCCTGCTCCATCAGCTCACATCCACACTTACTTGTCCTGTTGTTTTTTTTTTTCTTTTTATTAGAATATAAATCTGTTTTATTGGAGTGGGTCACCAGATGGCCAGTCTGGTCCTTTTCTTTACTCCCAAACCTGAGAAGGCTCAGCAGTAAGGACACAAAACGAGAGCCAAGTGGCTACGGGTGACTAGTCTGGGTGGTCTGCACTGCTCGGAGCACACCACACTTGAAACTCTAGACACGCCAGTCTGGCTCATTTGTACACTATTATTTTGGGAAAGCCTTGAATCATGAAAGGAGCAGAGTGACTTGCTTTTCATCATCATGTTTGCTGCAGCCAGTAAGGGGGGAAAAAAAATAATTGATGTCAGGTGGCTGATCTTCTTTGTGTGGAAATCTGCCGACACTTTGTATGACAACTGCCATCCCGTGTGCGTGTTTTCTAAAATATGAGGCAAAACGTTTCACTTGAAGAAGTTTGCGCTTCTTTCACAAAGTAATCATGACTTTGTTCCAAAAGCAATGCAAAGTGCAATTTGGTTTTTGTTTTCTGCCGAGAGGAACGAGCGCGCCAGCCCCAGTGCCCATGCTCTAAAGCCACCATAACTTCTCCTGCTCGGGGTGGGGGGAGAAAAGAGACCGAGAGCCGACGTGCGGCCCCTCCACCCTCAATGTCTCTGCTGCTTGCCTCGAACCAACCCCAGCAAATGTTCTGCCACCTGCTTCAGGAATCCAGTTCCTTTCATCCCCAGCAAGTGGCTGCCTGCATAGCTGTAACGCCTGCGAAGGTCCTCTGAATCAACATTACTCAGCTGCCCAGAATATCAACAGGGACTCAAGACACAGGATGGGGTGGGTGGGGGAGAAATGAGAGAGAAAACAAGGAAGGAAACCTCCCTGCTGCCTGTTCCTTCAGGAAGACCTCTCGGCTTGATTCTGTACAAACAGCGCTACCCTCCCCCTGCCGCAATCCGCGCTCGCTCCTGGACTGAGGGTCCCTCCGGAGCTCCCCGGGGCTGCCTGCCTGCTTCATTTCCTCCTATCCATCATTCCTCTGGAGCTCACACACCAACACCCTAATTGCTGTCCAGAGCAGGGGGGATCACCATAAAAGAGGCAAAACTCAATACAAGGCCATGAAGCAGGGCTCGGAACGGGGCATTTTTTACAACAACTTGGCCTCTCAACCACCCCTCAGTTTCTAAATTATGTTGAAGAAACAACCACAACTTGGGAGCCTGCATGTAGCTGGCAACTCGTCTGCTCTTTCAAGGCCTGGTGACCCTCAGACAGTCTTCATTCAGCCTTGCTGAGCCTCCTCTCCCTCGTCCGTCCACCACTTTTCATCTTCTCTAGTCTGTGTCCCCGACCAGAGTCTTCCTCTTTCCCCCTTCTGTCTCGCTGGCCATTGCAGCTGACGGCTTTGCCATTTATATCTGATCCTACAGAACTGGCTGCTACATTCGCTGCATTGTTTCTTTCAACTTCAAAAACTTGCATGATAACTGGAGATTGTGCTCCATGCACAAGACACAACATAACATAAAGATTGACGTACAGCAGATGGGGTAATGGGTGGCTTAGTGCCGCAGCGGATAGCCTTGCGGAGTCACAACTCCAACTTTGAACCTGAGCCCACTTGTCGTTTAGGTGAAGTTCTCTCCATGTCGTTGTGGGTTTTCCTCCCACTTCTCAACGACTTGTGTGTTAAGTTACTCAAAACTGGCCCGACAAGAGCAGATGTGGATGTAGGCCTGAGTGCGATTTGTGATTTCCAGCTGGTCGTAGCTCAACAACTCTTAGTGGACATATTATTGATTGATTTGGATCACTTTTAAACTACTGTGTTTTCCTGCCATTTGAAACAGCACTCTGTGAAGGGCGCTATATAAAATTGATTTGAACTGCATCGATGAACCAGCAGCCCCATTCCTACATCTCGATCAATGCTGCCCATAAAGGTGAAACAAATTAAATAAATCTGATAACAGAAGGCTGGATGGCAGCAGTGGTGGTGGACTGCGTAACAGTTTCAATCTCCAATGCAAAGTGCATGCGTGGCTTTCTCCTTTTTCTCCACCCACGGTTCAAAGAAACGCCATTATGGGGACTGGACACAGTAAAGAGACGCAGTGGGAGTCAATGAACTGGGCCTCTGAATTTGGCTGAGGACGTCATGGATCAGGAGACAGCACAGCTATTTCATACTCTTTGCACAACTGGAGTGCTGCCTTGGGGGTCACCTTCAGGGCTCAACAGAGGGGGATCACCCCGATACGGTTTCACCCCCATATTTTGCTCCTCACACTTTGCCTCAGATATTTTTCCTATCAACTACTTGGATCCTTCAAACTTTTAAAAAAAATATTATTACCTGTATTTTATTGTTTTTTTTTTTTAATTTTGATTTTATTTTAAATATCGAAATAGTGTTCCATAGAACTAGAGTTACTGGATATCGTGGAGCTTTCTCATCAGCACTGTTACTCAATTTAATGCGTCTTAACACACTACAGCCGTTACGCAGCGCGCGTTTGCTGTTTTCATAGCCCGACTATCTGTGGAGCATCGCGGTGCTGAGGAATGAGCAGTGAGTCGCCAACAGTGCAATATCAATATACACGCCGCCACGCCACACACCGCGCCGTATAATATTAGAAAAACTTACAATGGCATAGAGAGTCCCGTCAATAAGAGGCAAAAGAAAATTGGGAGATGTTGACAACCACATGTACGTGTTTTCAAAGAGAAGTAGACGGACGATATGGTTCTGGGTTTGAGAAAAATGTTCCACCTGCAAAGGGTGGTTTTTAATTTGGGAATTTGAATTGTGCATTTATTAAACCAAAGTGAATTACAAGATATAAAAAAAAAGTAGGTGCATTATTTATATTTCTGTAACCTACTCATTATTTACAGTTGGCAAATTGTGGAAGGCGAAATGTGTTGGGGGCGAAACGTGATTGGCGACTTTACCTTAAGCCCATCAGAGGTAAGCAGTACCACTCCAGGACATGAGAGGGCGATGTTGCTGACAGTCGCATCTCTCTTTCCACCCACAGAAACTATCCAATGAGGGCAGCTGACTCCGCCCACTCCAACTATAAAACCCGGCATGGGTCGTCTCATTTTGGGAAGAGTTGACCTTCAGGACAAAGGTCCAGCCTGACCCTGTGACGGCTCTACAGATCCGTGAACTGATAATAAGCCACGCCAGCCGATATCGCCTTCTGTTTGTTTTGTGTCATGGGCACCACCACTCGCCTGTCTATTTTGTTCGACATCTCAGCTATTAAAAGGGGCAACCCGACTGGCACCCAAACACTTCTTTGGTGGACATATGTGTTCACTCAGTTCATGACATGGGGTAAGTGACCTGCTCAGGACCAAACTGGGAGTTGGAGGTGGAGGCTGTTATGGAAGTATCATACGCTACTACTACATAAAACGCAGTGCTGTATTTTAATTCATTCTTGTTTATTATGACTCTGGAGTGGGTGATATGTGGCGTGTTGGTCAGACAAGGAGGACCTCGCTGTACTCTGTACACATGACAATGCCACGGTTTGAACACTGATGGAAACTTCATAAGGCTAAGTCTCACACACAGATTGAAAGGATTTTCTTTGCACACAGAATCACAGACATACCGAGTAGGTTGCCATGTGGTGCAGTGACAGTAGGACTTCAGGGACATTCATATTTTGACGTGATGAGGCGGACAGGACTGTTTGTCGGGCTGAATGGCCAGTTCAGGTTTTCATTGACAGAATAAATACAGAATCATAAAAACAAATGGGAGAGTAGATGTTTTCAGCAGTGAATAGTTCAACTCTATTTCCCTCTAGCTGAATATAAAACATCTAAGGCCAGCTCAGTGGCGCTGCTGCCTCGCAGTTAGGAGAGCAGGGTTCATGTCCAGGTCTTCCCTGCTTGGAGTCTGCATGTTCTCCCCTTGCGCTGCCCAAAGACCTGCAGGTTAGTTAGGTGGCTTGGTGATGCTAAGTTGGCTCTAGTGCGTGTGTTTGGCGTATGCGATGGACTGGTGCCTTGTGTCCTATGCTGGTTGGAATAGGCTACAGCCCGACCCTGGTCTGGATTAAGAACGTAAGAAAAAGAAATAAAGCGACTGTGTGTAAATTACCTGACATGAAAAATGATACCCGGAAATCATTTAACAATACAAATGAACCTGCACCGTGGAGGACCAGACTTTTATTTTGTCTCCCCTCCCAGGCTTCATTGCTCTCTGCTTATGCTGTGACTTAACACCACGGCTGGAAAAAGAATTATATAAAATCCATCACTTGGAGAGCGGCTGGCTTTGGAAAAAGAATGAACAACCTGAAACACATTTGGGCCTTGTCGTTTCCATTACTGTTTTCTAAATTAACTAACAGCATCCCACTGCAAAGAGCAGCCCCCTTGTGTCCCAGACACCCTCACTGCGTCTTAGGCTGACGTCATGCTTCGGGACTTGGCTTGACTGCTGTTGCTCAGTCTCTGAGGGTGTAAGCGTATTACCAGGGCCTACAGGGGGTGACTGATCACACAAGACTTGTGTTGTACCCCAAATGTACCGGCACGTCGCCTCATTTTGGCAGCCACAATATGTGAAGAACACTGCAATAAGCTGCCATCTCTGTGTTTTTCTTTAGTCTGTTGTGGCACAGCAAACATGAAACACCAAGAAGACAACCGGTGGCAACGTCTTGTCAGCTTGAAACACTCGCCTTCATTCTGTCATTGGAGCCGCCAAACGTTCTTCAGTTTGTGTCACTGCGTGCTTTATTCTCGTGATTGTTAACTCTCATAGAGACCCCTACAAATCAGCACCTCATCATGACAAAGATCAAACCAGTCCAAGGGCGTAGCAAGTCACGGAGCACCAGGGCAACACAAAATACAGTGACGTGTGTGTGATACACAAGGGTCGCCAACTCACCGTGATTGTTTTAAGATTGTGTAAATGAAGGCGATGCCGTGATGGTGACGGTGGCTTTAGATGCTGTCTGCTGGTGGCAGGTGGCAGTGGTGGATGCTGTCACTTTCTCTTAATGCCGTATTTTACACAGCACCTGCTGTATTTGTAAAAGATGAGAATTGTCTTTCACATTAAACACCAAGCGCTTGACGTGTGATCATTTTTAATTTCACAAAGTACACTAAAGAGGCTGCACATATTCTGCCATGCCGTACATTTGAGAACAGAGACAAGTGGGTGCTCAATGAATCATGGGAGCTCACTGGCTTTCTAAGTGGGAGGACAGGCAGGCGATGACGCTTTTAGACTCGGCGGCCATGAATCCAACGTCTTAGTGAAATATAAAATCATCACACTTCACTTCCTCCCTGTCCCGATTCTCTTATGTATCGTAAGATAGATATGCCCACCTCTGCAGACGTGTTTGCACAGCCATGAGTTCTGCTGTGTTGTGGTTAAAGCAGCAGCATCTGCTAGCATGAACAAGAACAACATGCCCCCTTACGAAAAGGGAAAACGGATGACTGGCACAAGTAAGAGAGATGGGTCCTAGAGGTTAAGGGGTCTACACTGCGCTTCATCAGATGAGGGGAGATGCTTTGTGGGTTTTAAAAAAAAAAAAAGTACTTGTGAAGGTTTCTGGAAGATGAAGAATAGTAAACAAGCATTTCTAAAGTCTGTCTACGCACACTGAATGGTTTCTTGTGGAAGTACTCAGTGTGAGAGATATCAAATTAAATAAAACAGCGGCGATGTGGCAGCAGAATGTCAAGGATGCTAAGAATCAGAAGATCAGAAGACACTAAGTTCCTGGGCGCCCAAGCACATCCAACTTCTTCTGTTGTGGCAAATTTGAGTCCAAACCTTAGCCATTGTGCCAAAGAGGAGGAATTCTAGCAGACGCCCTCCAGCACTTTCAGAACGGCCTCCATTTCCGGTGCCATAACCAGACACTGAAGATGGCAGAAGCGGCTCCACCCAGACAGACAAGCCTTCATGCTCATCTGAGCTACCACCATCATCATCCAGGCTACTAGAAACAGCCAGAGATAGACCACTGAATGTGGACCAAGGAAGGTAGCTCAGTTTTCTAAACACCAGTGCAGCAACTAAACCTCAGGCCATACATTGTGCCGGGTCTGAACCAGGTGGGCAGGTAGGTCTGGCTGAAGACCAGTTGGAGAAAACCAAAGTGCAGAAGAGACTTGGAGCCTGCGTTTCAAAAAAAAAAAATGGCTGAGGTGTGTGATGAGCTCCCACTGAAGTAGGTTACAGCCTAATGGGCATCAGAGGTACGCATCAGAGAAGAGCCATTAAAACCATCACCGGGGCGGCTGAAAAGGGTGATGGATGGCTGAGGATCGGGTGGAGCAGTCTGGTGAAGTTACTGGATGCCAACTCCTAAAAGTAAAGGAGCCAGAGTGGTTCTACAGAACGATACCATTGAGGAAACATAAGATCCATCCACCTGAAGGTTCCGGGAAGAACTTTTATTTATTTAGATCTGTAACGGGGTCCAGAAATAGCCCTGAATAGCAGAAACAGAGTTGTACAATACCAATGGATCTGTGACTTTAACAACTTAGCTCAGGTTTTTCTGATCTGTTCTGAACTGCTAGGTAGCCTACTAGACGCTGAAGATGTTGGCTTTCTCCACATATTAGGAACCTTTGGAAAGCACAAAGAACTACCTTCATATGCAAAGAACTCTTCACAGAATGGAAATGTTCGTTTTCAGGCTATGGAACTACAAGAACACAACCCAGCAAAGTGTCATAAAAGAACCGTGATCAACCTGGAGGTCCTTTAATGGCATTTCACGGTTCTTTACCAAGTTGTATGGTTCCTTGGTTGAACTCCTCAAAGGGTTCTTTGAAAAACTTTCTTAACATGTAGAAGAAAAAAAATCAGAACACAAACAGATTAAGAAAGCCTGGATTTAACCTGTGTTGTTGTATGCAGCAGAGTCCTTCTAAAACTACGACCCATTGGTATTTCCCAAATCTGTTACCATCAGTCATTTACTGTATGGAGGAAGTCACAAATCTAAATAAAAGAAGGTTCTTCCTGGCAACTTCATGTGGTTGGGATTTTTTGAGAACCAAAACTGGCTTCCCTATGGCATCACCCTGAAGAGCCACTCAGGCACTTTTATTTTAAAGAGTGTGGGCAACTACAGCAACAACCTGATGAGATGATGTGCCAAGTGCATCAAAAGATGTGCTTTACAATTAAATAATTAACACCAATAAGAGTTTTTTTCCTTTTTTCATTAAAGCAATGTTTGACAGTCCAGAAAAAAAAAACATAAACATTTGGAATACACAATGGCACAGCTTCGAGACGGGCGAGATAGAGTGTAACCTAGAAAGTCAAGGATATCTCCGAATCCACCTCAAATAACGCCGTCTGGCTGAACACGGCTTGGACTTGCTGAGTTATCTCTCTCACAATGTTGTGTCTTGCTTAAAAAAAAGATCCAGCCAGCCAGCCAGCCGTGCTAAGATGAAGTGTAGCATCAGAATCTCGACTGGCAAAGAGAAGAATGAGCGGAAATGCTTCAGTAAATCGAGGACAGACACCTTTCTTTGTAATATTAATAAAGACTTTGAGGATTCTAGGATATCTGCTGAGGTCCACCCTGAAATGAATGAAACTGATTAAAAGCAACCAAAGAGTCGCCAGTGACGGACATCACAGAAGACGATTTCCAAGAATATGGAGAGACCAGCGTATACGAACGCCATTAATATCATTCCATGTCAGACCTCTTACACTGCACCTGGCCCCGGTTTGAAGTCGTCCATCACGGGACACGCACACTCCAAATCACCAGAGGGTCCGTATGAGGGAAAAGCCCCCTTCAGCACAGGAGACCACCAAACTCCAGACAATAACAAGTGTAAGAAGTCTAAAGAGTCAGCTTAGGCCTGCAAAGTGGGCCCGTTGTGGAACAGGAAGCTGCCACTTTGTGGTTTTGAATGGACGTCTTTGGTGCCTACACCCCACCATGGGAAGGGCACTGCCAGCCAAACGACAGAGCAAGTCAAATAAAGAACAAACCAGTGAAGTCCCACGGCCAGTGGGGTCAAAAGACACGAAACGAGGCTGGCAGGAGGGGAGAGTGTCGGGTGGCCAATGGAGAGCAGCGTTCACAAGGCCTGCTCCTCCCGTCACATCTGCTCGCAAGAGAAGCAGAAAATAGCCGCGAAACAAGTGCTGTGGGGGTGCAGACATGGAGAGGCACCTTGCAGCATCTGGTCTCAGTTATCTGGGAAAACAAGCAGAGACCACTGGCGCCAGTTAGGGGGCAGGGGGTCAGGAAGGATAAAGATTACCAAAATATGAGTAGGCAATCTGCCATCATGGTGGAAGCTGGAGGCAGGCTGAGAGTTCAGAGATCTCAGCCTCAAATTTGAGATCTGCCATTATTTCCTGGGGGGCAGGGGGTTTATGCGGCTTTAAACAGTACCAAATGTTATAGCCAAGGCACGTTAGGAGGTGTGCAGCTGGCCTTCTTTTCATGTTCATTCAGTCAAACACACACACACACAAAACTAAATAAAATAAAAAAGAAGTCATGGCATAACCTGGAAAAAGGCCAACCTGATAAATATTTAAAAAGTCACTTCATGATTGTCTCAAAACAAAGAGTGCAAAAACACCTAATCTGAACAAATATTAGGAATGAGACTTTTTTAGATGTAGGTGATAGTAGGCTGAATCAGTGCAATGGCTACTATCAGGTAATCAATGCAGGCAGCCAAGTTACTGAAGTGCAGCACAAGCTTTCAAAAGGAGCAAAACAAATGCAAATCCAAAGAAGAGAATGGCGACTGCTTTAAAAAACACTTGAAAACTTTCTTAATCAATTGGGCTCTTAGTTCAGCTCTTTTTTGAGGCTCGTCAATACATGAATATGGCAAAATGAAAACTGATTTGCTGTTCAGTTTCATGAAACAAATGGAAGAGCAAAAGGAAGCGCAAGAGCGAGAGCGAGAGTCTGCAGCCTCGTACCTGACTGCCATCTAGTGGCGGCTTTAGGAATACACACAAAACGGCCATGTCAGCATTCAAATCTACTGCCACCTAGTGGTAATACTGAAAACGCATCTCCACTGTTTACTAAGACATGAAAATCTGCAGGGAGGCAAAATGTTAGCATGGATTTGTAGGGGTATTGGGTCATAACTGTCAAGTATAAATTGAAATTCTTACTTATATTTGCCAATCAACGTCACCATAAGCATAACAACCTTACCTTGAAACTTTGGTCTTGCAAAATCATAACAGCGTATGGGAAATCACCTAGGGCACCTGGGCACTCGCCTGGTCACCCAAATCTAAAACATAAATACAAAACTCCAGACTGACATTCTTAATGGCTGCGTCTGCTCATTGCTCAATAACATTTAAAGAATTGTTCCTGCCTTGCACCCTGTGTTGGCTGGGATTGGCTCCAGCAGACCCCCGTGACCCTGTTCTACATTAATAGATAGCAATAATAAAAATCCTCGGGTACTTTTTAGAGCAGTGGCTAAATTAACAAATGGGAATTCAGATCAACAGTGCAAAATACCAACAGATATTAGCAGTACAGACTTTATGAACTTCTTCAATGAGAAAATTAAAAATATAAGATCCAGATCTCAGCATCACAGTACAAACCAAATACTAGCTTAGCAGACCCTGCCTCACATTGTATTCAGCACTTTAATAATTTTAATCCTGTAACTGAGCAGGAAGTCTTAACTTTAATTTCGAAAATGAAGCCCACTACTTGTTCCCTAGATCCAGTGCCAACAAAACTAGTAAAAAGTGCAATGGATGTTCTTGTAGCACCAATTCTAAACATTATCAATAGTTCATTATTGCATGGCACAGTACCTGATGCACTAAAAGTGTCAGTCATTAAACCTTTACTTAAAAAGTCAGACCTAGACCCACACATACTAAATAACTATAGGCCTATTTCAAATTTACCATTTCTCTCTAAAATACTAGAGAAAGTAGTCGCCAGTCAGCTTCAGTCACACCTTATGCATTACAATTTATTTGAGAAATTCCAGTCTGGCTTTCGCACTGGTCATAGTACAGAAACGGCACTAACACGGGTTGTAAATGACATTCTGATATCCTCTGATGAAGGAAATTCCACTGTAATTATGTTGTTGGACTTAAGTGCAGCGTTTGACACCATTGACCATTCTATTTTACTGCACAGGCTAGAAAACGATGTTGGACTTACAGGCCCTGTGCTCGCTTGGTTCAGTTCTTATTTATCAAATCGATTCCAGTATGTACAGAAATGTGCTGACAGTACTCCATCATTATACACAGAAGTTGAATATGGTGTCCGCAGGGCTCAGTACTGGGACCTTTACTGTTTTCACTTTACATGCTTCCACTGGGATCTCTCATTAGGAAACATAATGTTAATTTTCACTCGTATGCAGATGACACCCAGTTATACCTTTCATTTAAATCAAATGAAGTTTCTCCGATGTTGTCTTTAATTAGTTGTGTTAGTGAATTAAAGGAATGGATGAATGAGAACTACTTGTCTTTAAATACAGATAAAACAGAGATGTTAATTGTTGGAGGGAATGACGCTGATCACAGCAATATTTTGTTGTCATTTAACTCAGTTGGAATCCCAATTAATTTTACTGAATCAGCCCGCAATCTAGGAGTTATCTTTGACTCTAGCATGTCATTTAAAGCGCATATTACAAAGTCGTCCAAAACCTGTTTTTTCCATCTTAAAAATATTAGGAAATTAAGGCGCTTTCTAAATAAACAGGATTGTGAGAAATTAATTCATGCATTTATCTCTAGTAGGATTGACTACTGCAATGCGGTGTTCACTGGCTGTTCAAACTGTTCTCTATACAGCCTCCAGTTAATCCAAAATGCGCTGCAAGAATTATTACAAGAACAAGAAAATATGAACACATAACCCCAGTTCTTAAATCTTTACACTGGCTCCCAGTTAAATTTAGGGCAGATTTCAAAATCCTCCTTTTAACATATAAAGCATTAAATGGCCAAGGTCCGCTTACTTGTCTGAACTTATCATGACTTACAAACCTGAGCGCACATTAAGATCTCAAGATGCCGGTCTGCTTAGGATTCCAAGGATTAATAAAATAACAGTGGGAGGTCGAGCTTTTAGTTACAGGGCCCCTAAACTGTGGAATGGTCTTCCTGCTTCCATAAGAGATGCCCCTTCAGTCTCAGCCTTTAAATCCCGGCTGAAGACTCACTACTTCAGTTTAGCATATCCTGACTAGAGCTGCTGATTAACTGTACATACTGCATCTCTGTTGTTAGTCATTAGCACTATAACATAAGTAACATGATAATTATATTTGAATACTAACCCTCACCTATTCTGTTTCTTTTCATTGGTGCCACGCCCACCTGCCAAGTTGTTTGCCTGCCTATGGTAAAGTCATCCCTGATGGAGGATCACAGGAATCATGGGAAAGAGAGGTCCTTTCATCGGAGCAATGTTTCAGCCGTGGCATGGCCAAATGGAGATGCAGCTAGATGGATGAGGTCTCCAGGACTCTAAAAATATCGAAACCTAATTATGTCATATCATCTACTGTTAAACCGTAATTCTAAAATTTTTATTATGCTGTCTTAAGGAATTGTTCTGTTGTGTATATTGTATTGTATTGACCCCCTACTTTTGACACCCATTGCACGCCCAACCTACCTGGAAAGGGGTCTCTCTTTGAACTGCCTTTCCCGAGGTTTCTTCCATTTTTCCCTACAAGGTTTTTATTGGGAGTTTTTCCTTGTCTTCTCAGAGAGTCAAGGCTGGGGGGCTGTCAAAAGGCAGGGCCTGTTAAAGCCCATTGCGGCACTTCCTGTGTGATTTTGGGCTATACAAAAATAAACTGTATTGTATTGTATTGTATTGTATTGTTAGGATATTGCAGGTTGGGAAATGACTGACTGACGGACATTTAAAGAAATGTCCTTGCAGGAAAAAGGAAAATAAAAAGGTTTTCACAGGGGTGCACTTTCTGTGTAGGAAAGGAAAGAGGCAAGCGGTAATAATTTGAAAGAAAGTAAACTTATGCTGGTGTCTGTGCATTTTCTAATTTTTTCTGTTATATTGGAAATCACAGCAAAGTTCACAAATCATTAACTACTATGTTTGACTGCACAGATTTCAAATGGCAACTTCCTCCTAGAACTCTTCATTTGGAAAGTAAGAAAATGGACGCAGTGCCCAGGTGTCTGCCTTTTGGAAGTGCTGCACGGACTTATGAAGTTGTGTTTGTTGTGCCTCGTATGTTACGTTTGATTTGTCCCCATGTGTGCATATGGGGGCCATAGAGTCAATTCATGGCCGGGTGCTTTCTTAATAAAATAGAGAACCTGACCTCGGGCAGAATTCTAGGCTCAGCAGTGCCCCCTATCAGTCAGACGCTACATAAAATGAATCTCTTATTATGGCAAGCATGAAATAGGGGTGCAGTGGGAGTGCTGGTGCATCGTGGATGCGGTGCCAGGGGCTTTAACTCCACATGCAGTGGCTGACCTCCCTGGGGTGGCCCGTTACATGGAGTGCGTGTTCGATGGGCTGGCTGCCCGCTCCCTCCAACAACTTTGACTTAAATCAAGCGATTTTGAAAATGTCATTTTATTAACAATGATAAAAGTGTCAATTGAACATTTTAAATTGAAATGGCAAGAATTAGGGAGGCAGAACTACAGTAGAGCACTCGGCACACAACCACAAGAGATTTCTTGCCATTTTGGATTTAATGTAATCTCAATCCTGTCTATCTGTGCTTAGCCAGTTATCTCTATAAGGTGGTTTTACGGAGCCGTTATGTTACTCCAGAACAGGTATAAAGCACCGAAGGGGAGTTTGGTGCAGATTTTCTTGATACATTTATAAAGTGCTCTACAAACATACAACATAGCATGAAAATTCAATAACTGCTTATAACATTTGCTTTAAAAGTCTAGTGACTAAGCATGTGGTAATCCTTCATTGGAATGAATTGAACACAAGTTACTAAGCTAACATCAGAGCTCTATTATTCATGCCACTTACGGTTATTAACCACAGCATTTATTAATTATACTTTATCATCGTATAATGAACAATGCCAGGGGCAGGAGGTCTCAAGGCAGGAGAGTGGGCACAGCCTTGAGGCAGAAGGATAAAACAAATGGAAGTGGAGCTCAGCAGCCCCGTGACTTGCACTTCAGAAAGGCTCATCCCTCTGAAGCTAAGCATGTTTGGGCCCGGCTAGTACTTGGATGGGAGACCAACCAGGAAAAGGTGCTGGTGAGGCCAGCAGGAGGCGCTTACCCTGAGGTCCGAGTGTGGATCCCAATGCAGTGATGAGGACACTTGTGCTGTAAAAATGGTGCTCTCCTTCAGAGGAGAAGTAAAAGTCGAGTATCTGTGGATATTAAAGATCCCTGGGCATCTTAAAAAAAGAGCAGAGGTCCTCCATGGCCTAATCATCCCCTGGCACTCTCTCACAATTGTAGTGTGTGATACTGGTGCAGCAATGGAGGCCATTGCATCATTCAGATTAGTGGTGCCCCTCTGATGGTGTAAAGCACTCCGTGTAGTGAGAACATCACTACATACATGGAATTAGTTATTAAAAGTACAGAAGCAAGTGCGGTGCCAGGAGACAGTAGAGCTTTAATAAGATGGACCCCAGGAAGAAGGTCAAGCCAAGGGCTATGGAGAAGTTCTGGAAACTTACCAGTGAACGTAAAGCACGCACAGGGGGGATCTGTTTGCTTTTTAAGGGGTCTAGCAGCAAGACAACAGAATTGAAGTCTTGGCCTTTTGATGTTGATGGCTCAAGGACACCAGAAGTTGTCAGTTGTTCATAGCGCAGTGACCCAAGGACACAGTTCAATGGCTTCCTTGAGTTTAAGAGGTGGGAGGCGAGTGGCCGGCCACATAACAGAGACAGGGACAATCCCGGCCCGAGACCCTACCCACTATGTGAATGTTGTCCTGTGCGGGGCGGCCCCGAGAGGCAGTGGTCTATTTTTTCTGGTACTTTTATATTATGTGTGCTCACGTCCCTTGTGGTTAGCCCCAAAATGGGATTTCTATTTCTATATATTCTGGCTGGCAGACTTCAGAGAGCTCAGTAAGATCAATCTTTTCTATTCTCTGGTCAATGTCCTGCTGTGGCTAATTTGCCCGACTCCTATTGTCATCCATGGAATGACACATCAGAAAGATAAGGAAGCCGATGATTCAAAAGTTAAGGAGACAGCAGGAAACCCCCCTCTACTACAACTACAACTACATGGCTGAAGGTGTCAGCAGGTACAAACTAAATTGTGCAGTGATGTATGAAAAATAGCCTCCTGCATGGTAAGGACGTCCTCTTCGGTTTGGCAACACAGTCCCAGCAGGAAGTCCCCATGTAAATTGTGCTTTTCGGTTATTTGTTTGCTTGCTAAGGGCAAACTAAGGCATATTCATTGGAAGAGTGCATTTTGAGCGTGGAGCCTATGTACATACAGGCTTGTTGCAGGTGACAGGAGAGGGACTCATGGGACAATATCCATTTTGAATGTTCTTTCAAACCATACAGTTCAGCGACTGGTGAAAAAATGGTGTACGACAGGTGCTGTGAGCAATGCTCCACAGCCAAGAAACCTGCTGCTCGTACCCAAGAGCCTGTCGTCAACATTGTGCATTGTAGGAGAAATCATCCTCATAAATCGACCAACAACCGATGGGAGTGTCGGGAAAGTCGTGTTAGCGTGTCCTCTTGTCTTGAATGTCTGGGACGGAAAGGGGAGCCAGTCAGCAAAGGTGTAGCGTCACCGTGTGGGCACCCAGAAGCTCATTTTCTATAGCAATGCTGGCAAGTGGAGGTCTTGGTTTTCCTCTCCTCATTTGTCTGCTTTTATATATCAATCAGTATGACGCTGTTAGATTAAAATTATTTAAATCATTTGATTTACTGTAATTGATACGTGTTGGACTGAGAAACACTGAAGGTCCATTACAGCTACAGGGTGCATTTTCCTTCCCTTGACTTGTTTCCCACCATTCACCTCAGTCACCCACCAGCAAACCGCAACAAAGCCTCTGCTTCAGTAACTGAACTGCTGCAGTCGTCAGTGAAAGTCATTTATTTTAACACAAATGAGATGCTAAACACATAAGAACGCGGACACCGGCATCTTGTAAGGTGTGCCGTTTCTGTATAAAACTTGTTAATCGGAGAATGTGCTAAGAAACCTGACTTTAAATAGTCTGAATTGGTGTTATTAGTATAAAACAATGCTGAAGTAAAAAATAAAAGTCATTTTCTGAAGGGTTAGAATAATAAAGCCAATAGGGTGTTAAAATAAAGAAAAATACGCCTCTAAATGTTTTTCTTGAAATGAACAGATATTCCCCAATGAGCTGCTCAAGTTTATCACAGATTTTGTGAATTATGGCTTTATTTGTGCCACACTTAAGATGTTTTACAAAAATGTTTCGCTTTTGCTGCAACGGGTTCCTCAGCTCCTGTGAAGATCTGCTTTTTGAAGCAACTTCAAACTTTTTGTCTATAAAACCTCCGTAAAAATCAACCTGGAGACCGTACAGTGTCTCAAAGTACCAATCACCCTATTGGGTTAGCAGGGCTTAGGGGTCTGCCTTTGAAGAGCAGACAATAATTACACCCGACAAAACGTCTTTCAGGTCCTCCACATTCTCTACTACACCCTTTACGATGTGTTAAAAGCTCTACAGCAGGGGTCTCCAACCTATTTTCCCCCTGAGAGCTACTTTTACAAAATGAAAATGGCCGAGAGCTACTCACGTTTTCTAACATTTATTCTCATCGCTTATTTCAACCCAAACAAACTGAATAAGCTTGATTTGCCTGAACATTTACAAAATGTCGGTGTCCACAACTCACATTTTGCATTAAAACAGCACAAAAAATATTTAGTTCACCTGCAAGTGCTTTTTGTATGTCTGTATGCATTTTCTAGTGTATCTCACACTATTGAATTAAAACATGAATGCTGTCAAAACAAAACAGTGCAATTACAAATACACAGATATTACTTATTCATTTGTCATTTTATTACATGTCACTGTTTCACTTGACAAGTCCAGTTGCATGTGTGATTTGTTTTTTAGTTAGTCAGATGACTGGCACTGCATGGAGTCAACAAGAGAGGTGTATGGTGGAGTATAGCCACTTAGGTTCACTCTTATGGAGTCATTTAAATGTTCATCTGTCAGACTTGTTCTGGACTTTGATTTCATGAAATTCATGTCAGAAAAGGCAGACTCACAGAGGTATGGAGACCCAAACAAAGCAGACATTTTCACAGCTGCTTGGTGAAGATTCTTATAGCTATCTGGCTCTACTAAGCTCCAGAAATGCTGAAAATGCTGTTCAGACTTTAACTGCACATTATTTTGAAGGTTTACTCATATATAATATATAAAATCCAATGTCTCTCTGTCTGCAGTATGCCTATCCGCTTTTCACGAGAGAACTACTTAACGGATTCAGATCGTTTTTTTTTCTCTACGATTTCCTTGAACATTCCGGTTAAATTTGCGACTTCTCTCATTTCGCTATGTGTCATAGTTCGCAAGTGTTATAGTTAGCACGTATCCAAGAGAGATGCAGCGGGCAGAGGGGAGGGATCTTCCTCACTCACTCACCAGCTTCGGGGCGTGTCCCTTAACTCCGCTTAGCTAGTGAACAAGAGAACAATTGAATTCAATTGAATTTGTTTGGTATTTAAAATAAAGTGTTACTTAGGTATTGATAAGCTTGAGTTTGGATATTCTCTTCAGTGTATGCCACATTGAAAAGGTAGATTGCAAATCAGATTGTGGATCGTGATTTTGTGTTAAAAGGATCATGATATGATTTTTTGGAAAGATCGCCCAACCCCAATTTAACTAATCATCCATCCATCCATTATCCAACCCGATATATCCTAACCACAGGGTCACGGGGGTCTGCTGGAGCCAATCCCAGCCAACACAGGGCGCAAGGCAGGAAACAAACCCCCGGGAGGGCGCCAGCCCACCGCAGTTTGGCTAATCAAGTTTTCAAATTTTTGTAGGATTTATTAACCCTTTGGCGAGCTACCAGTAGCTCAAGAGCGACGTGTTGGAGACCCCTGATCTAGAGGTTAGTGGCATTCTTGACAATCTTATGCACATGATTTTGACCAAAGATGGTATTACCCACAAGTTTAAATAAGCATGATGCAAACAAAATATGTAAACCAGCGGTGCAGTCCAGATGGAACGTAGGGTACCTACTAGAATGAAACTCCAGCATTCTGTATTTGGTGGTACTCGCAAATAAATAAAATGCAACATAGAAAAAGAAAGAAATCCAACAGCCAAAGCAGAATTATCTTTTGTATTAACTTCACATGAAAGAAACAGTGCACTCTTTTAAAACTAGAACAAACAACTGTGAGATTAACGTAACACAAACACTTGAATTTTCATTAAGTTATTATGAATTTTGCAAAGTCAAAGAGGAAAAAAAAAGTAAAAATGAACACAAATGTCAAACAACTAAAAGACAGAACTCGACAGGAGCCACAGCCAGCCTCACATGTCTGAAAGAAACACATTCACAAAACTGCACAATGTTTTCCTCAGTAAAAGATTTTCCAGAAATAAAATTTAAGGAAATAAGTAACATCTCTTATTCACAAAACAGAAATTGTGCTATTATTCTGGGGGCTTTTATTAAAATAACCCACACATCTCCTACAACGTGTCAAGAATTTTAAATGTGCAACATCAGGTAAATGAAAAAAAAAAAAAAATGAAACCAAGACAAATTTAAAGATTTTTCAAAACTGTTACTTTACGATATTTTCAATTTGGTGTGCAAGATATATATTAGTAACTTGTTTAAATAAAAATAATTCTAGAAAATTAAATTAGTTCTAAGAAAATTAGAGTATGCCCAAAATTAAAGGGTCTGATATACTTTTCAACTTTTCACACAACAAATTTCAAACATATTTGCTCATTTTTTAAAATACTTTTTAAACAATGCAGGAAACAAAACAGCAGTACACATTTTCTTAAATATTATTCATATTAGATAAAAATACCTAAAACTAAAAGCGGAAAAGAAAAAGGGAAAAACGGGATAATAAAGTGAGGGGCGCTGATACTCTGCCCTGTGCATTTGTGCCAACACACGCATACATACAAAGTCACTGGGAATCACCACAGCAGAGCAGTAGACGGGCAAAGGTCAACCTGGTGATTTAAAATACACATTTACTTTATCGTACATTTACTACGATAATTATACACTTGCCAATTCACAGTGACTATTACTAAAAAATACTAAATACTACAAATTGTGTATCCTCTATTTAATAAAATGGAAATTTCAAACTTACGTATAGAGTGGCTCTGACACAAATTGAATAATTAAATCTGAAAATGTTAAAGAATAGTTAAAAACAGAAACAAAGTAATGAGCAAGTAGATCTGTTTTGTGATTTACCTCACCAACCCCAATACAAAGTGCAAACAAGTGAATATTAATAAAACTACAAATTGAAAATAAGTTGTAGCTCTTTCAACCCCAAAACACAGTAGCAGAGTTTTGGACAAGTCTAGGACTACATTTTTTTTCAATTCTACATTTCAATTGTCTGATTCTAGCACTACTTATATATGAGCCATTGTCATTTAGTTTCAATGATATGAACAGTTAACATTCCCCCCTTTTTTTCAGTCTTAGTTTTAATAAAATCGTGAGAGCTGAACTAAAGGTGTATATCAATTACTTTCTATGTGATGCACATTGCACAACTAAGCAGTGAAACACTGGTGAGCTCACGCTATAAAGACGGCACCGACTCTCTGATGAATTTAGTGGCCATTTTCTTTACACTGGTGTTTGTGGTTTTAATGGCTCCTTATCTTTAATACAGGTAATCAGGTATAACTTGGTAATTATGCCACTGTATGCGCAAAAACTCTCAGTTTTTAGCAGAAAATCTAAAATCAACTTTGATTCACACAAAATAAAAAAACAAAAACATGCAATTCAGAAAGACTTAGAAGAGAGAAATGCCGTCTATTGTTTTTCATTATTGCTTTGTGTTAAAGTTCAATAAAGACCCAATGGCCTTTTTGACAGAATACATTCTAAAATTCTCCTAGCACAGCAGCTCCTTGTTGTTAAGGACAGAAATGAAAGAATCTGAGTGTTCAGGTTATGGTGCAAGTCTTAGGACACGATTCTGCATGTTTAATTCTAGTTCAGGACTCAATTGTTCATGTATAATTCCAGTTCTATTTTCAACAGTAAAATATTAAATAATGTATTTTTACACAGTGCATTTACATCTAATGAACCACACTGAATGGCCAGTTCATTTCACTTTAAAGGTTTCCTTAAAAATGCACAAAGGATTTATAAACTTTAGTTTGCTACAAAGGGCAGCGGAGAAATTTTGGTGAGGAGGAGGAGGAGGAGGAGGAGGGAACCCCCCAAAAAAAACAAAGCAAAAAATACAAAACTTTGTCTACTATTATGCTATTATGTTTAGCAATAAAGTCTACAGTCACAGATTAAGGAAATTAGACAAATGTATAACATGATGGATCGGGATAATCAGGATTCAGAGATGGCCCACATGAAGAGCAAGGCCTATGGCTGATTAGTCTAAAAAGTCAAATTCAATTGTCATCTACTGTAAAAGGCCAACAAAGAGTGTAGTACATCAACATTACAAAGAAATTAATTCCTTTCTGATCTATGAAGCTGTATACATGTAAAAGGAAGTTGGTCTTATCTTTACTGTCAGGTTTTTGCAATTTGACTGAAATATGAGGTATTTCTTATACAACAGACACTTTCAGACCAAATGACCTGTAACAATTGTTTTGATAAAACTCAAAGAAAATGCATAACAAAAACACATTAACTAAAAATAAAATGTTTCTTAAATTCTAAAACGGAGTATGACATTCTGTGTAAAATAAGCCTAGATAGAAAACTGGGAGCAAACAAACATTCAAAAGAATAAAAGTGCCAATAATTACTATCAAAGAGGAAGACGACACCCGAGGTCAGACGTTGTATATTCATGATTAGATTAAAAAGTGTTTCACTCCGTCTTTAGGAATACATCCTTAATACTGCACTAACTATAAAGCATGTGCGGTAACAACAGACCCCTAAGCAAAATGACACAAAATCATTCAAGGCTAAAGCATCCCTACTTCGGATTTGAAAAATGATATCTGCAGTTTAATTCCTGGCTCAGTGAAACTGTTGTTGTGAAACACTCTACATTCTCAATTGTCTATTCAACATAGTGGTAAAAGCAATTTTTTGAACATACAGTAATTCAAAAGAATATGGCTAGGCGTTAGAGGATGATTTCAAATGCTGAAAATTGGCTGGAAGCCATTTGTGGTTTTTTGCATTGTCTATTACTATAAAGCATAACGATTAGTACTTTGGCTTTTAAAAAAATATCTGACTCAGAACAATCAAATAAATGCAAATCTAAAAATAAATAAAAACAAGGGCATTACACATTACAAATTAAAAAAAAGAACAAAAAACAAAATAGGAAATCAAAAAACACAAGTGCTCCATCCACGTAGAATTGTTGTCTTTGGCTTTAACTCCAAAAGAACACAAAAGAACATTTTTTTGAAATGTGACATTAGAAGCACTAAAGCTAGTCCTCCTTCTCAAAAACTAGCAACCCGAATCAAATTTGTTGTGAAGGCTTTTTCTTGCGCGATGAATTCCAGTACCACCATTTGCACAATGGTAACTACATTCATCATCTTCATCCTGGTTGTTCCAGCTGTCTTTGAGGGGTGTAAGCTCTGGCGCAATGATATCGCCATCCTGAGGAAATAAATCAAAATGAGTCACATGTTAGAGATAGGACACTCATTTTTAAACGATTTCTTAAAAACATTTATCAATTTAAAACAACAGAATACCAAGAAAAGCAGGATGAGAAGAAAGTGTGACAGTACAAGATACGATAAATATTAAGGTAGCATTTGTTTTTAGAGTGCGCTGTATAATTACAGAAGTGAAGCGCGGCCTAATAATTTAGTTCTTTTTTTTCACATTTTTTGTGTAAAATTCAATTTTTGGATAACAAAGCTTTCCTGTCTAATGTAGGAAATCCTTTCCTCTATCACCCCATTAAAAAGCATTCTCTTCCAGTTTCAGATAATATAGCACATCTTAGCAACTAAATATAAAGAGTGCGGTGGATTAAGAGTACTCTGCTAGTTTGAACGTAAAATGACAAGGCAAGCTGACTAGAATAGTCTTTTGAGGGCAGACATTCCACGTGGCCAAGAGAGACTGGCACTTGCTGGCAACTCTTCAAATCTAGTGCTGACATTTCATGGGGCAGTGTGGGATTGCTGATAGGTGTCAACTGTGGAGTAAACAGACAGCTCTGATTAATGCCGTGCTACTGATGACTACATTATTGAAGTTTTGTATGGATTTATTTTAAATTGTAAGTATAAAATAAAAAGCCATGTTTAATGCTCAAAAATTCACATTAATATGAAGTAAACTGTTAAAATGTCTAATTAGTAATATTATATACAGTAAATTGTAATGTAAAAGGGACAACTCAATTAGTGGATACACGCTTAGTGATCCATGTCTTGTCTATGTATCATGCTAACTATCAGGGTGTCTTTTTTTCTAGGTTCCTAAAGTGGACCAGCTACTGAGTTGGCAAAGCAGGATCCCTCATGAGTCAAACACACACACAGAAATCTCACAGTGAAAAAAGTTTAGTGAAAATTAAAGTAAAAAAAAGGAACAAATCACAAAAATTCAGAAAAAAAATGTTATTACACAAGCAGAAAAAAAGGCAAAAAAAGGGAAAAAAACTAAACAGAGTATTGTTATCGTATTATTACCAGAACCTCTTCCACAGAACACAATACTCCTGTCCTTCAACAGCATCACTGGCTCCCTATTAAATATCACAATGATTTTAAGATTCTGCTTATTACTTATAAGACCCTTCACAATCTGGCACCTCCTTATCTTTCTGATCTTCTTCACATCTCCATTCCTTCTCATATTCTTAGATCTTCTTCCTCCATCAATCTCATTGTACCTCCTGCTCACTTGACTACTATGGCGTTTAGAGCTTTCAGTTGAGTAGCCCCTCGCCTCTGGAGCTCTCTCCCACAAGACATTCGTAATATTGACTCTGTTCCTACCTTTAAATCTCATCGTAAAACATTTTTTAAGCTTGCTTTTTCTCTCTGATAATTTTAGCTGATACATTTAAATTCAATTTTATTATTGTATTTATTCTGGTTCTATTGTACTCTAATATTTTAATAATTTTATTGTTGTGACTGTAGTTATTAATATGCTCTGTAAGGTGTTTGTGTGCCTTGAAAGATGCCTATAAATAAAATAAATTATTATTATAATAAAAGGTTTCTTCCTTGTTTCATTATAATCTTAGCTTTCTCTTTCTAAATTTCAGTTACTTTCTATACTTAAAAGTTAAAAAAAACTTTTCTATGGCTAACTTATAGGCTTGACTTTAGTATATCAGTACAGTTTGAAGCTGCTGGCCCTCCATGTCTTACCCAATACAAGGCAGACCATAAACTGAACTAGTCTGTAGTCAGAATGACAAACCAGAAAATTCCATTTGCAATTTAGCTTTTGGGGTTTATAATAGAACCTACCATTGACTATGCACTAATATACATTTTAAAATAACTAAGAAAATACTTTTATCAATTTAACATAACCTAACTAGCTAACAAATGGCTCTTACATAGAATGTTTGGCTAACCACACAACAAATAAATTTCCATCCCTTCTGCTAAGATTTTCAATCAAAGTATTTATGATACAAAAAACAAATTTAATATGCTTCTCTTTTATTATAATGAGTAACAGGATAAAAAAAATGTTTGGGCTTTGGTAATTCACTGTGTGCCTTCATAGTCCAACACTGATTTACAAATACAGAATGAACTTGTACATCATAACCCTAAGTTTCTTGTTTTTCAGAGCAGCCGTGTGTACAATTATATGACATTTGTATTAAACCACAAACTAATTATTGCTTTTAAAATATCACATTTAATTAATCACTTATAATTGCATGTGTTTGTATGCATGATGGACTTGTGCAATGCAAGGTTGGTTCCTTCCTACCTTGCACCCAACATGGCCAGGATTTGATACTCGCTCCCTATTATACTAACCTATACATGCAGGACAGAAAATGTACGGATGGAAAATAAGCAACTCAAAGCAATATTACAGGTAACCTGGGATTCAGGCCTACAAAATGAAGACCAATAGTAAACGTGTTTTAATGTCTATCACTTGTAACACCTCGGTTAATTAGCCCAGAAATGCTATTAAATTAGCTTTTTCACACATTAGGGTCAAGCTCATAAGTTCCTGCAACGTCAAAAGCATTTGAATTTATGTTTGCATACTGCAGAAAAAAATATATTCATCTGTAAGATATTTTAACTGAAAAAAATGTTACATTTTGTTACAGGGATGTGTCCATTCCAGCAAGCATTGGGCACGACTGAGAAACAATCCCTGGACGAGGCCTCAGCTCACTGCAAGGTGAATACAAGCACACACATACACTAGCGTCATTTTAGTGGCACCAAATACCCAAATCTGGATATATTTGGAAGGAAACCTAAGCACAGTGTGGAATACAAGCAGGATATACCAGCAACATAACTCCCTGCGAGACAGCAGTGCTATCACTCCGCCACCGTGACATCCCCATGTGTGTAATTATTCCCCCCAAGTATGTAATTATTAACAGTATTCATTATATAAACGAAATTATATGTAAAATGTAACATACACATTTAATGCATTTCATCATGAAAGTGATATCAAGTATAAATTTAAATATTCTAAATGTGCAGAGAGTTGGAATATCATACATTTAAATTTGTTCTGTGTGGTGATCGATTGCTGCTTGCCGCAGCTGTCAGGTCCAAGAAGCTCGTAGCAATTAAAAACTGGGATGACATTTACTATGGTCTGCTTTAATGATAAAGTAAACTACGAGGTTTTAGAGGACCTGCTCAGAGGACGCGTGAAATGAACGCTGGGAATGCGTGGCAGCCATGATGCGGGCGTGTACATGTTCTGAGCGTGAAGTATAAATCAGCCCTAACACTTTCGTCCTTGGCTTTGGCAGAGCAATTCTATTTTGGAGTTTATGCTTTCATGCAGGTATCTTCGTAAAACAAACTTTGAGAACCATTTCTGAAAACAACTGAGGTAACTACTGACAAGAATGTCTGTTCAGAAACTGTTGCTTACCTACTTCAGACCCAGAAAACTTTTCATATCTTTTTTTAAATTGTGATGGTCTTTTTATACAGTACTAGCCAAATACCCGCACAGTAATGTGTTAAAGAAGTAATGAAAAAGAAAAGGAAACATTTTAATAATAACGTAACTTGATTGACAATGTAATTGTGTTGTCATTGTCATGAGTGTTGCTGGCATATATATATATATATACACTCACCTAAAGGATTATTAGGAACACCATATTAATACGGTGTTTGACCCCCTTTCGCCTTCAAAACTGCCTTAATTCTACGTGGCATTGATTCAACAAGGTGCTGAAAGCATTCTTTAGAAATGTTGGCCCATATTGATAGGATAGCATCTTGCAGTTGATGGAGATTTGTGGGATGGGATGCACATCCAGGGCACGACGCTCCCGTTCCACCACATCCCAAAGATGCTCTATTGGGTTGAGATCTGGTGACTGTGGGGGCCATTTTAGTACAGTGAACTCATTGTCATGTTCAAGAAACCAATTTGAAATGATTCGAGCTTTGTGACATGGTGCATTATCCTGCTGGAAGTAGCCATCAGAGGATGGGTACATGGTGGTCATGAAGGGATGGACATGGTCAGAAACAATGCTCAGGTAGCCCGTGGCATTTAAATGATGCCCAATTGGCACTAAGGGGCCTAAAGTGTGCCAAGAAAACATCCCCACACCATTACACCACCACCACCAGCCTGCACAGTGGTAACAAGGCATGATGGATCCATGTTCTCATTCTGTTTACGCCAAATTCTGACTCTACCATTTGAATGTCTCAACAGAAATCGAGACTCATCAGACCAGGCAACATTTTTCCAGTCTTCAACTGTCCAATTTTAGTGAGCTTGTGCAAATTGTAGCCTCTTTTTCCAATTTGTAGTGGAGATGAGCGGTACCCGGTGGGGTCTTCTGCTGTTGTAGCCCATCCGCCTCAAGGTTGTGCGTGTTGTGGCTTCACAAATGCTTTGCTGCATACCTATTAGCTTGAATCAGTCGGCCCATTCTCCTCTGACCTCTAGCATCAACAAGGCATTTTTGCCCACAGGATTGCCACATACTGGATGTTTTTCCCTTTTCACACCATTCTTTGTGAACCCTAGAAATGGTTGTGCATGAAAATCCCAGTAGCTGAGCAGATTGTGAAATACTCAGACCGGCCCGTCTGGCACCAACAACCATGCCACGCTAAAAATCACCTTTCTTTCCCATTCTGACATTCAGTTTGGAGTTCAGGAGATTGTCTTGACCAGGACCACACCCCTAAATGCATTGAAGAAACTGCCATGTGATTGGTTGATTAGATAATTGCATTAATGAGAAATTGAACAGGTGTTCCTAAAAATCCTTAAGGTGAGTGTATATATACCCACACACACACATATATACATATATACACACATATATATATATACACATATATATACACATATATACACACACATACATATTATATATATATATATATATTATATGTGTGTGTATATATATATATATATATATATATATATATATATATATATATATGTGTGTGTGTGTATATATATATATATATATATATATATATATATATATATATATATATATATATATATACACACACAAACTGCTATATATAAACTGCTCAAAAATTAAAGGAACACTTTGAAAACACATCAGATCTCAATGGGAAAAAGAAATCCTCCTGGATATCTATACTGATATAGACTGGGTAATGTGTTAGGAACGAAAGGATACCACATCGTTTGATGGAAATGAAAATGATCAACCTACAGAGCCCTGAATTCAAAGACGCCCCAAAAATCAGAGTGAAAAAATGATGTGGCAGGCTAGTCCATTTTGCCAAAATTTAATTGCAGCAACTCAAAATTGTACGCAGCACTTTGTATGGCCCCTGTGTTCTTGTATACATGCCTGACAACATCGGTGCATGCTTCTAATGAGATGACAGATGGTGTTGTGGGGGATCTCCTCCCAGATCTGGACCAGGGCATCACTGAGCTCCTGGACAGTCTGAGGTGCAACCTGGTGGCATTGGATGGACCAAAACATAATGTCCCAGAGGTGTTCTATTGGATTTAGGTCAGGAAAGTGTGGTGGCCAGTCAATGGTATCAATTCCTTCATCCTCCAGGAACTGTCTGCATATTCTCACCACGTGAGGCCAGGAATTGTCGTGCACCAGGAGCCACTGTACAAGCATAGGGTCTGACAATGGGCCCAAGGATTTCATCCTGATACCTAATGGCAGCCAAGGTTCTTTGTCAAGCCTGTAGCGGTCTGTGTGACCCTCCATGGATATGCCTCCCCAGACAATCATTAACTCACCACCAACATTCACACCAGTGGCCTGCTGGAGGTCATTTTGTAGGGCTCTGGCAGTGCTCATCCTGTTCCTCCTTGCCCAAAGGAGCAGATACTGGTCCTGCTGATGGGTTATGGACCTTCTATGGCCCTCTCCAGCTCTCCTAGAGTAACTGCTTGTCTCCTAGAATCTCCTTCATATATATATATGAATGACTTCCAAAGAGCGCGGAGACTTTTGAAGAGCGCAGAGACTTTTGATCACGTGAATGTGTCTGCAAAAAGTGGCATCTCCTGCCCTGCGCTGACTGCGCTTCTGCCTTAAGTCAAAGTGAGCACTTTTAATTTTTTTCATCCTCCCCGTGAGCTATAGCCCAGACAAGTGCAAACACGGGACCCTTTTTCTACACCGCGGCAAACTAATATTAAGGTGCTTCGCACTTTCCTTTGCACGTATACGATTATGAGGTCATCAGCTCGGATTATGAAGACACGCACAGGAGTGGAGGACCAACAGTGCCATCACAGCCGATTAATGGCAGGTACGTCTCACCGGTCTACACAAGACCCACCGCGACTGTCCCCAAAAGGCGCTCATATCGTCAGCGAAGACATCTCTACACTATATAAAAGAAAAAGGCAACTTTCCTTTCTTTAAACCTTTTTTCCTTTTATCCCAAACCAAAGCCTTTCTCTCTTAACACTGCTGAGGACACAAAACTAATTTTCTTTAATTGCTGGTAATGCCGGTAAGGCACATTACCAGAGGCAGAAATTTGGACGTTCACATAGAAAATGTAATTTCTATACCACAGCGGTCGTGTAGCACCTTTCAAAAGGGATCAACTACCGAGAGATGATCCATATACATTTTAGCTGCTGTTAGTACCACTTACCTGTTGTGTTATACTGTCTTTAAAATGTAGTTTACCCGCAACCACTCCAGTAGTGCTCAATGTACCTGTACTTCTTAAAACGTTAATGTTTTACTGTTTAATAACTTATAGACTACATTTTATTATTTTCCCTTGCACTCAGTGGCCAAAGCTACACACACACACACATATATAGACACATACACACATATATATATATATGTACATTTTCACAATGGTATTGGTAAACTCTGAGTAACCTTAGCCAAAATGATTTTGTACATTAGGCTAAAACAGTGTGATCATTGAACATTTTGTAATTAGATGTATTTAGAATTACTAACGGTCACAGAAGTCCAATGATCCACAGTAAGAGCCACAAAGTCCGCTTTCTGTAATGCATCTAATTTTGCTTGCTTTTCAGTGTGCACAAAACCATGGTTTTATCAAGGCTTCCGTCGGGTAGTCTTTTGCAATGAAATTTTCCTCCGATCAGTCGTAGGAACGCACTTTATTCCGACTCTAACATTTTTGTAGCTCTGATGTGTGCATCAATGTAATCGATGTACCAGGAAATCGTGCATTGACAAAAGTTCCCCTTTGCTTGGAATGCAAAGTGTGATTAAATGCGTTATTTTTTTTAAAGCATTATGGAGTTACATGCTCGAGGGTAAAATGAATCGGGAAGCGCTGATATATATGTATGTGTGTGTATATATATGTATTTATATATATATTGAAATAGTTTTACTGTGAAATAATGCAAAGAGTATGCAACACGTGTTTCGCCCTAATTTTGGGGTCATCAGGCGTACATACTCAGTGCACCCCTTCTCGGGAATTGAACCTCGGTCGTCGGAGCTAGAGGCGAAGCCTCTTCCATTGCGCCACGGCGTGTAGTTTGTCTATTTGAGGGTATGTAGATCGGGGTGTATATATATATATATATATATATATATATATATATATATCCGCGCTTCACAGCGAAGAAGTAGTCTGTTAAAGAAGTTATGAAGAAGAAAAGGGAACATTTTAAAAATAACGTAACATGATTGTCAATAAACAGTAATTGTTTTGTGAGTGTTATGAGTGTTGATGTCATCAAGGATTTGATTATCATTATTTCTTTCAATCAGGTTCGTATTTGTACGATGTGTTGTGTTCAAGTTACATTCCGTGTTTCTCGATAACAGGTTTCATTCATCGATTCGTTTCTTACTGCATCAATAAACAGCTCGTCTTCCACTTTATCTGAGACGTGACACACTGCATGCACGGGTATTTTTTTACACTGTCTTCCTTTAGCGGGACATTGACTTTTTCCACCGTATGCTTAGTTTACGCAGTAGTTGCACTTATGAATATGCTTGTATGTATCAGACGCTTCATATTTTTTGCTGCCTTCTCAATTGTGTAATTCGGTTTTTGTTCAGCACTCTTTGGAACTTTTGCTTTTAGTCTGTGCACTGCGTCAGTTCACGTGAGCCGCTCGGTGTACATGCATCGAAGGTTCCCAGCTGTGCTGGTGCCATCTCGTGCTATGTCCATGGCTGTATTTAATGTTAGCTAAGACCCGGCACTTAAAAGTTTCTCTCGCAGTTTCGCGGAGTTTGTGCCAAACACCACCCTGACCATCTCATCTTCGTCTGCATAAGCACAGTCCTTCACCTGTGAATATTTAGCGGCAGTGTTTCTATTGGATTGCCGCTGACAGACGGCCTTATATGGGCAGGCACTAAATTACGTGGGAGGCGTAACTCCGCCTCCCACGCCATCGAACAGGCGTCTATTATAGTATATGGACGAAAAAATAGGTTCCAGTTATGACCATTACGCGTAGAATTTCTAAATGAAACCTGCCCAACTTTTCTAAGTAAGCTGTAAGGAATGAGCCTGCCAAATTTCAGCCTTCTACCTACACGGGAAGTTGGAGAAATAGTGATGAGTCAGTGAGTGAGTGAGCGAGGACTTTGCCTTTTATTAGTATAGATGTGTCATGTATTGAGGATGACGTTGCTGGAAAATGTATTTGCTATACTGTGTTATTTATTTTTCATTCTTTCAATTTAAATATACAGATCCAAAATTTTATTACTTTCAGTATGTGTGCTGTGGTATGTATTGGTATCTGGGCAGTATAAAAGTAGAGTTGGCTGCCCATTATCTTTATAAATATGATTTTTTTTTATAATCTTACCATTCAGGGATTGGTATAATACAATACACTTTTAGTATACAAAGCACTTCTGCTAGAAGGACTTTTAGAGAGGCTTCAACAGCTCAATTACATAGCTCACAACATCGCTTAATCCATTCATTAAGACTGGAAGTTAATCTGCATTGGTCCAACATAATCACCAATGCTAGAAGAATCACATAAAAAGTAGCCATTCATGATTTGCCTACTGAATGTATTCCAAGTTACTGAAACTTTATTTTTAAGGAATATGTCCTGGTGTTTCTAACATAATTTGTCCAAATCAGTCTTAGTAAATTAGAAATTATACAGACAGGACATTGGTGTTGAATGATAGTCTCTGCTGTATATACTGTGTGGTAGTGAAAGGATGTGCAAATTACCCTTTTTAATTTTGATATTGTCCGTTTCAAGGGTTTGCTATATATTTTTTGTTCATATCATGATATTTCCTCTTTGCTCCTTTGACTACTTCAGTGCAAGTATACTCTGTGAAAGTCTGCATTTCATTCTTGTTGTCTTGACATGTACTGTATAATTCAAGGCTTACTAGGCCTTTGAAAACTTTATCTCCTTCTGAAGCAACTGTCTACCACCACTTAACAGCCAGTCAGTGCTGTCTAGTAGAAACTTCCTGTTAATTGGACTTTAACTAACTGCTGAGCAGTGCACTCACTTCCTCTTTGACCACTTTAAAATAGAGAAATAAAAAGGAACAATTTATAGTTTTTGATTGCCCTTGACAACGTCTATGTCTAAGCTAGCGCGATGGGCAGCATCTGAAACTAATCCTTTATACCAGTAAACCCACAAATTTCACTGAATTTTCACAGCTTTTGAAGGAGTAGTTGGTACAAAGTTACTTAACCTGTAACAGACTATGTAACCTAGGTAAAGAAGTTGCTGAAAAATGTAGTATACAGTGGTGTGAAAAACTATTTGCCCCCTTCCTGATTTCTTATTCTTTTGCATGTTTGTCACACAAAATGTTTCTGATCATCAAACACATTTAACCATTAGTCAAATATAACACAAGTAAACACAAAATGCAGTTTTTAAAAGATGGTTTTATTATTTAGGGAGAAAAAATCCAAACCTACATGGCCCTGTGTGAAAAAGTAATTGCCCCCTGAACCTAATAACTGGTTGGGCCACCCTTAGCAGCAATAACTGCAAACAAGCGTTTGCGATAATTTGCAATGGGTCTTTTACAGCGCTCTGGAGGAATTTTGGCCCACTCATCTTTGCAGAATTGTTGTAATTCAGCTTTATTTGAGGGTTTTCTAGAATGAACCGCCTTTTTAAGGTCATGCCATAGCATCTCAATTGGATTTAGGTCAGGACTTTGACTAGGCCACTCCAATGTCTTCATTTTGTTTTTCTTCAGCCATTCAGAGGTGGATTTGCTGGTGTGTTTGGGGTCATTGTCCTGTTGCAGCACCCAAGATCGCTTCAGCTTGAGTTGACGAGCAGATGGCCGGACATTCTCCTTCAGGATTTTTTGGTAGACAGTAGAATTCACGGTTCCATCTATCACAGCAAGCCTTCCAGGTCCTGAAGCAGCAAAACAACCCCAGACCATCACACTACCACCACCATATTTTACTGTTGGTATGATGTTCTTTTTCTGAAATGCTGTGTTCCTTTTACGCCAGATGTAATGGGACATTTGCCTTCCAAAAAGTTCAACTTTTGTCTCATCAGTCCACAAGGTATTTTCCCAAAAGTCTTGGCAATCATTGAGATGTTTCTTAGCAAAATTGAGACGAGCCCTAATGTTCTTTTGCTTAACAGTGGTTTGCGCCTTGGAAATCTGCCATGCAGGCCGTTTTTGCCCAGTCTCTTTCTTATGGTGGAGTCGTAAACACTGACCTTAATTGAGGCAAGTGAGGCCTGCAGTTCTTTAGACGTTGTCCTGAGGTCTTTTGTGACCTCTCGGATGAATCATCTCTGCGCTCTTGGGGTAATTTTGGTCGGCCGGCCACTCCTGGGAAGGTTCACCACTGTTCCATGTTTTTGCCATTTGTGGATAATGGCTCTCACTGTGGTTCGCTGGACTCCCAAAGCTTTAGAAATGGCTTTATAACCTTTACCAGACTGATAGATCTCAATTACTTCTGTTCTCATTTGTTCCTGAATTTCTTTGGATCTTGGCATGATATCTAGCTTTTGAGGTGCTTTTGGTCTACTTCTGTGTCAGGCAGCTCCTATTTAAGTGATTTCTTGATTGAAACAGGTGTGGCAGTAATCAGGCCTGGGGGTGGCTACGGAAATTGAACTCAGGTGTGATACACCACAGTTAGGTTATTTTTTAACAAGGGGCAATTACTTTTTCACACAGGGCCATGTAGGTTTGGATTTTTTTTCTCCCTAAATAATAAAAACCATCATTTAAAAACTGCATTTTGTGTTTACTTGTGTTGTATTTGACTAATGGTTAAATGTGTTTGATGATCAGAAACATTTTGTGTGACAAACATGCAAAAGAATAAGAAAACAGGAAGGGGGCAAATAGTTTTTCACACCACTGTATATAACTAGCTATAAAATATGTTTGTGCAAACTGTATTTAATAAACAAAAGTATCAAAACTATTGCATCACATTAAAAGTTGGTTACCGCCTTGCACTCAAAGCTGTCATGAAAGGCATCAGCACTCAACAAACATGAAATGCATAAGAGATTTGGAAAACAGATGATCATATTAACTAATTTTAGATTTTGGCTGAAAACCTAATACTACTAATGGTGAAATAATGCAGAAAAACACAGCACAGGACAAATACATTCTTACAGCACTGTATAGTGTAGTTTAGTTATCATTTTAGAGCTCAGTAAAGCTACCTAAATACACCTTTACACATCATGTATATTGTAGATTTCGAGCCCTTTGGTCACATGACATATAACCTGTAGGCAAATGATCTGCAGAATGTAAAATTTAAAACTATTAAAGGAATACCAATATGTAATATATCTTACCTACTGAGGGTATAACATACAAGTCAAACATTATTTATACAAGCTATGGTCCACGTTCGATGCCTTAAGAATACAAGGGCCTTTGACAGCTTTAACATTGCTACCAGGCGATATTCACTCCAATAATCAAATGACATTATATCTCACATGTTAGCACATGCAGTTACTACGGTTAGAATTTCCTCCTGCTTCACCATGTAGATGAACGGCCATGTTTCACAATAAGTTAAAGATATCGACAGTTTCTGTGCTGGAATGGTATGGCAGGGGTAGGACTGCTTACCTGTGGCTTGGTGAAGTCCTTGTTAATGCACCATTTAACAAAGCACTTGTAGGCAGCTTCAATACTTTTATCATCTGTCTTCTTACAAAAAACACGGATCAGCTGTTCAGCAAATTTCTCTGGCAGCAACTGAGACACCTACAAGTTTGGGACAATCGGCATCATTTAATATTAAATGGGTTTATCCCATACAATAAATTAATGAACGCTCCTCTATTACTAAATTGGTTTAGGAGAAACAAAACAGCAAAAACATAATACTCTTGTTCATTCCCAGAAATAAACAAAATGCTATACTGTATAGAACTAGAATCTACACAAATTAAAAAATAAATTAGAAAAGCAGATAATTGCAGAGAATGTATTAAAATGTATCCTCTGGCCAAGTATTTTCTACCATTTCAATATTGAATAATATTTAATTTTAAATAAAGGAAGTTACTGTATTTTATTTACCTATCTGACTTACTCTACTTAACCGAGTGTGTACTGCTGTAGCTTTTGTGTGTCACTTGGGATTATTAAAATACCTATATTGTGATTTAAAAAAGGCAATTAAGATAAACTTACCTGATCTTTGCGGATTCGAATGGCCTTTTCTGGATCATTTTTACAATAGAAACGAACATTATTTACAGGATTTTTTTCTTTCATTCCATAATCCATTTGAATAATCTGGGATTTAGACAGTGCAATTAAAAAAAGAAAAAACTTAAATGAATACATTTAATTAAATCAGAATATTCCCATATACATTGCTCAAAAAATGAAGAGAACACCTAATCATCACAGTCTAACACCAAGTCAATTAAGCCTTTGGGTTATCAGTTTCTCCATTTAGTGAAAGTGACAACAGATGCACTGGAGAGGCAACAGCAAGACAACTCCCAAAAAGTGAATGGCTTTACAGGTGGTGGCCACAGACAATTGCTCTCTGCCTAACCTTCCTGACTAATTATTCTCTAGTTTTGCATTTTGTTAAGTGTCTTTGTCACTTCTGGTAGCATGAGGAGGTGGTGGTGGTACCTACAAGTGATTCAGCTTACACAGATAGTCCAGCTCCTCCATGATGGCAAATCCATACATGCCATTGCAAGAAGGTCTCAAAGAGAATGGAAGACTTACCAGGAGACAGGCCGCTTTTGGGGGTTGTCTTGCTGTTGCCTTTCCAGTGCACCTGTTGTCACTTTCATTTGCACCAAAGCTGGTGATGTTAGTTCACAATTGCTTATACAGTGGAACCTCGGTTCACGACCATAATTCATTCCAAACCTCTGGTCGTAAACCGATTTGGTCGTGAACCGAAGTAATTTCCCCCATAGGATTGTATGTAAATACAATTAATCCGTTCCAGACCGTATGAACTGTATGTAAATATATATATATTTTAAAGATTTTTAAGCACAAATATAGTTAATTATACCATAGAATGCACAGCGTAATCTATAGTAATAAAAGACAAAGCCCTCACTGACTCACCCACTCACTCACTGATCACTAATTCTCCAACTTCCCGTGTAGGTAGAAGGCTGAAATTTGGCAGGCTCATTCGTTACAGCTTACTTGCAAAAGTTAAGCAGGTTTCATTTCGAAATTCTACACGTAACGGTCATAAAGGTCGATAACGGTCGACAATGTCCGCCATGTTGAACTTTCTTATTTATGGTCCCATCTTCACGAAATACGGTAGGCGGCTTCCATGCGCTAACCGAAACCGATGTACATACTTTTTTCGATGGTATGACGCCACTGTCGGCCGCCATATTGAACTTTCCCACGTTTTTAATCTTCCAACTTCCCGTGTAGGTAGAAGGCTGACCCCATCTTCACGAAATTTGGTAGGTGGCTTCCCTGCACTAACCAAAACCGATGTACGCACTTATTTCAGTGGTATGACGCCACTGTCAGCCGCCATATTGAACTTTCCAACGTCACCAATTCTCCAACTTCCCGTGTAGGTAAAAGGCTGAAATTTGGCAGGCTCATTCCTTACAGCTTACTTACAAAAGTTAAGCAGGTTTTATTTCGAAATTCTACACGCAACGGTCATAACGGTCAACAACGTCCGCCATGTTGAACTTTCTTATTCATGGCCCCATCTTCACGAAATTTGGTAGGCGGCTTCCCTGTGCTAACCGAAACCAATGTACTTACTTATTTCAGTGGTATGACGCAACTGTCAGCCACCATATTGAACTTTCCAATGTCACTAATTCTCCAACTAGGTAGAAGGCTGAAATTTGGTACTTATTTCGGTGGTATGATGCCACTGTCGGCCGCCATATTGAACTTTTCAACGGTCTTTGTTACTTATGGGCCCATCTTCAAGAAATTTGGTATGCGGGTTCCCAATGCTAACTAAATCCTACTTACGTACATATATACGTCCATAGCCTGCAGCTCGGTCACCGTGTGAGGCGGCGTTGGGTCGTCGCTCCAGTCTCTACATTCCCTTCCTTGCTTCGCCAAGGGATTCACGTCTCCCTGCTGATAACTACCACCTTTTTATTTAATCCACGGCTTCTCCGCTGTTTTATTGTTCGTTTATTATGATTATAGTTATTGTGTAGGTATTTTAGACTTACTTTACATTGTTCAGGTACCCATTTCCTTTATCATTCCAACCGTACCCCCATTAACATGTCTACCGAGGTGATCACCATTGATCAAAGAACTGTCACTTACTGAGTGGTTTCCATGCCCAGAGATGGCACCTACCTTTTCCATTCTCTTTGTTACATATTGTACGGCCATATCAGGCTCACTCTTGATATCCGGAGGAACATTGTGTCTTACGTATTGAATGACTGGGACAGGTTCAAGGTGTGGACTGATGACGGTACAGGAGATAAATATTCTACACAGGAGCACTAGAAGAGTGAAATGCTTAAGCCCTTCACCTATGCATTCGCATGTGAGTTGATGGCTAACGGTGAATTGTTCGGTTGTCGCTTTCAATTGTACCGAAAAGGCCAAATAGTTTACACCTTTCGACAACTGGCAATGCCTCTTAAACTTCTTAGATTGACAGGTGATGATTTCAGTAGTGAACACATTGATGTTTATGAATGTTTAAACTCTCAAAAGCTGGATGTGAAGTTATCGATGAAACCGGTTGTATACTTACAACGCTTGACAGATGCCGAATGTCTCTTCAACACAAGTCCTGCAAATACTGTCATAATTGAAACAAACCATGAAACTCAAACCGACAGCAGCAATCCAAAAAGTTAAACCTGCTTTATTTTATCAAAGCAAGTCACAGGCTAGTTGGAGCAAATCATTGGATATGTCACATTTGGCAACTGGCTTCATGGGCATGCTCCATTGACTGCCTCTGACTAGCTAAAATTATGTAAATAAAGGTTAAGCCTGAAAATTTCTGGAAAAGTTGTGAAATGTAATATGGGCTTACAGTATGTGGTCACTGATACAAGCAACAAGGCAACAACAGAAGATTCCAAACAGATAGAATTCTTTTCAAACTGTTTCACTGAACATATGTACAATAACACTCTCTCTCTCATATTATATACTAGCAAAATACCCGCGCTTCGCAGCGGCGAAGTACTGCCTTAAAATTTTTATTAAGAAGAAAATTAAACCTTTTTAAACTGAGGGAAAATATACCAATAATTAAGGATCTCTTTGTATACCACATTGTGAGTTCGGTCCTCCGGTTGTAATATGACCAAGCTGTGCGCTGAACTTACTTACAGTTGGCCATGTGAACAGTAATCTTGTTTCAAATCTCACAGCTTGGATTGCTGCTGTCATAATCAGTTTGAGTTTCTTGGTTTGTTTCAATTACAACAGTATTTGCAGGAGTTGTGTTGAAGTGACATTCGGCATCTGTCAAGCATTGTAAGCAAACAACCGGTTTCATCGATAACTTTACATCCAGCTTTTGAGAGTTTAAACATTCATAAACATCAAAGTGTCCACTACTGAAATCGTCACCTGTGAGTCTAAGATGTTTAAGAGGCACTGGCAATTGTCGAAAGGTGTAAAATATTTGGCCATTTCGGTACACTTGAAAGCGACAACCGAACAATTCAGTGGCAGCCATCAACTCACATGCAGAACCATAGGTGAAGGGCTTAAGTATTTCATTTTTACATTGCTCGTGTGTAGTATAATTATCTCCTGTACCGTCATCAGTCCACACCTTGAACCTGTCCCAGTCATTCAATACATAAGACACAATGTTCCTCCGGATATCAAGAGTGAGCATGATATGGCCGTGCAATATGTAACAGAGAGAATAGAAAAGGGTAGGTGCCATCTCCGGGCATGGAAACCACTCGGTAAGTGACAGTTCTTTGATCGATGGTGATCACCTCGATAGACATGTTAATGGGGGAACGGTTGGAATGATAAAGGAAATGGGCACCTGAACAATGTAAAGTAAGTCCAAAATACCTAAAAAATAACTATAATCGTAATAAATGAACACTAAAACAGCGGAGAAGCCGTGGATTAAATAAAAAGGCTGTACTTATCAGCAGGAGACGTGAATCCCAAGGCGAAGCAAGGAAGGGAATGTAGAGACCGGAGCGATGGACGGCCTTATATAGGCAGGCAGCCAACAACGTGGGAGGTGTTGGGATGGGGGACGCAACGCCGCCTCACACGGTGACCGAACTGCAGGCTATGGACGTATATATGTAGGTAAGTAAGATTCAGTTAGCATTGGGAACCCGCGTACCAAATTTCTTGAAGATGGGCCCATAAGTAACAAAGACCATTGAAAAGTTCAATATGGCAGCCGACAGTGGCATCATACCACCGAAATAAGTACGTACAATGGTTTCGATTAGCGCAGGGAAGCCGCCTACCAAATTTCATGAAGATGGGGTCATAAATAAGAAAGTTCAACATGGCGGACGTTGTCGACCGTTATGACTGTTACGCATAGAATTTCGAAATGAAACCTGCTTAACTGTTGTAAGTAAGCTGTAAGGAATGAGCCTGCCAAATTTCAGCCTTCTACCTACACGGGAACTTGGAGAATTAGTAACGTTGGAAAGTTCAACATGGCAGCTGACAGTGGCGTCATACCACCGAAATAAGTACGTACAATGGTTTCGATTAGCGCAGGGAAGCCGCCTACCAAATTTCATGAAGATGGGGTCATAAATAAGAAAGTTCAACATGGTGGACGTTGTCGACCGTTATGACTGTTACGCATAGAATTTCGAAATGAAACCTGCTTAACTGTTGTAAGTAAGCTGTAAGGAATGAGCCTGCCAAATTTCAGCCTTCTACCTACACGGGAACTTGGAGAATTAGTAACGTTGGAAAGTTCAACATGGCAGCTGACAGTGGCGTCATACCACCGAAATATGTATGTACATCGTACATCGGTTTTGGTTAGTGCAGGGAAGCCGCCTACCAAATTTCGTGACGATGGGGCCGTAAATAAGAAAGTTCAACATAGCGGATGTTGTCGAACGTTATGACCATTACGTGTAGAATTTCGAAATGAAACCTGCCCAACTTTTGTAAGTAAGCTGTAAGGAATAAGCCTGCCAAATTTCAGCCTTCTACCTACACGGGAAGTTGGAGAATTAGTGATGAGTGAGTTAGTGAGTGAGTGAGTGAGTCAGTGAGGGCTTTGCCTTTTATTAGTATATTGTGGCGGACGGCAGGGACCCATGCCTGGCCGGGATGCCCCTTTGACATTGGGACCGGGAGAGCAGCCATGGGATGCACACTACGTCCCCCGGAATGCGTGGTGACAGCCTTCCTGGGTTACAACGGGGCAGGTGTGGGACTTCAGGGATCAGCCCTGTTGGGCTCTGTGGCCACCACCAGGAGGAGTTGCATGGCGTAAAGAGCCCCTGCGGGCTGGAATGCAGTCACACCTGGAAGTGCAGCCTGAATTAGGTTAAATATCACCTGAAGCACTTCGGGGTGGGCTGTAAAAGGAGCCTGCAGCCACTACTCGAGGCAACAAAGTGGGGGGGGAGGAGGAGGACTAAGCTGCCTGTGAGGAGTAGAGGAGAAAGAGGAGTGTGTTTTCTTTGGGGACTGTGTAGGGCCTGTGGGACACAGAAGATGTGCACCATGGCTGAAGATAAAATAAATCTTTTATTTTCATTTTCACCCGTGCCTCTGGTGTCAGTCTGTGTCGGGCCAGTGGCAACCAAGCACTTCTGCCACAATATATATAAATATTATATTTATACATATATATTATATTATATTAATATATATTATATATATTATATATTATATATATATATATATATATATATATTATATATACACACACACACACACACACACACACTCACTATTAGTAAATAAGGTTTGCATTCTAAAAGCTACTTTGTTTTTCTCATGACCAGATATATTTATAGAATACTGTAACTTTAAACTCCCAGCTAAATCGTGTAGGAGCAAGTGGGACATGTGAACCAACAGAAAATTAATTTCAATTCAGCTTATTTTTGTATAGTGCTCTTCAATGAGTACAGGCTCAAAGCACTGTAAGAAGTTCATAATTAAAAATCAATTACAGACTTTACAAATTATTAATGACATTATACATATGCATTAAGATACAATTTAGTTTAAGCTAATAATAAAAGAAACTACAAACTTACTAACATTAACATAAATGAGACCTAATAATTAACATTATTATTTAGGTGGGGCAGTTGACAACATGGGAGAGGAAAACTAAACTTACAGCCAGAAGAAGGTAATAATTTTAAACTGAATTTGTAGAAGTAACAAACAAGTCCGAAAATAGACTGCACAAACTAAGAGGAGCATTATCTCCAGTTACTAAATGAGATACTTGCATCTATAATGAAATCATCAGCTTGCAGTTTCACACCCATATTTCCCTGTGGGAAAGCATTCGCAATTTCATTACTGTAAACATCAAGGTTAACCTAAAGAGAGAAGACAAATCAAAGAAAGGAATTATCACTTGCACATGTAAAAAAATGTAACAAGGCTTATTCATTTCAACTCTAAATAAAATAATGTGTCACAAAACACTGCAGCTTTTAGTGGGATACAATGTTGGTTAAGTGATAAATAAGAATTTGTTAAATTTACTTTATTTAGATACAAAAATGGTAGTCTTGCAGACCACCTGGAGCAAACTGAATAAGTGACCAGAATAAAAGTAAAACTGATCCAACATACACTTAATTAAGGGTTGCTTATAAAATATTTTTTTCTGACATGTGCATTCATTTAAATAAACAAAAAGAACAAGACAGATACTGTGAAGAACATAAATAATGGCACATATTCAAAACAGTCTTACAGAACCATGTTGCTAAACTCAGATTTCATCAGTTCAAAAGTAAACCTTATGGATTTGTGGTGAATTTAAAAAATTAAACTGTGAACATGAAAACAAAATCTCCAAATATCGAAAACTATATAGAAACTATAATAAATAAATTAGAAAATTACCTAAACCAAAATAATATTCTAAACAGTAGTAAGAATGGGTTTTATGAGAGAAAGGCTCTGAAAAACATCTTTCAGATGTTTTTGAAGAATCATCTGGAATAGCGGACAACAACAAAGTATACGACAAACTTGACCTAAACTTTCAAAAAGCATTTGAAGCAATCCCACACCAATGATTAATTCTGAAACTATAAGCTGTAGGCATCAGAGATAACCTATAAAACTGGATCCCTAGTTGTTTACCGGCAGGAGACAAAGAGTACAGATAAGAGGAGACTGCTCCACATTCTCAAGGTTATCAGTGGAGTCCTTCAGGGGTCGATCCATGGACCTTACAATTTCTCATTTGCATTAATGACATTGATTCTGGTATTGTTAGTAAACCTGTGAAATTCACAAATGACACTGAAACTGGAGTGACAGCAGAGACTGAGGAGAAAAAAAAAATCAAAAACCCAGGACAGCCTTCAGAACTGGACGAACACTTGGAAAATGCACTTTAAGGTAGAAAAGTACAAAGAGCTAAACATGGGCAAAAGTAACATCAATTATAAATACAAGATGGGAGACACTGCCATACAGGAAGCAACCTCTAAAAAGACTAGGGGTATATGTTGAAGCAACATTTTCGCTTGCAATTCAGGGAAGCAATTAAACAGGCAACTAAAATAGTAGGTTAAATCACAAAAACTGATGAATTGAAGAAAAGAGACATTGTACTCAAAATAATTTATACAGTGCAATGCTAAGAATGTATCTGGATGGATTACAGTGTGCAGTTCTGCTCACCACGGTGTTAGAAAGACATTGCAGCACTTGAAGCTATACAGACAAAAGCAACCAAGTGCATCCCAGGATCTAAGGACACCCACACACACACACACACACACACACACACACACACACACACACACACACATGGCTTAATGTGGTTGGGGTGGTATGCAAAACAACTTAATCTCTCCCAAAAATAAATATATATTTCTTCAAAATATTACTGAACCTTCAGAATAAAATCCACAGTCTCTTTTCTGCATTCAGGTCTCTTAAAGTTTCATACTAACATTAGACCACAATTCCCAAGACCAGCTGAACTACTATTGTTAAGGAACCTCTGGAAGAAGTACCTATTTATAAAGCATCATGACAGAACTTAGACTTCACAACCTTCTGCTCTCCCCCTAGATATTTACAACTCAAATTTCTTTTTATAAAATGCTTTCCAAACTAATAACATTATTAATTCGCTTTTCACCACCCACATCAAAAATATTTAAACATGTTTCAATAAACATACTACAAGAAAAAAAGAGATTTGCTTTAGACTCTGCCATAGATACAAATTTTAAATGTAATTTACATAAGTTAGGGTATCACCTGCACTCTCATTTTCTGGCAAGTTTATTTATTAAATATCAAGTGTTTCCTAAAAATGCATGGTTAATGAAAGAACGTGTACTAATAAAATATTTTTTTAATTTCCTAAAAAGGAGATAATTATCCAAAAAAAAAGAGTTTCTGATCAGCATACTCACTTCCTTGATTACAGTACCCGGCCTGGGCTGTGTTTGTCCAACGCATTTGTACAGCCTCCGTTGCACAACATTATTTAGAATTGCACGGGCCTCTGCAAGCTCCGGAGTAGAAGAATGTAAGATATCCAGGAAAATGTTGTCTGTTAAGATAGACACTAGGATCAGGAAATCTAATTTTATTAGCTCAGGAAGAAACAACTGATTATCTTATTAATAAGTTAAAGGAAACCAAAGAATATAAAAACGTAAGATATCCATTGCAGGAAATTCTAAACCATATTTAAAAATGTTATCACACCTTCTTAAATTTTATTACTGTACATATTTTAAAATATTACCTTACTGCAAAAAAACATTAAAATATTTGAGAAGAACATTGCATTTTAACTGCTAAAGCTACATTTTAAAAATGACAAGACACAAAATCTATTAATCCAATAAATGTAATGTATGTATATGATATATGTAGTACACTTATCCTTCAAATCAGTATAAATTAAACTTTTTTTAAAAATGAAACTCTAAATCAATTTGCCTGTTAGCTTGGTGTAAGCTTCCATATCTTCAATCGCATTAGAAATGGTACATTTTTTTCCTTCAGTTCCTTCAATTTGAATGTATGGATCAGCTTTCAGAAAGGCTTCAGTAATCCTGGAGAAACAATGTAGGTAATCTAATGAAAAACGTGATACTATTTTAAAACATGTGGCTACAACTGAAGATTATGTCAATGCTGGTTAAGAATTAAACAAAAATAAAAAAAGCCAAAACTCTTTTGAAGACAATGCCATGGCAGTACATAGTCTCAAAAGACTCTGTTTAACCAGAATGCAAACACATGTTGTCATGTGCAAAAGTCTACCCAAGAAAATTTTAAAGCTAGCTATCTTATCAGAAAATTTTTATTTGCTTGGGAAAACACTAAACATAGAAGAAACACAGATACAATAAAAAAGTAACAAGAATATCTGATGATTTAGTAAGAAAGCAATATTGTGTGTAGCCTGTCTTCGATTGCAAAACATACTATTCACTTTGGTACACTGCTCTAGATTTTGTTTTCAATTAGCCATGTGGTAAATTCTTCCAAACATCTTGTACAATTTGCTCTTCTTATAACTTTGGATTTTTTTGGCTTTTGTTAGTGTTCCATGTGTAGACTCCCACTCCAAATCCAGTAGTTCTTAATACTGCTTGCAGTGTGTCTAGAGAGATTATTGTGCTGAAAGATTAGGTATTTGCTAGTAACTAATGGCGCTTTTCCACTGCATAGTACGGCACAGCACGGTTCAGTACAGCTCACCTTGGTTCGGCTCAGTTCGGCTCGATTTGCGTTTCGACTGCAGTTTAGTACCGCTTTAGAGTGGGCGGGATTATTCACGTGTCGTTATAGTTGCGCCGCCTCTACTGCCGTGACACCGTGGAACTTTTACAACAACACACAGACAACGACAACACTTTAGCTCGACGACACGTAAGGGTAAGCATCTAAAAAAAGCACATCACTAGCTAACTTTTATCACTGTTGCAAAGCATAAAATGAACTTAACTGTCAGTGTAACATTAAAATGCTGATTCTGTATATTACAGATCTTCCACATTTTGCAAAAAAGTCGCTGCAACAGACCATCTGTTTGGACATTTAACCGTGCTTCAGAGTGGTGGGATGTGATTGTTCCCGGTTTTACAAACACTCAGTGGCTGGAGAACTTTCGAATGTCTGAAGAAACATTCATCCACTTATGCAACAAACTGCGTCCAGCGATGGAGAGACGGGACACAAACTTCCGCGTGTGTGTACCTTTAAAGAAAAGAATAGCCAGTGACGCAGTAATGACGATTTTCTCCGGCCAATCAGTGACCAGCAGAGTTTACACGTCACGTGTTGGTAACGGTTCGGCGCGCTTGGAACCTCGGCTGAGGTGGTATTAAAAAAAGGACCAGGTACCAGGTACTGTTCCCAGTGGAAAACCCCCCAAAAGTGAGCTGAACTGAACCGTGTCGTGCCGTACTATGCAGTGGAAAAGCGCCATAATATTCAGTGAAGGTATAAGCCTAATGTGCTTTACATCCTCTGATTCAGTGCAAATTTAGCTTTTTATTGATGTCAGGCATTAAGCAAAACAACATTAGACTTTATTGACAATAATGTAAAATATAATTGTGAATATTTTATTTCCATTTTTTCACATCTTTCTAATAAATTAATGCAGGCAGGTAGAATAAAAAAAAACCCTTTATTGAACTGATAAAGGTCACTGTAAGCTTTTAATGTCTTCTTTATAAGTGTATGCCCACTTTATGTCACAGCCCCACCCTCAGTTTTTTTGTTTTTTTGTTTTATCGCCCCACTGCATACCTTTGTCTGACTATAAAACAGTGACAGATTACACTGTCATCAAGTACTTTTTTCCCCTCTGAGTACAAGCCCAATTTTCCATTCATGTCAAGCACTATTTAAGGCAATATCAGAGAAAATAGTGTGCAGAGAGACAATAATGGAAACGAGCTTTACATTTTCATTGGAAAAACAAAAAAAAAAAAAATGGAAAACAAAGTCCTTGTAGAACTGAAACAGTTAGCTGTGAGTATGCATTGTCCAGTACATATTATTTACTGTGGCACTACCCTTAATGTTAGATTACAACAAGTAAGCACTTTATACAGCACATGCAGTACAACAACATTCTGCATCACAGCACAAATCAATTTTAACAACCCAAAAAAAATGGACTCCTCAAGCCAAATGTAATACCAAATCCGACCCCTATGACCGGCATGGCCACAGTGCTCTGCTTTACACATTCTTTGAGCACAGTAATAAAATGAAAAATAATAAAAATGGCAAAAGATAAAGACCATGTCACATTACACAACTTTCATAACATTTTTCAGTCATAAGACGTGTCCATAATCTTGGCAAGTTGAGGGTAGTCATGGTGCACTCCCATGATCACCAGGCATGTAGTGAGGCATACCCAGCACCTTAGTCTAATTAGTTGACTTGCCCCAAGAAAGTCAAACAGGTTGGATTCGGATTTAAGTCATTGGAGCGGGCCCTGTGTGCATGAAATATGACAAACAATGAGTGGACATCCGGAAATAAAATGTATAAAACACAATGATGAGATAATGAAACAGAGGTGTTTTGAACGATACAAGCAGAAGGGAGGCTTGTTTGTCTGATGTCTAATGTCTTACATTCCACAACAGATTGCAAAAAAGATGAAAAAGGCACAAATTGTAGCTGAACATGCCATACAAGTAAACCCTTCGTGCAGTATTGGGTCCATCAGGCAGCATGTTATTCGCTATCAATAAAAGGGGCAAGCACTGGATTCTTTAGAACTGTGTAAATGTGCTGGAAAGTCATCAAGCAGTCTGGTAATCCGACACTGAATTCTAGTTTTAGAAACTGACATACTCAGATGACAACATCTGCAACTGCAGGCATTAAGTTTGACATACCCTTTGACTAGAAGCCAAGTAATGTGACATTAGAAACATGAGTAAATAGGTTAAGAGAGATACATATACAAACAAACAACTTAAATATTATTTGCATGTTAGGCTGCAGTCATGCCAAAGAAACAACACTGGCAGAAAAGATAATTGTTGCTCTTTGTTGCCTGGTAAGACTTGTCTGCTACTGTTGTGAAAGTTTGTTTCTATCATTGATAATGTATTGAAATGCAAAGAAATGGCCACGAAAAAAGACATATTCAAACATGGCATTGATACAGGCATAACAGCCCACATAGGACTTGGGAGAAGTTGGGGCTGCCTGCATTTGGATGGCTGAAAACCCACAGCAATTCATTATTATTTGAATGACTAACAACACCACTCCAAGGTTGATTGGAGTCCTTGGTTGATCATGTAATTATGGGTGTGTAGAGATGCCAGTGAACAGAGCATCACAGTTTGGTGGCAGCAGTGGGATGAGCCAGTGGCAGTGAAGAACAAAGACTGGCAAAGAAACATCAAGTGAGATTGGTGCCTGACTGTTTTTACAAACATACACACCCAAGTCTGAAGAGGACTTTTTAGAAGTTTGAACTTTAAATGGACTATTTCTTTATTGCGGATTTTGTCATTTTGTTGTCATTTTAAAAGGGACGCTTGGGCTTTGTTTTAGTATTTTTATTGTTTTAGTGCAGTGATAGGGCAATGCCACAGACCTTGGCCAGTAATTGCAATGGGCTGGGGTGTGGAGCCTTCCTGTACAACTGGCAGTATGTGGAGGGAGGTGTGTGAAAAGAGGTCTGTGGCAAAGTGCAATTTTAATAAAAAATCATACGTCCCAGAGCATGCAGGCTTTGAGCACGTGCAGATGGAGATGTGAGCGTGCATGCACCACAAAGAGGTTGACTGGCTGATTGTCTAATTATGGGTGTGCAGAGATGCCAGGGCACGGGGCATCACTTGTCAATGGCTTAACCCCTTATAACTGTAAAATGCATATATTTTAAAAGAGCAATAGAAAAATTCTAAAAACAATTTCCACTAGTTAAGAAAACATTTTTTATTCTCCAATGACCTACTATGTTCTAACCATCTCATATGTATAGTACATCACTGGGCACTACTCACATTGTTTCAATGATATTCCCAACCTTATGCTGATAAGCTCGGCGATGAAGACAGTTGCGTGTGTGAAACATGTCATATAGATTTCCAACTTCCTAGGTAAATAAAATAAATGAATTCAACATCAGCAGAATACGGAAGCAATAACTGCAAAACATAACATTACAAAAAGTCATTAAAGGCTCAGTGGCTCTTTTCACTGTTAACTTTTCCAAAACCTTTAGACATCCACTATGGCTATGGACCTGTTTTTTTTCCTTATGTGGTGTAGAGCTTCCCATTTTATCACACTTCAATGGTTTTAACAAGAGAAATGACAAGGTGCTCAGAAGACACATTTGAGAAGTAATTTACAGTGGAACTCTAACACACTGTGGAATTAAACAAGACACGGAAAAGGAAGTTTAAATGCAAAATGCATCAAGGTAAATGAAGGAAAGAACATCTCCAACAATTATCTTGAAGTAGTATGTGCCATGGAAGAGGTAGTTAAAAAAATGGATTCAGAAAGCAATGTTTAGTAAAGAACAAAATTGGCTAAGACACAAGAATTAAGGAATGAAAAAAACTTTGTCAGAATTAGGTGATGTTAAAACTGGTGTCCCTTAGAAATCAGTAGTGGGGCCAATTCTCTTTTTAATATACATAAATTATATAGACAAGAATACAATGAACAAGTTGGTTAAAAAATCATCAGAGGACACCAAACTAGGTGGAACAACAGATCATGTGGAATTAGTTGAACTGTGACAGAGAGACCTGGATAGCATACAAATGAAATTTAATGCAAGTAAATATAATGTAATGCACAAAAGAAGTAAAAATCGAGGATTTGAATACACAATGGAAGGTCTAAAAACAGAAAGAAGGCCATAAGAAAAACACCTAGGAGTCATAGTGGACTTATCACAACCTACATCCAGACAGCATAGAGAAGCTATCAAGATGGCTAATACAATATTACATTACATATCATGATGTGTACAGTACAACTCAAGGAATGTTATGCTTAAAATTATATAACATACTAGTGAGACATCACCTGTAGTACTGTGTACAGTTTTGGTCTCCATTTTACAAAAAAAAAAAGACATAACAGTGCTACAGAAAGCCTAGAGAAGAATGCCTAGACTAATTATCAGATTAACAACTATGAGCTAATGCAGAGAGACTGAAGCAGCTGAACCTTTTCAGTTTAAGCAAAGAGAGATTAGGAGGCAGAATGATTAACACTAGAATCCCTGAACCTTACGATTTTTTTCATTGTCCCCGACCTCCTTAAATATTCCTGACATAAGCCAAGAAACTCATAGCTCCCTATAAAACTGAACCAATAGGCCATTTTTGTTTTGCAAATGTGTATATTAGCAGAACGCAGCCTGTTACAACCCCCACCCGGCATTCAGTGAGAAAAAGACTGTAATCCTCACAGTTCAAATCTGTGTTGAAGTGTTTATCTGGAGATGCATTTGTAAGAAATTGTATAAGTAATGAAATATCGTTAGTTGAAATACATACATTTCATGTGTGTTCCGTGTCTACAAAGATTTGTGTAAGTATAGAATGACAAAGAAAACGCAAAGCAATAAATGCTGAACACATGTCTAAAACAGAAAATGTTTTTATATGTTATAGTACAAATGACATAATTTTGATGTGAAGTGTAGGATGTGTGAAGACTGAAGCCCAAATACCCAAGAAACACTTTCACAAAAGGTGTATCAAAAAAAGTAAGTTTTTATTCAAGAATAAAACCAAAGAAAAAGAAATTGCTCAATTGACATGTTGCTGAAGCCCAACTATCAGGCGGTACAAAGTAGTCACAGTGGTGACGCTGCTCCATCACAGATGGCACAGTGAATAAGCTACCGTTTAGTAACAGCGAGATAACAGGTTTGAATCTCTTGCTGTCTCTGCGTTCTCTGCGTTTAGCGCTTTGAGTAGTGGGCTGTTATTATTATCATCATCATCATATGATAAAAACATACATTTGATGAAAGTCTGACATCCTGTGTAAATTTATGGTACATGTAAAATGTTACTTTTCCTTGCACATGCACATTCACATAAACATGTCATTTGAACTATTTTTTAATTCATTTTAATTCTTGATAGGAAGATAGGAAACAGTAATGATTTTATGATGAATTTGAATTGTCCTATCTACACATTTTTAATCAAAAGGTCCTAACAAAAATACCTTGTCTCTTGTGCAAATGTGCTTTGTTTCACCAACTTTACAAACACGAGCAAATTTTAGGAAACGTTTGTAATCAAAATTATTCTGAATCCCTAGGTGATGGCAGTCTCTGTGAAAAAAAAGTACAAATTAAAAACATTTATATAAATAATTGTACACCATTTACAGTATTTAAACATCATCAGTAATACAACAGCATAAAACATAGCCCGAAGTACTATATTACAACAGTTTTTAATAAAACAATGAATAGGCAAGATTTAACCAGACAACCTTATAATTAAGTCACGTCAAGACCAAATTTTATCCATGTCAATGAGGATGCAAATGTAAAAACAAACACACACCAACAGAAACACACACACAGTGAAAGAAAAAGTGCTAACAATAAAAAAAGATTTAACTGCAAATAGTGAAACATCCCTTTAAAAATATTAGAATAACAGATGGAAGGAACAAGTAAAACAATGTTTAAGCAGAGATTGTGGAAACATAACCATTCCAATGAAAGAGAAACTCAGGTCTTTGATGGAAATAGAAAATGAGACAAATGAAATAACTGAATATGTATATAATTAAATTATCAACAAACCTTTTCCAAGACTGTCCTTAAAGACAGGACACCTACCTTGCAAAGTAATCCCATTTGTCTACATCAATGCCATTCCTCTTGTTGGCTACAATCTCATATAAGAAGCTCTTGCTTTCAGATCTGCCTTTATAAGGCCACTGCAGTAAAACAAATATTCATAACATACACATACATCGACACTTTGCAAAATTAATAAAATTCACTTTTTGGAAAACTGAACATGTAGACACTTACTGAACATTTTTTTTGCTCCAAGTTCATGTCAGCATTGGGTCCTGCAATCTGCTCTTTGATGAAATCTAAATCATGAGGTAGTATCAATCCATGTTCTTCCATTACTGGTTTCAGGTTATTCTTTTCAATGAGATGGTCAAACATTTTAACAGAAGCAGCTTCATGCTGTTAGAAAGGAGAAATAACAGTAAAGATCAAACTTTTCCCAAAAAGTTATTACCTAAATTAGGAAGTTTGGTTTGATTTAAAGAGGACTAATATTCAAAACTGACCAATGATCAGTATTATCAAACCAATGTTAAATGAAGGAAATTCAATCGAAAAGAAAAAAAAAACATTTACTCTCAGTCTCATACACTCACATCATCTTGATAAAACTGCAAACAATCAAAGCATAAGCTCAGAAAAAGCAAAGTTACATTTTAAACAGTATAACAAAGCACACACTAGAGACAATTTAGAATCGCCAATGCACCTAACCTGCGTGTCTTTGGACCGTGGGAGGAAACCGGAGCACCCGGAGGAAACTCACGCAGACACGGGGAGAACATGCAAATTCCACGCAGGGAGGACCCGGGAAGCAAACCTGGGTCCTAACTGCAAGGCAGCAGCGTTACCCACTGCGCCACCATGCTGCCCATATCAACAATCAATGACTCTAATTTTAAACAATGGTTATCACAATTAAGAAACAATGATACAGCTGAAGAATAAGAAGAAGAAGAAGGAGAAGAGGAGGGGGGAAACGTGTCCGGAGGCAGGAGGAGAGGAGGAAAGTAAAGAGAGTGGAACTGAGGGTAGGAACTTTGAATGTTGGCAGTATGACTGGTAAGGGGAGAGAGTTAGCAGATATGATGGAGAGAAGGAAGGTTGATATATTGCACGTGCAAGAGACTAAATGGAAGGGGAGTAAGGCCAGGTGGATCGGAGGTGGATTTAAATTGTAATATCATGGTGTGGATGGGATGAGAAATGGGGTAGGAGTTATTCTGAAGGAACAGTATGTCAAGAGTGTTTTGGAGGTGAAAAGAGTGTCAGGCAGAGTAATGATTATGAGGTGTGATGATGAATGCTGTTAGTGCATATGCACCGCAAGTTGGGTGTGCAATGGGCGAGAAAGAACATTTTTGGAGTGAGTTGGATGAAGTGATGAACAGTGTACCCAAGAGAGAGGTGGCAAAGGCTAAAGAAAAGGCGTATGAGTTATATGAGAGGTTGGACACTAAGGAGGGAGAAAAGGGCCTGTACTGATTAGCTAGACAGAGGGACTGAGCTGGGAAAGATGTGCAACAGGTTAGGGTGATAAAGGATAAAGATGGAAACATACTCACAAGTGAGGAGAGTGTGTTGAACAGATGGAAAAAGTATTTTGAGAGGCTGATGAATGAAGAGAATGAGAGATAAGTGGTTGGATGATGTGGAGATAGTGAATCAGGAAGTGCAACAGATTAGCAAGGAGGAAGTAAGGACAGCTATGAAGATGACAAAAAATGGAAAGGCCATTGGTCCAGATGACATACTTATGGAAGCATGGAGGTGTTTAGGAGAGATAGTAGTGGAGTTTTTAACCAGATTGCTTAATGGAATCTTGGAAAGTGAGAGGATGCCTGAGGAGTGGAGAAAAAAAGTGTACTGGTGTCGATATTTAAGAATAAGGGGGATGTGCAGAACTGCAGTAACTACAGGGGAATAAAATTGATGAGCCACAGCATGAAGTTATGGGAAAGAGTAGTGGAAGCTAGGGCTAACAAGTGAGGTGATGATTAGTAAGCAGCGGTATGGTTTCATGCAAAGAAAGAGCACCCAAAATGCAATGTTTGCTCTGAGGATGCTGATGAAGAGGTTTAGAGAAGGCCAGAAAGAGTTGCATTGCGTCTTTGTGGACCTGGAGAACACATATGACAGGGTGCCTCGAGAGGAGTTGTGGTATTATATGAGGAAGTCGGGAATGGCAGAGAAGTACATAAGAGTTGTACAGTAATCCCTCCTCGATCGCGGGGGTTGCGTTCCAGAACCCCCCGTGATAGATGAAAATCCGTGAAGTAGAAACCATATGTTTGTATGGTTATTTGTATATATTTTAAGCCCTTATAAACTCCCCCACACTGTTAACATTAATAGAGCCCTCTAGACATGAAATAACACCCTTTAGTCAAAAGTTTAAACTGTGCTCCATGACAAGACAGAGATGACAGTTCTTTCTCACAATTAAAAGAATGCAAATAGATCTTCTCTTTAGGAGCAGAGAATTTCAGAGAGAGAGAGAGCTCGCAAAGAAAAACAAACAATCAAACAATCAATACGTGTGCTTTTAAGTATCTTCTAAGCAAACAGCCTCTGTGCAAACAGCCCCTCTGCTCACATCTCCGTCAGGCGCAGAGAACGTCAGAGAGAGAGCGCGATTAAAGCAAATCATCAAAAAATCAAGAAGTGTGTTTTTGGAAGCACTGCGATAAAGCGGCCAGCATTTCTTAGAGGTGCCTCCGTATCCACTAGGCAAACAGCTTCTGTGCAAACAGCACCTCTGCTCACAGCCCCTCCGTCAGGCGCAGAGAATGTCAGAGAGGGTGAGATAGAGGCAGAGACAAGCAAACAATCAAGCTACATATCTTATAGCATTGAGGAGTTTTAGTTAATATGTAATACATGCTCTGATTGGGTAGCTTCTAAGCCATCCGCCAATAGCGTTCCTTGTATGAAATCAACAGGGCAAACAAACTGAGGAAGCGTGCAGCATAAATTAAAAGACCCATTGTCCGCAGAAATCCGCAAACCAGCGAAAAATCCGTAATAAATATTTAGATGTGCTTACATTTAAAATCCGCGATAGAGTGAAAGCCGAAAGTCGAAGCGATATAGCGAGGGATTACTGTACAGAATATGTACGAGGGAAGTGTGACTCTGGTGAGGTCTGCGGTAGGAGCAATGGATGCATTCAACATGGAGGTGGAATTACATCAGGGTTCGGCTCTGAGCCCTTTCTTATTTGCAATGGTGATGGACAGGTTGACAGACGCGATTAAACAGGAATCCCCACGGACTATGATGTTTGCTGATGACACTGTGATCTGTAGCGATTGTAGGGAGCAGGTTGAGGAGACCCTGGAGAAGTGGAGATATGCTCTAGAGAGGAGAGGAATGAAGGTCAGTAGGAACAAGACAGGGACAAGACAGAATACCTGTGTGAGAGGGAGGTCAGTGGAATAGTGAGGATGCAGGAAATAGAGTTGGCGAAGGTGGATGAGTTTAAATACTTGGGATCAACAGTACAGAGTAATGGGGATTGTGGAAGAGAGGTGAAAAAGAGAGTGCAGGCAGGGTGGAATGGGTTGAGAAGAGTGTCAGGAGTAATTTGTGACAGACGGGTATCAGCAAGAGTGAAAGGGAAGGTCTACAGGACGGTAGCGAGACCAGTTATGTTATATGGGATGGAGACGGTGGCACTGACCAGAAAGCAGATGACAAAGCTGGAGGTGGCATAGTTAAAGATGCTAAGATTTGCATTGGGTGTGACGAGGATGGATAGGATTAGAAATGAGTACATTAGAGGGTCAGCTCAAGTTGGACGGTTGGGAGACAAAGTCAGAGAGGCGAGATTGTGTTGGTTTGAACATGTGCAGAGGAGAGATGCTGAGAATATTGGGAGAAGGATGCTAAGGATACAGCTGCCAGGGAAGAGGAAAAGAGGAAGGCCTAAGCGAAGGTTTATGGATGTGAGAGAGGACAAGCAGGTGATGGGTGTAACAGAACAAGATGCAGAGGACAGAAAGATATGGAAGAAGATGATCCGCTGTGGCAACCCCTAACGGGAGCAGCCAAAAGAAGAAGATACAGCTCCACTTAGTATTACCTTACATGTTTTCATGGATTTCTTTAAATAAAAATGATATAGTGGAATGTTTCAGATTATACAGTTAGCTTTGTGACTTAGTACTATTGTACACACCACCACCTGTGCATGTCACTTTACTAAATTAAACTTAATATATGAACAGGAAATTTTCTGATTTATTTCTAAAATGAAACTTACCCATGCCCAATAAGAGTTTTCAAAAATAAGCTAGCATTAACTCTTTTAGGGCTGATGTCAACTTTTGTCGACAGCAGGGGCTGAGGTTTGACGTTGACATCCAGGGCAGAGGGAAATAATCAGCTGTAGACGTCAACAAAACTCACCATCATGTTACGGGTAGACCCTCTTTGCTAGGAGGACAGTTAGGGTTAGGGTTTGACTTGACATCGAATCCCTGTGTGTGTGTGAGGAGTGTAGAGTAAACAACATCTAGAATGGCATTGGCATCGCACAAAACAGCAAAGCGAATGTGCAAAGCAAAATCCTCTGTGGGCATTATTCATTTTTTGGCTTTTTGCTATTATTGTTGAATCAGACTCTGACTCGTCAAACTCCAATTCTGATGCAAGTGATATGGAAATCAAAAACGAAAGCTGTTTCTTTTCCAGAAAGTGCCCTTCAGAATATAAATGGTTAAACAAACAGGTATGTAGTAAGTACGTAAGCAGTGTGACAGCCGATCTTAGAAAGCTAATGTTTAATGTTAAAGGCATATTGTGTTTGCTTTGTATGCTTTTTAGAAAACTGAGTTTTTGAGAAAAATATTCAGACCTGGGAAAAAATTAAAAAAATAATTAGCCCTGAAAGAGTTAAACATAATTGATAGCATTTTTACTGAAAAGATATTTTCCATGAATAATTCAAGGTAGCAGCCACTAAATCAGCTTTTGATACCTTGTTTGCAAGTGTTAATCTATTTCAAAAATGTACCACTTAGTTTTACAAAAAACTGTCATTGCATGATTGAAAACTTTCCTTAAAAGAAAAAATGTTTATGAAAACATTCAGCCTGTTTTTTATACCAGTCACAATTCAAAGATATTCATTTTGTATATTATATTCTGGCATCTTCCAATATAGGAAATACAAAATTTATTATACCTTCAGATTTAAGTGCAGGTTTTTATATTAATGACCATATTATTACAAACCCTTGAATTAGGCTGGATTGTCAGGCACTATTTATAGTTGTTTAGGTCACAGTTGCCAGATTACTTATTGAAAGTACATCTTTAATCCTGTCAGCAGTAAGACATAATGTATCTCTGGACTCAATGCTGGAACCAATTTGTTGGAAATACATTTTTAGCATGCATCTGACTGACAGACAATTGTGACATTGTGATGCTACAGTTATGTGATTACCTACTTCCTTACATGAAATGTAACAGAGGATAAGTGAAAACTGTTTATTCTTAAATTGGAAAGCAAAATCCCAATTCTGCCACAAAAGTACAGTAAACACAAATTGAATGGCATCAGATTTATTTTGGGTGAATCTATATGAAAACTGGGTGTAACCTTGACCAATGATTTAAACTTTCAATTAATCACGTTTAACCTGCTCCCTCCAGCTTGGAGATAATAAAAAAGTGAAAATGTTAAACTATACAGATTTAGATTTCTACGTACATACTGCATGGATTTGTGTACATTATTTTGATTCATTTTAAGTTGTATGTGTTACATAAGAATAAATTAAATCAGATTATCGAAAAATCAGCAATAATAAAATGAACCAACATTTATCAAAACACCTTCAGAATGGTTTACATAATTTTATTATTTATATACTGTATAAATTAGTGAGCATATTCATTCATTTCTTGGGCTTGTTGCAAAGCAGCACCACAAAAGATACTAAATAAACCATAAGATATTTCTCTATTATAAAAAAAAAATCCTGGAGAGAAACAGTAGGGTGATGAGACGTGATCTTCACGTTAAGATCACGGAAGACATTTTAAAGACCCGCAAGTCTAAAGAGATTGACCCAGGACCGTCTTGCAATGACGTAGAACATGAGAGATTCTTGCAAGACACGCCCTACTTACAACTAAATAAGAGCAGGGGCAGCAACACACTCAGTCGTGTTTTGGCTTTGAGCACACACAGATCCAGGGCTCTCAGCAAATATAAAGCGTATAAGGACAATACGTTATAAATGAAACATAGACGACTAAGCGAAGAAGAAAGCAGCGCGGAGAAAAGAGACTCAAAAGCATTGGAGAGACAAAAAAGAAAAAGAATAATCAAGGTGCAAATTCAGAAAATAAGGTAAGTAATTATCAGCCCGGAACAAGAGGAATTTGGAAAAAAAGCATGTCCAATCCGGACGTTGGCATTATTGTTTTAGTCTATGTTTCCTGCTAGTCCATTACATGTAAGCAACTTGTGTGAAAAGCCAATCCTGAATAGACACACTACACACAATACAAAATGTTTTTACTTAACACCAGAATACCTGAAGCCTAAGAAAAAACTTATAATCCTGGGCCACCTTAAATTTCTTCGCACTGCTCCATTAGTCTTTAGTTTTGTAAATGTGCATCAGCACAAGCAGCCTGCTATCCCATCCTCCCGCACACTGCCACAGCTCAACTTGGGCAAAACGTTCTCACAGCTCAAGGCTCTTTATCTGCGTGTGAGATGCCTGGAATTGCATAGGGTAATTAAGATATTATTTGGAGCACATGCATTTCATGTGTTTTCTGTATCTACAACGATCTATGTAAATGTAGGATGACATGAAATGCTAGGCAAGAAATTCTGAGCACATACCTAAAACAGAAACCTTTTTCATGTTATATAACTGATGACAAAATTTTGACATGAAGTGTATAATGTGTAAAGACTGAAGTCCAAATATCAAATAAAAACATTCACATACGTATAACAAAACAAGTGCGTTTTTATAAAAGGATATAACCGAAGAAAAAGAAATTGGGTTAGGGTACAACACATTTGATATGAGTCTGCAACAGCCAGTGTAAATGTATGGTACTTGTAAAGGGTATTTTTAATTCAGTTTTTTTCTATCAGTCACGTTTACTCTCCCCCTGATCTGACACTGCTGTTTTCAAATGAAGACGTACTATAACAGAGGTAACCCTTATGAGAATGAGGGTACTTGTGACAATGCGGGTTCGCTCCATGCTCCCATCTTGCGTTCGGGGAGCCCTAAACCGGTCATCGTCGGTAATCTTACCGATGAGTTCGGCAGGGAGGCATAATAATGGAGCAAATGGATGGTGTAATAGTGGAAAGTGCTTTTATTAAAATCAACAAAACAATCAAAACCAAAATGTCCAAATAAAGTGCAGCACATTCAAAAAGTCATTAAATAAATAATCCATAAAATAGGTGCAGAGTGGAGGTTAAAAAAATCAAATAAAATAGAAAAAAACAACAATCCTTTAAATTAAAACAAGGTTAAAACAATGTTGGAAGCAGTCTCTTTAAAAACAAGCTGGTGTCTTCTTTTATCTGGCGACTCCCCTGCTTCTCCCATCAGGCTTCTCAACAAGGGAGTCGCCCTTCCTGCAGCGGACCTTACTACTGTCCAGTTGCCTTTCGTTCCCTGGCTCCGTACGGCTACCTTACCGGACCGAGACTTGGGTTCCTCAACTGCCAGGTTGCTCACGCTGAGGCTCACCTTCCCAAGACTCCACGACTGCCGCTGTTTTCTCAGCCTTACGCGGCCAGCCGTCCTTCTTCCCTGGTCACTCCAGCTCCTTGTTCGCTAAGCTGGAGTGGCCGCTTCCTTCTGCCCCACCGAGTGTCGCCCAAACACCCCTGCTACTGCTCACTGTTCATCTAGCTATCTCTATCTCCTGCAACCTCCGGCTCTTTTTCTTTTACTCTCCCCTTAGCTGCCTCACGCTTGTATTTATGACGGGGACGTGATTCACCTGTGGCAATCAGCGGCTCCCGGGAACAATTACGGATGTGGACGACTCCTCACCTGTGCACTTAAATGAGACTCACCTGCACCGCAAATCACTCCAGGAACCACTTCAGCCACACATCACTAAGCCGCGAGTGCAGCGATTATTTAAAACTGGCCTTTTTGACAGGACCTGTGGACCCGCTATATCACAGTTCTGCATCGGAAAAAGAGAAAAGAAGCCCTCCCCGCAAGAAACATCAAGTCACACATAAGAACAACGCTGCTGCACTAAGTGTAAAGGTGAAAGATGGCACCATTTTGATGCAGCAAGAGGTCGGGAGTCATCCTGCCAGTGAATCTGCCACACTTACAGTGGTGTGAAAAACTATTTGCCCCCTTCCTGATTTCTTATTCTTTTGCATGTTTGTCACATAAAATGTTTCTGATCATCAAAAACATTTAATCATTAGTCAAATATAACACAAGCAAACACAAAATGCAGTTTTTAAATGATGGTTTTTGTTATTTATGGAGAAAAAAAAAATCCAAACCTACATGGCCCTGTGTGAAAAAGTAATTGCCCCCTGAACCTAATAACTGGTTGGGCCACCCTTAGCAGCAATAACTGCAAACAAGCGTTTGCGATAACTTGCAATGAGCCTTTTAGAGCGCTCTGGAGGAATTTTGGCCCACTCATCTTTGCAGAATTGTTGTAATTCAGCTTTATTTGAGGGTTTTCTAGCATGAACCGCCTTTTTAAGGTCATGCCATAGCATCTCAATTGGATTCAGGTCAGGACTTTGACTAGGCCACTCCAAAGTCTTCATTTTGTTTTTCTTCAGCCATTCAGAGGTGGATTTGCTGGTGTGTTTTGGGTCATTGTCCTGTTGCAGCACCCAAGATCGCTTCAGCTTGACTTGACGAACAGATGGCTGGACATTCTCCTTCAGGATTTTTGGTAGACAGTAGAATTCATGGTTCCATCAATCACAGCAAGCCTTCCAGGTCCTGAAGCAGCAAAACAACCCCAGACCATCACACTACCACCACCATATTTTACTGTTGGTATGATGTTCTTTTTCTGAAATGCTGTGTTCCTTTTACGCCAGATGTAATGGGACATTTGCCTTCCAAAAGTTCAACTTTTGTCTCATCAGTCCACAAGGTATTTTCCCAAAAGTTTTCGCAATCATTGAGATGTTTCTTAGCAAAATTGAGACGAGCCCTAATTTTCTTTTTGCTTAACAGTGGTTTGCGTCTTGGAAATCTGCCATGCAGGCCGTTTTGCCCAGTCTCTTTCTTATGGTGGAGTCGTGAACACTGACCTTAATTGAGGCAAGTGAGGCCTGCAGTTCTTTAGACGATGTCCTGGGGTCTTTTGTGACCTCTCGGATGAGTCGTCTCTGCGCTCTTGGGGTAATTTTGGTCGGCTGGCCACTCCTGGGAAGGTTCACCACTGTTCCATGTTTTTGCCATTTGTGGATAATGGCTCTCACTGTGGTTCGCTGGAGTCCCAAAGCTTTAGAAATGGCTTTATAACCTTTACCAGACTGATAGATCTCAATTACTTCTGTTCTCATTTGTTCCTGAATTTCTTTGGATCTTGGCATGATGTCTAGCTTTTGAGGTGCTTTTGGTCTACTTCTCTGTGTCAGGCAGCTCCTATTTAAGTGATTTCTTGATTGAAACAGGTGTGGCAGTAATCAGGCCTGGGGGTGGCTACGGAAATTGAACTCAGGTGTGATACACCACAGTTAGGTTATTTTTTAACAAGGGGGCAATTACTTTTTCACACAGGGCCATGTAGGTTTGGATTTTTTCTCCTAAATAATAAAACCATCATTTAAAAACTGCATTTTGTGTTTACTTGTGTTATATTTGACTAATGGTTAAATGTGTTTGATGATCAGAAACATTTTGTGTGACAAACATGCAAAAGAATAAGAAATCAGGAAGGGGGCAAATAGTTTTTCAAACCACTGTATGTCCTTCAATGAAACAGCAGGGCTTACAGAGCTCACCAAGGTATCGTGCAAAGTTTTGTTTATGATTGTGTTTTGTGATGGTCTTTATATAACAACATTTATATGTTAAAAGACAGATCGAATGTTATTTACCTATATTTATTTACTGAGTCTTGGTTCATTAACAAAATTGGATATCTTTACTAATCTACAGTTTCTACTACTACTCTGCTCAATATAAAAGTGTAGTGTGATGTTGATGATTAACTGTTTTTAAACTTTGAGTTTAAAAAATATTGTTGATAATACCAGTCTCCTAAATTTGTATTGGGACAATTTAATTGTCTTGTGGTATTGCAACACACAATGCTGACTTACTTTGGGACATATTTTTCATTTAAATAGTCATAGGAGGGTAGTCATTTTACATTCAGAAAACAAAAAAATGTTTTTAACTCAGCTTGGGAGAATTCTCAGCAAAAAAGTGACAGTTTGCTATAACCTGCACTATATTGTGCTGAAATAAAAAATCCACACATTTACAATGCACAACCACAAACAAACGAGCATGGACTGTGGCTGGACTGAAACAATTTAAAATACTGGCAACACTAGCAAGGAAAAACTGAGGAGTTGTGGTCAAAGGAAATCACAAACAAAAAGGTATGTGTACAATGACAGAACAAAACATGTTACAATAAACATGGCTGACAGCAAAGGCTTTTGGCAGTTAATTAGTTCATCCTTAGTGAGGGTAAACATTCTATCCAGAGGTAATATCACCAGCTGCACAGAAAAATAAAAGATGCAAGAGCTGAAATCATATGTCACCACTGTAAATAATGCCGTGTTCAAATATTATATGAATTTTTGGAGTTACCACTTCATTGTGTTCACAAAAATTTCTAGTCACCATTTTAGGATATTATTACTCAAGTCACAATTCTTTTTGAATTATTCAGTATTGATAAAAAGCAGACACATTATCACACACTCCAAATAAGATAGGACTACAGGGTTGATGATCTGGTTATTTTTTATTTTGAGCTATCACTTTGAAGGGTATTCAGATCAAATTTCCACACTGGAAACTTCATGTAGCAGCACATGAACACAGCCTAAACAACACAAGGACAATGGCTATTTAGACTACACTAATAACTGAAAAGTATATTACTTTGATGTACAACTATGTACATGAAGACTGGTAGGTGAAATCAACAGTATTACAAACACAATATTTTCAAGTCTGACAAACAACTAGCAGCTTTGCCAAGACATTATCTGATGCTGTATAGACATAAAGTCTAGTAGGCAGGGCTATGGAGTCGGTACATAAAACTTTTAACTTCAACTCCTCAATTTACAGTACCACCAACACAGATTCCTCTATTTGTAATTTAAGCTAAGATATAGTACAGGTCACATATTTGGGGACAACCAGAAATGTTAATTGATATCTTATAAAGATATTACAGGTAAAACTCCCAGGGACCTAAAAAATATTTTGGTGTAACGAAAATTTTGTTGTAATGAGATTCTGTATTTGTTACTATAGTGCTTTCTTTGACTTGTATCCAGGCATCTGCAATCATTTCAATAGCTTCTTTTGTGTTAATTTTAATCTCCTCCTGCCTACAAGTTATGCTGATGAGAATTTTTCTTAGCACTTCCTTGCGATAATACACTTTCAGGGTGTGAATGATGCCCAAATGCCCGCCCCCCCCCCACCATTCCTGAAGCACGATTGCAGCGTCTGTGGAAGATTGTTTGTCCGCTTCTGGGGCAGGGCAATAGAAGGCTCACAGAGCTGCAGTGAAGCGCCACAGAAGCAAATCATAAAAGATCGGGGTCGCGCTATAAGTCCCAGTCTTGCACCCCAAAACACAAGGCTTTGTCTCAGTACTTTAGCAAAATCAGAACAGGAATGGCAAACTTATTTATTGTAGAGTGATCTGCCACTCTGCTATACACAGTCACAGCAGTCAGGCAGGGTCGTGGCCAGGTCAGTGATCAAGTAATCCTGTTATCTGCATTTAAAATTTATGTGCTCCTAACCTTGCATCACCCCTCGAGATCTTTTCTGTTTACTTGTGATATTTTCTGTTTACTTTGGCAGAGAGACGCAGCATATCTGTGAGCCTGCTATTGCCCCGTACAGACACGGAGGTCGCACTTCGGGACGCTTTTCAGCTTGCTGTCTAGTTGGGAGGAGGTCCCAAGAGAGTTTACAAACCTCACATTTTCTTGAATGAGTGCCACAGTAATAGGAATGTTTCTTGAACGAGCATCACTGAACCACATAAAAACGGCTTTTTCGATGTCTTCAAATGCAGCAGTTCACATACGTTTGCAACCCGAGATTTTCCTACTTTTTTTGCTCTGTCTTTCAAGAAACTTGACAGTGTCGATGGCAAAATTCCAAATTCACTGGCAACGTCTTTTTTCCGCAATCAAGAGCTGCAAAAAGTTAAAGATTTGTTTTTTTCTAATATGAACTGTTATCATTTTTTTGTGTCTGCCGTTTCTATAGGGGGATGACAAAGAGTTAAATTCCAATGGATGTTTTTCAAATGTTGACGAGCCATAAGCAAAATGTATCACTGAAAACCAAAGGAAACAAAAAAGGCAAAAAAAAAAAAAAAAACATAGTACAAGGAAAGTTCAAAGAAAGAAAAAAAAATTACAGTATTTCTGTTTGGGGATCATTGTGCACAACTGAGCTGCGGCAACAGAACTAGCTGCTCTGTGGATGATTCATTCAGGCATTTCAAGGTCTTTTGTGCACTTCGTTGTAATGAAAATATCTGCTGAATGTACTTTGCAGTAACCAGATTTCTATAGACTCATGTCATATGGGAAAGCTCTGGGGACCATAAAAATACTTCGTTGTAATGAAAATTTCATTGTAAAGGTATTCGTTGAAATGTAATTTTATGTGTATTAAAATGATTTTAAAAATATAGCCAAGGCACTACTAGTATGTATATTGGCTATTGCAGCTTCAAATGACTGATTTTTAATTTATTATTCACATATGGCTGCAAAGGCTCAATTTCAGCAGAATTCAGCAGTGTTAGCCATTGTGAATGTATTGAGAAGTCAAGCAAAAATGACTTATTGGCTAACTAAAAAGATTACAATATGCAAGCTTTTGACGCAACCTTCTTGCCCGAGTTTATCCTTGCATTATTTTCTGGGTTATTAAGAAGGGAATCACAATTTAATCAGTACCAAATATTGACCAAATAGACTACTTATGAGAAAATGTGAGCAAAATTTGCATCCATCATACAAACTCATCACACACACTGTCAGGGTATATTAAGAGAACGAATTAAAACAATTACTTGCATGTAAAATAAAGTGTTGCACAATGAGGGAAATGCCTAAAATTATATTCTAATCATAACTTGTTTTATGCTAGTAAAACAATAAACATAGCACCACCCTAACAGCTACTAAGTATGTATATTTGTTTTCAGTATTGTTCAGCATGTTTTATATTATTGTTTTTGAATGATAATAGTGCACAGGTGAAAAATCCGCATGTCACGAAATTATTTGGTGTACTATAATTAAATGCTGTATAAACACTTAAATAGCAATACTAAGAATACAATGAAAAAATACCTTCCATCGTTTGTCTGGACGTGCTTTTGGAATGAACCTTCCATCAAACATATGAGAGAATGGACCATGGCCTATCACAATAAAAAAAAAAACACAGCAAAAAAAACTTTGTTAGATACTTGATAATAAAATGCACATTATGAACCTGTTTAAAAATTACTAATACCATTCACTGTAAAAGTTAAAACTGTGGTGTAAATACTATACTGTAAATAGCGTTTCCTCTTTATAGGCACGCAGTACAATAGCTGTGCTGGCAGAAATAAAATTTACATTTACTTATCTGGCTGATGCCTTTATCCAAGGCGACATATTTGATATGCAATTGGTTAAACCTCTTTAGTGTTTTTAATTGGAGCACAGGCAGGTGAAGTGATTTGCTCATGGTCACACAGTGTCACTAGCAGAATTTCAACCACTACGCCACATTGCCTGCCACCACTACTAACCTCATAATTAGTGGTTATTTCTGTACAAGCCTGGTGTCACAAGACAACATATTCTTGTTTTGCATGCTAGTAAAATCATTCAGTGGAATTTTCTACTGCATACTGACATGCTTACAGTCAAAAGAGATATTCTTGAAACTACAGCCCGACTGATTAGTTATGTACAAGATCAGATCAGCCGATAATTTAATTGGCATTGGCAGAAGTGACACTGATCATGGGCGAATCAGGTGCCAGCATTTTGAGTGAAGGAGTTCTTCAACATGCGCTTTGGTGCACACACAAACAGTGAGATCCCTAAAGTGGAGGTAAGTATAGTTGAGAAAACTCCTGATTTCACAAAGTAGGAAAGCCTTAGTTGTTTTTAGGGAATAATATACACATCGTCTACACATCATGCACAATTTCAGTGTCAAAAGATTGTTTTCTAAGCTTAACTAGAATCTGTTTCACCATAGCCAGCAAATGTTCAGGGCTTTTGTCTTTTTTTTTTACACAACAGTAAACCTACTCTTCCATTTCAAAAGTAATTATGCCATAGACAGTGAACATAAATGCTTAGACTATGCCTTTGAGTTTGTTCTTTGCATTAACAAAAGGACATATTTGAACGTAGTCCAGCGGCTGCAGCCTCTGTTGGCTTATCCTGAAAGGTTTTGTAAAAGAACTGAATGGGCTGCCCTCATTGTTTTTGTAAAAATTGAAAACAATGTTGCAAGTACAGCACGTTACCTTTAACTGCTATTTTGTTTACATGGCAAATTTACAATATGTCACAGTAGATAAACGTTAGAATTATGAACTTCAGAAAGGCAGCTGTCCAAAGTATAAACAACTCAGTAGCTGCACAGACTATACCCTGCTATTCTGATAAGTAAATACTCAAATTTATTCAAACATAGGTTAAAAGTTCTAAGTGCTACTACAGGTACGTATGTACTCAACATGAATTTGAATGTTTCATTATTGTAATAATTTTGCTTTTTTGCCTGTCATGCATCTGGCAAAGAATGAAGCATTAATGACGTGTGCACTGCACAGCTTTCAGTTGAAAAACACTACCCATCACAAAAACGTGATTTTCTTGCATGGAAAGAAACGCGATAAAAAAGAAACATGGACCTGGGATACTCCACATGCCTGTATGGACTTGTGAAACTCGTACAAAATTTAAAATCAGTATTTTTAATTACTAAAGTAGTCCTAAGCAGGCTTACTGAGGTGAAAGCCTTAGTGACATTGGAAAAGCACAGTAGAATCTTGTCTTAGACAAGGGATATGTTTTTAGGCATCAGTGGAAAACACCTGTAGTGAAATAGCCCTAGCCCACTTCTTGAATTGTGAATAAATTATCTTGGCTTGGTTTTGCTAATGCCTCCAAATATGTAAAGTATGCATAAATATAAAAAGCTGCAAATACAAACGTACATAAATAGGCCTTTAATACAGCCAAACTATATAGAGTATTATTTTTATGTATTTTTGCTGAACATGCATGAGTTTATGGCAGAGGCAGACATAGCACCTTGTCTAACTTAAGTACAGCCACAGTATAACTTCAATGCCTTGTATAACTTCAGTACAGCCAGATTTCAAACAGAATGGAGTTTCACAAACATTGTAGCTATCTATACAAGCGTCATACATGAGACAACACATGTGTCAAATAGGACAGATCAATAGTACGGGACCTGTACGTCTCACTCCTTGTGCTGGTGGAGATTTAGCAAGAGTCTTGACATTCTTTGCACCATTATGAGTGTGCAAGAGGAGGAAGCACACATTCTTCCCTTCCTGAATGTTTGGGGAAGTGACAGATTGGGAAGGAACATTTTTTGCTTCTTACTCACTCTCACCCACAGTGGCGGCAAGAGTACAGAGGGCATGTGTCTTGCACCATGCAAGTGTGAAAGAGTGAGAGTATGACAGTCACAGACATCATTTTTACTCAAGCACAGGTGAATGAGACACACTGAGTATATGACAGACCCTTTTGTTGTCATATTAAAAAAGAGTGTGTCACTATGCAAGCTGCAAATTTTAGTTTTTGCATTTTCTTCCTTTTTATATTCTGTTGACAATGTCATTTGCATACTCTTCCTCATCTTAAGATGAGGTTTTACTAAATTATAATTTTATTCCAGGTGTTAAGCACACTACTTTAAAGCCCTTTTATTCTCCTTGTAAATCTGTATAATTTCACCTAATAATTGGCATGTTTCTTAATAATTGGCACATAAAGTCTCCTGTGGCTTAAATTAACCTACCTGTAGAATGCAAGAGAATCACTGTTAGCTCCTTGTCCCACATTTGAAGCAGTGCTTAGAATTTGCTAAAAAAATGCATGACACTTATAAGAGCTCAACTAAAGCGAAAATGGCCTTTCACTTACATACAAAATATTATACAAAGAAGTGTACCTAAATCATGACAAAGTCCGGCAATTTGTACACAAAGAACATCTCTCTCATCAATCTGCAGTTCTGGCTGCCTTTCACGAAGAACTCCTACGAGCCTCCCTGCCAAGTAACCAACTCTAAAAAAGATAAGAAAAAAAGCATTACTCCAAGGAGATAAAAAAAATATTTGTAGTGGATAATGCCTTCTCTCTGCTTTTCCACACTGAAAAAACGTGTACTCAGAACACCACATAGAAATGTAACTCAATAAGGCAACTTTCCAAGCCTAAGAATATTATTTGAATACTTACCCAATTGAATGCTCAAATCTGTTGTGGGATGCTCCCGGGAAAACAAAGTATGTTCCTCCAAGCTGTTTGATGTAACGTAGCCGCTGAAACTGGGGAGTGTCAATGATTCTGATCAATAAAGGATGCAGTTCAATGTGACCATGAATGGGATCGTTGAATACCTACAAGTCAAAGATGAACCATCAGAGACAAGTATACAGCCTAGCAGCATTCTAGGAACATTTTGATCAGCAAAATAAATTGTCTATTACACCAACAGGACAAAAGCTTCAAGTAGTATTTACTGATATCTGGCTAGTGCAGCTGGCATGAATATACAATGAAAGACTAACATAAAATAAAGGTCAAGCAGGTATGATGAGGTCAAAGGAAGCAATGAGGATCTTTCAGAATTGTTTGCCTTTCCTTTTACCTTGTATATGCATTTTTGTGAGGAAATGCTGAGATGAGGATTGCTGAACCCTGCCCAAATAGTAACCACTATATTCTACTAAAATAAAGTTTACAATTAAGAAAAAATCTTCACAATGAGCAAGACAGTGTAGGATCTGCACTTTTAAATGCTAAATGTTTTGCAAGTCACTTCGACATCTTGGCCATCATACAGATATCTATTGACCCATTTTCTGACTTACTTTATCTAGCACATGCTTGTAAAGCATTGGTATGTGTTCTTACTACACCAGCAGCAAAGTGGAAACCATCCCTGATCAGGCACGGTCAAGCAGTATTTACTTCCACTGACTATGAAAGAAAACCAGTGACTGTAAACAAAACCCACTTTATTCTTTCCCCCTTTGTAGGAAAATGTCAACTGCATACACAATACCACTAATAAAAGATTAACAGTCATACATACAGTCATATGAAAAAGTTTGGGAACCCCTCTCAGCCTGCATAATAATTTACTCTACTTTCAACAAAAAAGATAACAGTGGTATGTCTTTCATTTCCTACAAACATCTGAGTACTGGGGTGTTTTCCGAACAAAGATTTTGAGTGAAGTAGTATTTAGTTGTATGAAATGAAATTAAATGTGAAAAACTGGCTGTGCAAAAAAATGTGGGTCCCCTTGTAATTTTACTGATTTTAATGTATGTAACTGCTCAATACTGATTACTTGCAACACCAAATTGGTTGGATTAGCTCGTTAAACTTCATAGACAGGTGTGTCCAATCCTGAGAAAAGGTATTTAAGATGGTCAACTGCAAGTTGTGCTTCCCTTTGACTCTCCTCTGAAGAGTGACAGCATGGGATCCTCCAAGCAACTCTCAAAAGATCTGAAAACAAAGATTGTTCAGTATCATGGTTTAGGGGAAGGCTACAAAAAGCTATCTCAGAGGTTCAAACTGTCAGTTTCAACTGTAAAGAATGTAATCAGGAAATGGAAGGCCACAGGCACAGTTGCTGTTAAACCCAGCAGGTCTGGCAGGCCAAGAAAAATACAAGAGTGGAATATGTGCAGGATTGTAAGAATGGTTACAGACAACCCACAGATCACCTCTAAAGACCTGCAAGAACATCTTGCTGCAGATGGTGTATCTGTACATCGTTCTACAATTCAGTGCAATTTCCACAAAGAACATCTGTATGGCACGGTGATGATAATGAAGCCCTTTCTGCACTCGCACCACAAACAGAGTCGCTTGTTGTATGCAAATGTTAATTTAGACAAGCCAGATTCATTTGGGAACACAGTGCTTTGAACTGATGAGACAAAAATTGAGTGATTTGGTCATAAGAAAAAGCTCTTTGCATGGCAGAAGAACAACACCGCATTCCAAGAAAAACACCTGTTACCTACTGTCAAATTTGGTGGAGGTTCCATCATGCTGTGGGGCTGTGTGGCTAGTTCAGGGACTGGGGCCCTTGTTAAAGTCAAGTGTCGGATGAGTTCAACCCAATATCAATAAATTCTTCAGGATAATGTTCAAGCATTAGTCACAAAGTTGAAGTTACGCAGGGGTTGGATATTTCAACAAGTCAATGACCCAAAACACAGTTCAAAAGCTACAAAGGCATTCATGCAGAGGGAGAAGTACAATGTTCTGGAATGGCCGTCACAGTCCCCTGACTTGAATATCATCAAAAATCTATGGGATGATTTGAAGCAGGCTGTCCATGATCAGCAGCATTTAATTTAACTGAAATGGAGAGATTTTGTATGGAAGAATAGTCAGAAATACCTCCATCCAGAATCCAGACACTCAAAGGCTATAGGAGGCGTCTACAGGCTGTTAGATTTGCAAAAGGAGGCTCAACTAAGTATTGATGTCATATCTCTGTTGGGGTGCCAAAGTTTATGCACCTGTCTAATTTTGTTATGATGAATATTGCATATTTTCTGTTAATCCAATAAACTTCCCGTGGCCTGGAACTCCTGCAGATTTTATTTTTTCTCTCCAGCCATCTGGAGTTTTTTTTTTTTGTTGTTTCTGTCCTCCCTGGCCATCAGACCTTCCTCTTATTCTATGTCAATTAGTGTTGTCTTATTCTAATTCTTACTTTGTCTTTTATTTCTCTTTTCTTCATCACGTAAAGAACTTTCAGCTTCATTATTTGTATGAAAATGTGTTATATAAATAAATGTTGTTGTTGCTAATGTCACTGCTAAATTACTACTGTTTCCATAAGGCACGTCATATTAAAAGAAAGTTGCTACTTTGAAAGCTCAGCCAATGATAAACAAAAATCCAAAGAATTAAGAGGGGTTCCCAAACTTTTTCATATGACTGTAGACCTTGAATGATTATCTGCTGGACAGTACTAATGCTTATATAAACACTCTGTTAACACTAGGCAAATAAAGCATATTTTCTGTCTAAACATGTGGTTAAATTTAGGGGTATATTCGGAAAAAAAAAAAAAAATCAGGTCTTCCATTTTACACGTTTTGTAAAGAAAAGCACTTTGACATTTTAGAACACTGAAATACAAGTTTCCATGATTTCCTATTGTTCTGCTTGTACTTACAAAGCTGGCATAAATTTTAAATAATAGCAAAACAGAAATGAAATCACTGCTGACTTGGAATCGAATTTAATTAATCGTAATATTATCTTCTGGAGTACCTGCATATATGCTGTACATGTATGAAATCATGGACTCCAATAAGTACTGCGAACCTGAAGTAGAGAAAGTGAAATTATTTTCAGCTTCTCTCTGTAATATTTTTGACATGAAGATGATAATTTCAAGCTCTGAACAAACAAAGAATACTTTCACCCATTTATTTTACTATAATGAAAATAATACAGAAAACTTACATTCCATTATTGTCTATCCCTAAACTTAACCAGAAATTAACTTACAATCAGTTTCAACACAAAATGCTACTGATAACTGTAAGAGAAAGGTTGGGGAACTATACGACTGAGGAGGACAAAGCCAGGCAAACAAATGGGACAACACATAATAAAGAGAATCGTCCCAAAAAATGCTAAGAGAAAGCAGCAGGTATTTTGTGGTACCTGTTCAAATGTTCTGTTTGTGATAATGGGGGGGCTTTGGAAAGACCCAGTCAAAGAAAAACTGAAATTTCATTACGATGTCATGGAAAGAACTAAACCAAGGCGTTCATACTGTAAAATACAACAAGTCTATTTTGATGCATACCTTGAAGATGAAGTGGGACAAAATTTCTGCATGAAACTAGGATTGAATTAATTCTACTGGGCACGCCATACTATACCTTTTGCTGGTAAATGTGGCGTAACCAGTTGCTAAACCCAAAATGAAAATGACTGTCTCCAAAAGAAAGACATACAATATCTAGTATCTCTTATTGAATGAAAGAACACAACTCTTACACAACTGTTACACTCCAGGTCTTTCTTAAATTACTATGAATGGAATAAAAACAGAAAAAAAATAATCAGATGTTTGTCTTTTTTTTTTCCCTTACCTTCATTTTATCAGACAGAGTCTGACACTGTAGCTGACGAAAGAGATGAACAAGCTCTAAACGGGGACCAAGTGGGCTAACCAAAAAAAAAAAAAATAATAAATTAAGCAATGGAGGGGACAATTAAAAAATCTGGTCTAACATTATTTTGCTATTTTTTAATGTAAGGGGTAGTTAAACCATGACCTGTATTATGAAGTAATTTTCAATTGTGAACTCCATTATGCTAGTAATTTTATTAATACAGAGCAATGCAACAGTTGATTATATACAGTGTGAGTTAAAATGATGTTAACATTAATGGTACTGCTATGTATATACTTATATACAATTTTTGTGGACAATTTATGTGCCACATATGGTAAATGTGTTGAACATGATGGCGAACAGGTTGAGACATTCCTGTAAATCATCTTGCACGTATGAAGTATGTTTTGTGAATAAATTGTTTCCGCCATTCAAATGTTAACATAATTTTGACTCACCCTGTACTACCGATCAGACAACTATCATAGATTACCGGTCTCATTTCTCACATTAAATCATTCTTTATTCAAAACTAGGTTCCAAAGCAAAAGTTTCAACTCAACAAATTTTATTTCCTGATTATAGTCATGGTAGCAGTGGCAGTAGTAATAGTAGTTCAAAGACTACTTAAAAATTATAGTTGGCTATAAGTATTGTTATTTAAGAGGGCACAGTGAAAGCACATACATACTATGGACTGTATACTGCAATTGTGCTTACATTTATCAATGACTTACCACTGCAGTTAACATCTGACCTGTGACTAAGCAAATTCTAATCAAAACAATAGATGCAGAATAAAACAAAGAAGATAAAGACTCAAGAAAACCAACCAGATCATAATTAAATAATATAAAAACATTGAAGAGGCAAATAATAAGTGTAACAGTAATCTAACACCTGGTCCTTATATAACAAAACTAACAAGAAGCCTATAAAAGTTAAGGACTAGAAGTTGACTTCACTTCATATAATCCTGGCTCCTGTTACCAGGGATGACTGATAATTCAGCTAGCCCAGGCACTGTTCTTCCTCTCTAAAAGAAGCACACAACCAGCCCAATGGCAGGGCAGGTCACACACCTCTGCTACACTACTCACTGGTAACACTGCTTAAGTTACTTAGTAGCCTTATCTCTGCCAAAACTACCTTTACCTTTTGTCAGTTTTATCCCCTACCTCTTATTCTGACTACCTGTATGTTATTTAATTCTTGAGTATTCCCCCTCACTGTCATGTAGCTCTTTGTAATATCAACCACCACTGGACACATGACCTCCAGTTAAGCTATCATAGCCACCAAGTATGAAAATGCACACGACAAAGCTCAAAACAATATATATTGCCAATGTACTTTTGTTAATAAATGTATAGAGAAAGGGTAGCTGCTAGATAAGTGGAAGCAGTGTAAAAAAATACACACAACTTATAAATTGTATTAGAATTAATGTTTCTGTTTCCATTTCCCTTTCATCCTATAAATTAATATTACAAACCTGTTTAGTCTGTTATTCCAGCATGGCAATATGGGGTGGTGGAAAGCCGTTGCCTATGCCAGCTGCATCCAACATAAAGCAGGAATGAACCTATGAGCAAACCTATTAGGATGGACCGAGCTGCTCAATCATTTCTCAGAACAATACACTTTAACAGTGCTGTAGATTCTATGAAAACAGGAGTTAACGGATATCTTCTTAATTTGTACTAGGTCTGGTACACTGGTTTAAAATTTTCTTTTTTTCAATCCCTTAACACACACATTTTTAAGAGCGTTCCATAATAACGTTCTTTAATAAAAAAACAAAAGATCCTAGATAACTCTGAACCATAAAAGTAAATAATGACAGCATTACAAATTTTAAAATAGGTCCTTCGAAATGATTAGCAATAAAAAAAAAATGTAATTAATTCTTTTCTTTAGCTGTCACTATAGGTACACTATCTGGACTTCTGCATATTATATGATGCTTTATGTTGGGTGGGCAAGCAAGTAGGAATTTGACTGTAGTTTGTACAGAGGGGACTGGGTGGTCTCGTGGCCTGGAACCCCTGCAGATTTTTTTTTTCTCCAGCCGTCTGGAGTTTTTTTTTTTTCTGTCCTCCTGGCCATCGGACCTTACTCTTTTTCTATGTTAACTAATGTTGTCTTATTTTAATTTCTTATTTTGTCTTTTATTTTTCTTCATTATGTAAAGCACTTTGAGCTACTTTTTTGTATGAAAATGTGCTATATAAATAAATGTTGTTGTTGTACCCATGACAAAACTCCTAATACAACTACCCTTTCCATAAAAGTGACTGGCCTGGTTTTTTCACTTTGATAATTAAAATTTCACTCATATTTAGTTTTCAAATTTGAGGTTAACTTGGGCACATGAAACAAAATAAGTGCATACACAAATCTAAATATACAAGGTGAAATGAACAATGGGTACTAACAGAAATAAATATATTCCCAAATATGGAAAAAAAAACTATTAATTATTTCAATAAGCATTTCTTTATATTTTGCTTATTGTAGAGGCAAAGACAATTTGCAACTTAAAAAACCAAAGATGACTTAAAACCATGTCTGTTAATAAATGCCAGTTACAGTCAAGCAGATAAAGGTAAGTAGTTTCCATGGCTACCAGCACACAAACTGCCCTGAATAAATGGCCCGCTGCCTGTCTTTGTGTTTGCAAGTTGACTGCTCAGGGCAGGTTCTACAGCATGTGTGCTGGTAGCCATGACCAGTCAACTGCCAGACACAAAGCATACATTTGTGTCCATATTTTAAGACACACAACCCGGTATAATTTTAGGATGTTTTGGCATTTAGGAACAATATTACATAATGCAATATTAATTTCTGTAAGAAAAGCTGCATTCATTTTAAGAACTCATTCTCTAGAAATAAAACAAGGTAACTACTTAATTAGTACCTATGAATGACAACTTTGCAGATATCTTTACTCCCGTCTGCCACCCCCATGCAAATTTTAGACATGGCAAACAAAAAAAAAACGGTTTCTCACCCAATTCCAATTTTCTCCAGCTCAGCCTCAGAAATGTAGGGGAGGCCAATGCCTGTGATCTCTGCCTCTGTAAATAACACATTGCAGTCAACAGAAATCCTCAGCTTCATTTCAGAAAGCATCTTTCACAAATATTTTTATCTGACATACTACTTATTTGTGCATTTAACACAAAAATAAATTAAGTCTGAGTAACCTACATACATGAATTCCACTGCCCAATTTTACTTTTAATCAATATCACAAAAAAAAAAAAAAGTACTGAGGATGTTTATCCAGAATGTCTCATGAAAATGCAAGAAATCTGACATAATATATGCACAAATAAAACAAATGCTTTCTGGTCAAACTCAATTTGGTGTGTTGCAATCTGTAAATCTGTGACTACCCTCTTTTACATGAAATTTATCACTTGTGTGACGCTTTTCATATTGATTACGATGTCCAAGGGACAGTCTTTAAAGTCACGGGATAAAGCAGACATTTGGGAAAAATATGTCCGCTTGGGAACAATAAACTCAAGTCTAACATTTCTTCAACATGCAGGCTGCCTTAAATACTATTTGCAAAGCGTTCCATAAATATTTTTTATTAATCACTTTGAATTTGAATGATTTTACCTAATCTGCTTGGTCAAAGAGAGTTTTGACTTGAACTGGGTTAAAAGTGTGATTTTTGTTTAGCCAAGACAAAAAGTATAACACAGTTATCTATGTGGCCCACCAATTACCAGTTTCACAGAGTATTACCATAACTAAAGGCTTGTAAACATTCCCTCTGGTTCTTCAATTGGTTTGAATAGTGTATGGTCACACTGTTGAGTGTATTGCATGTCGCAGTTTAGTTTCTTTGTGGATTTTCCATCAAGTACTTCTTTTTTCTACTTTCACATCCTAAAGATGTGTATGGTTGCTGCTCCACCCTGAATTAAGGTTACACAATATTACATTATATATAAAAGTAATGTTTACATAGTACATATTTTAAAAATATATATTAATATTTACTGCGGTTGGTTGGCACCCTGCCCAGGATTGGTTCCTGCCTTGTGCCCTGTGTTGGCTGGGATTGGCTCCAGCAGACCCCCGTGACCCTGTATTCGGATTCAGCGGGTTAGAAAATGGATGGATGGATATTAATATTTAATTCTGAATGCATGCAGCACAGTCTCTCGACACTTTCAAACCTGGCACGTTTTCCATTTTTCTTGCTAAGGCAAATTCAGATTTGCTGAAGATGTTCTAAAGGTGTCTAAGTGTGAACAGACACTGCATTTCTTCCATTGGCTCTTCTCCAACAGGTGTTTCCAACTGTGATTGTGTTCTTTTGAGTCATCACTGTGGGTGGCGGCACTTTGGTTCATACTTTTTGAGGTTTCACGAAAGACACTTAAGGATATCATGCGATAAACCTCAAATGGTATTTTCCAGTGCATGTTAACTGCCGTACTTTATTTTGTTTGATGCTTAAAACTCATGTTTACCTCATTCCTATCAGTACGTTAACCGACAACTCTGATTGATTTGTCTATTACTTTTAATAACAGTAGTTACACTGTATACATTGATTCATCGGTGTATGTATGCGGAACATAAAATATTCTATATGCTATATAGAATTATGATAACCATTGTTACACGGATTCAAAATATGTATTATAATTTCGGGTTATTGTGGCTTTGAATTTAAGGGTTGATCTTTTAGGAAAAGAGAGGTATAAAACGATTAAACTGCACTTATACAGTCTTGTGCTATAAAGGCGCGACATATTAACTGAAGGCACATGTGTAAAAAAATGCACAGACAGAACGAGTCTTCCCTACTGCACGAAGTGCTGAATGATATTCATAACAATATGGCCTTACGCTTTACTTCCCTGGGTAACGTAACTGCAAGGAGGCAGCCGATCAGAACTGTTGACTTGCCAGCTCGTGCGCTGTCACTCCGCCGGCTTACCTCTAAAGGCCTGCTCCCAGCGCTGCATGCCCGATAGGCGTAAAAAGCTGCACACATCCTCCACCGACCAACGCTGCCATCCCGCTGCAAGACCAACAGCTGTCGATACTTTTTTTTCTGGTGTCCGAAGCGAGCTTGCCACATCTTCAGTTCTTGCACGCTTGTAACTTTTTGAATAACTCATTATGCGTTTCGTAAACATTAACTTAATCCAAAGATGATAAAAGAAAAATACATCCAAATTATCAGGAGCAGCCTTCCGATGCCAAACCCGCCTGGTTTCCTCGGTTTAATAAAACCGCCTCAAAAGAGCAGCACCACCTTCCCTGGTCTATGACGTCATCGTCTAAGCAAACAGTTACCGTATAATCGTTATAAAAAACGCACACTCTTTTTAAACCATGGTCACATTTGTTTACACTAGAATTCCACCCAGTGTTCCTAGAGAATATACTGTACATGCTAGAGCTGGATCGGAAAAACAGAGACTGTGGGATTTTCGTCGCATTTTGTCATAGTCATCTACGTTGGCATTGTTGGTCTACCGATGGTGTGGCTCCGTGTAGTTCGTTAAGAGATGGATAAACCGGAATTTGGCCATTTCTCCATTGCCAAGTGATCTTAATATATTTTAGGCGTTTCATTGTATTTACTGATATTTGTACCTCTGAATGAGTGTAGTAGGCTAAGGTAAATGGGCTATATGACATTAATTTAAAACGAATTATATTTGAGGTGTTGTAAGGACGAAAATTCATTCGAGACGGTACTAACATTCATACAGTAGCCATTATCTTTACCTGAAAAACACGTTCGTTGTCTAATTTACAACTTAATAGCCGAGCGTCGCCCTTCTGTCGAGTTGGACTTCAGCCAGCTGTAAGTAAGATGAGGAGCAGGTGGATGGCTTTTATCAGTGGCCACCCAGACAGAGAAGTGACTAAAAAGTGACAAGATCTGCACACCTGTCAGAGAAGGGACAGGCTCCGCTGGTGAAGCAGTGGCCCCGGGAACGGGCAGAGAACGAGCAGGTACGTCCGAAACGCCTGGCCTTTGATTTGCGCCTATGATTGTAACCCCCCTTAAAAGCCGACAGTGTTGATACTGTTTATTAGAAACTGCATCTGCCAAATAATGTGTAAAATAAATTCCTCAAGAGTGTAAGGATGTTAAATGAACTGAACACAGAAATATTGTCGGAGCTAGAAAATCTAGGAATGCCAATACAACGTAATATCAAGATACCTGGTCTTTGTAAAATGTTTCTATTTCATTTATCCATTCTTGACCCCCACTCACTCCAGTTCAAGATCATGGGGGTCCAAGATGCAATTCTGACAGCACCAGTCACAAAGCAGGAACAGTCTATCTCAGGACATGACCACGTTTAAAGGACCGATTTAAATTATTAAAACTGTCTTTGTGACGAACACCAAGGTACTCAACAAAAAATCCGCCCAGATATGGGGAAAATGTGCAAGTGTAACAGAGCTCAACTGGAGTGTGGCTGCTACAAGACACTCATCGTGGAAGGCCAGAGAGTTTGGCTTGACTGGCAGAGATGGTCACATTCCACTCCGTGTGCAGAGGGCCAGAACTGAGTTTGTTTCCAGATGCCAAGTCGACAGGCCAGGATTCAAGTCTGATCTTGTAGAGTGGTGAGGCAGCAATATAAATACTGTGCCAGCCAATGATGCTATCCAAAAATATTTCTTTTGTTAATTTTATTAGATGCTCTGCGGTGGGCTGGCACTCTGCCTGGGGTTTGTTTCCTGCCTTGCACCCTGTGTTGGCTGGGATTGCCTCCAGCAGACCCCCGTGACCCTGTAGTTAGGATATAGCGGGTTGGATAATGGATGGATGGATTATATTAGGAAATACTGTCTTATTTTTAACATACAAAGTAATAATTCTCTACGTAGCATCAAGTCTCAGTCCAGACTCTTTTCCTGTGTAGTTCCTAGTTGGTGGAACGAGCTGCTGACCTCCATCTGAACTGCTGACTCCTTCAATGTATTTAAGAAGTGCTTAAGACCTGTCAACATCTGTCGACTTGATGAAGAAAAAAAACTTTGCTCTGTGATACTTTATATTTTTGGTTAATTTGTTTAAGTTGAATTGCTTTAGTGATTGTAATCTGTGATTGAAAATGTATGAGTTATTACATTGTTTTACTTGTGGCAATCAACTTTTGTTACACTTGCTGTACAAACATACTCCCTAGCCTAATGTTACTCGATTGTTACCTCTTTTGTAAGTCACTTTGGATAAAATCATCTGCCAAGAAAATACATGTAAATTTAATATAAATAACAATAGTTTATATATAAAATAATTTATATTTGACAGACAACTTTATCCAAGGCAATTTACAAGATCAGAAAAAAAACTTTGAAAATCGGTCAATGGACCCCATCAAATAACATCAATGTATGTAACAACAATTCAGTCAAAACATATAAAGTATGGTATCTTTCTGTCAAATGTCTATCAAGCTAGGATCATCTTACAAAAGACAAACCTCCAGAAACATAAGGAAAGCAAATTTATGAGCCAGCTAACTTTCAAAAAGTGATGTGCATTTAAGGTAAAGTCTAATAAATAATGTGAGAGGTATAAATTTAGCTAAAGAAGGCAAAAGTAAAACCAAGTCAAATTGTAGATTTCATATGACAGCATTTATACTTTTTGTTCACCAAATTCTAATCTTGCAGTTTAACTAAATTATTCTGATTTTCCAAAGCCACAGGGGTTTAGCTCACAAATGGTTTATCAGAAATAAAAACATTTAAAGCTGTTTCTGTTTCATTTAGGTTAAGACTTTAAACACATGATCAACTTCATCTCTCATTCAGGAAATCACAGTCCTATTACTTTGTTATAGCCAACCGTAGATTGCTTTTGAAATCTTTACAATTGTTAGTTACATTTTATGAGTTCTTGAGGTTTGAGGAAATCCAAAAGACCCCAACTGTTGTTTGGTAATCTTAGTGGTCCACACAAAGCCAAGTGTGTGTTAGCCTTTAGCTGTATTTTGCTTACTTTTTATAACAGGACTGGATTCTCAGCTGCCCTGCTAAAATAAAAACTTGCATCAATAATTAGTCATTAAATCAAAACAAATCTTTTCTATTATAAAAAAAAAATCTTGGAAGGAGACGACACGTGATTTTCTCGGAGATACTTTAATGTCCCGTTAGACAAGGCAGTGAGACAAAAGGACAGCTGCTGTACAGACTTTTAAATGTTCAAAGTGCTGCGTGACATGCAGATCACACAGCATGGCAGCAGCAGCTGATCGAATAAAGAGGAGGTAAAAAAAATGTATTTGTTTCCCATTGTATCACCGCAGAGGAGCGACCACATCTCCTTAGACAGCGGCAGAAAAGCAAAGCGGCTGGTGTGTAGCACGCCCCGAGGGGGGCGAGTAGGGGGTGGGCGAGTGAAGCGAGCAGGGGGCAAAGCCCCCTGGTACCATACAAAAAGAAAATAATTTTCAGTGATTTTGTGAAATTTTGCGCTATATGAATCCATAGTTTTAGTTTTGTAGAAATAAAATACTGTGAAGAGTGCTCAGAAAATGTATGAACTGACAGAGTGTGTTTAAAAAGCTTTGTGTTAGTGAGATGTAACTCATTTAATGGTTCAGTACTGGTATGACGTGCCTCAAGTGTAAAGCCGAAAGGGAAAAGGAGTGAAGAGCTCCACTCTAATCTGTTCTCTTAACCTCTCTATTTTGTTATTTGTTATTTTTGATTATTTTTGATGATCTTTCTTTCTTAAAGCAGTTTTGAAATTTAAATAGGACACATGTATCCCCACCACACTGTTACATGATTATTCCCACATATATTTTCCTGCTACAAAATGAGTGAGCACATATCGGATGAGTTGGAGTGTGCAAACAGTGGGAAAGAGCTCTATTTACTTCTGCGTTGATCCTGTTCACATATTTCTTTGCTCCAATCCAGACAACAGCTACAAGGTGACGAGAGATTGATCATCCAACGAGGAAAATGACACACAAATATAAACCAGAAAACAGTGTGACAGATGCAGGTAAAAACAATAATAACGAGAGAAATGGACGTGCAGCAAGTGATGTAAACCACAGTGTCAGAGGTCCATCACAATCTACCACTGCTGACAGTGCTAATTTAGCACCTTCATTCAGGCCTAGCACTCAAGAACGCTACCCACCAATCTGAGCTAGCTCTACAGTCGGACGTTCACCCAGATGTCATAACAGCTGTATTAAATCATATGCAATATATTTGTGTGCTGGGTGTGCATTAATATGGCTGGCATTGGGGGTAGAAGGTTCACTAACTAGCTTGTCCTCCCACTTCAAAACCCTTACTGCACCAGTGGCTACCGCCGTAGTAGTTAGTAGTAGCTGCCACATCCTGCAGCCCTGAACTGAATGAAGTTATGTTACTATAATACTCTGAGAAATGAAACTATTAGTTTAGAGAAATAAAAACTATGTATTTTCAACTGGACCCCGAACTATTAGAACTGAATCATTGTTTTGTATTGCTTTTCAGTTTTGAAAATTTAGTAAATTTCCTTCTTTGTATTACTTGTTATTTTGTCCATGTCCCTTGTCTCACCTTTGTGTAATTAAGGCCTACAGGTATACCCTAAAGCTATTTTTTGTCCATTTTTGAATTCACTTTCCTGTTTTTTGATTTGCTTCTGGTTTATGTTTGCTTTTGACACTTACGTTTTGAATGGTTGATAATAAGTTTTATTATTAACATTATAAAGATTGTTTTTGTCAGTTAGTGACATGGGGTTTAAGGTTCCTTTCTCCCTTTACTATATAGTTTGTAAGCTTGGTCTTCAGGCTTCAGTCTGCCTAGGATTTTCTGGGCCAAGCTTACAGTACCTTTAATGTCTTGTCCTTACTAGAGTGTTAAGGTTTAGTGTTTTGAACAGAAGGCCACACCAACATACCAGTAACAACATACTACCCCTCAGTTGCTGCTGGTATGAAAAACTTATAAACCGAACAATAATTTTCCATTTTCCTACACAAATGATTCGGCTGACTTTTAAAAAGAGATTAAGGTTTGGAATGAAGTTATCTTAGAATTTTTAATCTTTCTTTAAGCAGCATGAAGATTTCAAAAATGAGCACATCATTACTTTTTAAATACTATAATAAAATAACGCTGAATAACTACTTGCTTTGCTTACCAAGTCAACCTAAATTTCAGGTGCCCATAAAATTCACTGCCTTTATTTCATTCACCAAGCTTATTTTGCTTCTGAAGGGTGAATTGTAGTCCTTCAAAGCATTTTAAAGAAGATGTGTATATATCTGAACATTGGGCTGTTATTTTTGAAAATGTTTGGCCATGCTGTCTGAACTCTTTGGTTGTGTTTGGAGTTACTAGTGCATGTTTTTTCATGATATGCTGAACAAATTCACCCGGCTAAGCCTGCTGTCAATAAGCATATCAGTACACACAACAATCATGTCAAATCAACATTTTTGTTTCTGCAGAGCTGGTAAATGTGATAATATGCACATCTCGCCAAGATGAAAGCTCAAATCAATATCACCGTTTTAATGCTCTTCCTCAGAGAAGATCTCTTCTCACCTACTACAGCTTAAACAGAATGCTTGCTGCCATTTGAAAAATACTGTGCAATTGGCAAACCTCAGGCATCAGGAAAGCCTGCGCTTTGTTAGCACAACAAACAGTTGTTGGTTTTTGTGTTTCAAAATTGACCAACTGGATTGCTCCCCCTGCTAATCAAAGGGTAACTGCCAATGTATCACTAGGTCTCCCATATTGATTTGTTACATAACTTGGTATCCTGAAGACACTGAGTCTGCAAGAGGATAAAGAGGTCAACTCCCACTTATGCAGTTGCCTTATCAGAGTGCAAAAGGTCTTTCACAAGAAAGTAAACACAACAAGTTAATAAATCTGCTGTAGAGAACATAATTCATCTATCTCTCCCTATGTCTTTGGCAAAATTGAATTCTAAAAAGTGTGTGTTTAACATGCCAAGAGGGTCCAAGTTGTATGTAAGACTTGGCCTTTCATAATGTAACACAAATGCTGGCATTACTCTCTCTGTCATTTCATGAATAGAATAAGCTTGTTGGGTGTGATGGCTCCTGACCTAATCAATAATACAAGAAATTTAATCTGGTAGGTACACTTTGATAATTGTCCTACAATGGACTGGTGATCTGTCCCGGACGGGTTCCTGCCTTGTATACATTTCAGCTAGGACAGGCTTCTTCTCCCAATGACCCTATAAGTATTAAATATGTCTGAAAATGGATGGATGGATATTTTGTTAATGTATTAAAGGTTATAGATGATTGTGCTTCACTACTGAGATGAACAGAGCTTAAAAAGTTGTGCCAAAAATTGACATCAGAAAGATAATCATTAAAATTATTCACTAAAGCAATTGTGCAATGTAATTCTCTCTGTTATTCTTATCTCTGAGTTCATTACAATATTTTTTTTTATTTGTTGGCATCTGATGATCCATTTGTTTAGAACTTGTTTCTAACTTATTCTGTGTCATATGTTTGGTATTCCAAGGTTTATTTCAACACCCATGACAATAAAAAGTGTTCAGACTGCATTTTTTGGTAAAGAAGTTGTTACATTTTTCATCATTTTGCATTGTTATTTACATACCCAATATTTCATCTCACCAGAAGAATACATTTAAGATTTGTCAAGGTGAGGTATTTCTACTCACTAATCATGGTGCTAGCGTACACATGAAAGTAAGAATTTCACTACACTCATTATGAGTGACAATAAACCAAATATGCTTGTGTAATGCAGATGTTATAGGCCATATGGAACTTTTATTGAGTAGTAATAATCAGTATACACGACACTTGTGCTAACCTTTTAAATACATTGACATTTTCCTCTGTCCAAACACAATATCAGTAGATGGAGGGATTTGTTTTGCCAGCTCTATGCTTCAACAAGTCCCCAGTTCTTGGGAACCTCTATATGCAAAGCTTCAAAGTGACAACATGAGACACTCAACTGATAAACGTAAATGTACATTTGGCCGCCACCACCTTTGCTAAAGTGCCTCTCTAGACAATCGCCTAATTTGCCAGTATTGAAGGGTCAGGCCTGATTCTTCTTTTTCTTCTCCCTCTTCATCTCTTCCCACTTCAGTGTGGGGCTGGTGTGTCTGATCAGTCTTCTCCATACAGCTTGGCCCTGTGCTTCCTCCCAGTCAGATTCTTTTACTTCAAATCTTCTTTTACTTTATCCATCAAACTCTGCTTAGACCTTCCCCACTTCCACATCCCCTATATTTCAAATTCCATCAACATTTGCCGACATATTTATTGCCTTTCCTCAGTCCATGTCCATAATACTTCAGCCTACTCTCATGTACTTTCTCAGTTATCTCTCCTACTTTGTTGTACTTCTGAATGTCTCATTTCTTATTCTGTCCTTTTTTGTAACTCCAACACAGAATGTTCTCATTTCTGTTACATCCAACCTCTTCTCCTGCATTCTCTTTACTGCCTTTTCCTCAGCGCCAGACATCATTTCTGGTCTTATGACTGTCTTAAAAAACCTTACCTTTAACCTTTGCCTTAATTCTTCGATCAAACAATAATTGTTTGTTCTATCTACACTGCACTCTGTGGTGGATTATCCTTACATATAACTCTCCATCTTGGGCTACCACTAATAATATTTATTTAAACTCTTTTTAAACAGCTCTCCTAGCAGGCTGACGTTAATGGCTTTAAACTTTTTTAATTTCTTACCATACTGGTGCTTTGTCCAATTCCCTGCATCCACAGCTCTCTCCCACAATGGTTCACAGTGTTAGCCCTCAAATCCAGATATTGGAAGCCTTACTGGGTAGTCTAGAAGACTTGTAACTGCTCCTTCTCCAGGAAAAAACAGAACCAGACTAACTCAAATACATGGTTTATTTCCACCAAGGTTTTTCCAACGGTTCCTGTACTCTTCCTTGACATCTTGCTACCCTTAGCATTCTTACATGTCATAGATTAATACTTGGAAGCCAGGAAGCCAGTTTACTTTTGTGAATGATTCAGGTTTAACCCTGTTTGTCTTAATAGTGGAAAAGCATTGTTGCTTTCCAATGAAAATATGGGTGAGCATCTACTGTATAATTTATTTCACCGTAAGGCTTGAGCCAAAGTTATGTCTTGTTTTTTCATTATGTTAAAAGATAATGTCATTGTTGTAAACTAAGAGAACAGGTCTGAATCCAAGCCTGATCACCATCTGCCTGTGTGGAGTTTTCATGTTCTCCTGTTGTTTGCATGGATGGCAAACAGATGACTCTAAATCTAAGTGTGTTGTAAAATTGACAGTCACTTCCTTTACATTTAATATTGCCTAAAAAGGCTCTGGGCCTCCATGGCACTGAAGTGGTCAAAATTGGGTTTGGAAATGAATGGATGGATGATTAATTAAGGAATGTTCTGTACAGTCCACCAGTGCTACAGAGGCTACAGCTTCTCATTGTATCCTGTTTCCTAATTCGAGGCTAAATAATGTCCCTCATTATTTTAAGTTCCTGAATATGTTCTAGTCTGCATTTAATTTAGCAAAGGACTAGTAGTGGTATTAGTTACACATACAGAATACAGCGTAATTATTACCTGCAAGTCCAGCCAACATGCAACAACACTGGCACTCTCCGGCACCATAATAAACAAGAATGTATATTAAAAAACAGATCTTTGTTTTAATTAATTGAAAACACAAACTGACTTACCTCATGTACTAATCCTTACTCCTGTGTTTATTCTCCCAAACCTTGTGGGAAAAACACAGAAAAACTCCACTTCAATTAGCAGCTGGATAAAAAAGGTTGGCTGCCTCTATTTACCTATATCGAGTCTTTTCACAAAATCTGCTGGATATAATTTAGTTTTTACTTAATAAAAATGGACAAAAAACACCACTTTACTGAATGTTGTTGCCACAGCAAACATGATGTAGCTGCTTTTACCAAAAATTACCAAAGTTCAGCAGCTCTAGTTTGCAAATGAGATTCAGCAATAGCTTGACAGTCTGAAATGATTCCAGACAAAATATTTTCGTTTTAAAAAACTTTAGTAAAAATTCAAAGTAAAACAGTTTGCACAAAATGAGAAAAAATTGTTACAGCAAAGAAAAGAAAAGTTCTGTTAAAGCTTATAAATCGTTTCATTTCTTTAAGTTTGCTAATACAGTTGAACCATTTCTAAATGGTCAGAAAACTGTATGCCTATCCCATTTACAATCGGCAAAATGGGTCTTTCACTTCATGCTAGCCATGCGACTAATCCCAAACACAAACTGACTCAGTTAACACACTGTATTGCAGATTATAGCAAGAAAGTTCTATCTCATATTAACTTACAGGGGGTAAAAGGCTATACCATTGTCTATGGCTATGAAAGAAAATTATGTTCTGTTCAAATTAGATAGTTAGAAATGAAAGGCACTATATAACAGATAGATAGATAGATTAAGCAAACACTAATATGAGTTTAACTCAAAGCTTTAACTTTCTATATTTCCGGCCCCTAATTGGCTATGCAGGACCGGAGACAATTACTATACTTTACTTCAATATGAGCCAATTAACTTTAATTTTACATTAACTATTGTTTTCAAATCACTAGTGTGAAGACCGGCCTCGTCCACAAACAGACACCAAGACAGTTATTTCCGAAACACACTCTTTTCTTGTGTTTTCTTTCAGCCAGTACAGCACAATGCCCAAAAACACTCTCAGTCCTTATTATTTTCTTCTCCTGCCGCCTCCACTCCCCTCTCGTCAAGCTCCGTCACACTACCTCCCAACTCCGGCTCCTTATGGAGTGAGGCGACTTCTTTTTATAAGGCACCTGGATAGACTCCAGGTGCCTAACGAGCTTTTTCTGGCCACACTTCCAGGTGTGGCGGAAGTGTGACCAAAAAAGGCCCTGGAAAGTCCCATGCGCCCCCTGGCGGTGGCCACGGGTTCCAACAGGGTTGAGCCTCCATGCTCATAACCCGTGGCCCCACTGAAAACCAAGGTGGCTGTCCTCTATCGGCCTGGGGACAAAACTGTTCCGGCAATCCTCTTTTCCCTGGTCCTTCCACGCTTTGGGCATCCTGGCCAGGCAAGGGCACCCCGGCCATCACCCACACTAGTGATAAATTATGTTATCATAAAATATGTTTTAAATAGCAAACATTTAAAAATTTCTTATTTCAAACATTGGCTGTTTCTTGAAGCAGACACAGTTTATTCACAGATCTGTCCAGTGTGCTGGTTTTGTTCTGCACACAAACTCTTCTGACTGCACCTTTGGCATCTGGCATTGTCTTGATGACTCGACCCATTATCAGGAATTGTGGGGATTGGCATCATCTACAATTAAAACAATTTCTCCTGGTTCAAAATTTCCTCTTGGTGCTAGCCATTTGTGATGTTCTTGAAGTTTTGGCAAATACTCTTTAGGCCATCTTTTCCAAAACAAATCAGCCATGCTTTGAACTTGCTTCCAGCGTTTTCGAGTGCAGTTGTCATTTTTAATAAAAAATCCAGGAGGCATGTTGGGTGGTGTCCTCAATAACTGCAAGTGATTGAGTGTGAGGGCCTCCAAGTCATTTGGGTCATTTGATGTCTTTGTGAGAGGTCTGTTATTGATGATTGATTCAACTTCACACATCACTGTTTGGAGACTCTCATTGCCAAGTGTTTGTTGGCTGAGTATTAAGTTTAGAATCTTTCTCATCCTTCTGATTTGTCTCTCCCATGCTCCACCTTGATGAGAGGCTGACGGTGGGTTAAAAATCCTTTTGATTTCTATCTTCATCATGGCATTGCTAATTTTTTCTTGGTCGTTTTTTAATTGCTTCTTGTAGCTCTCTTTCGGCTCCAATAAAGTTTGCTTCATTATCTGAGCGCATGATTTTAACTTGCCCTCTTCTGCAAATGAATCGCCGTATGGCAGTGATGCATGAAACGGTGTCCAAGCTGTGTGTACTCTCTATGTGCACAGCTCGCATTGTTAGACAAGTGAAAATTACTCCGGACCTCCTGACCGTATTTCTTCTTCTTTAACTTGGAAGGGACCAAAATAATCAACTCCAACATTGGAGAAAGGTGGTTGGTCAGGTACTAAGCGATCTTCTGGAGAATCTACCATTTTTTGCTTGCCTGCTTTCACATTGTATCTTCTGCATGTTGTGCACTTTGAAATGATTTTTCTGATAGTTGAATTTGCTTGAGGTATCCAGTATTTATGGAGTAACTGTGCAAGCAAATAGTTGTGCCCACAATGTTCAATTTCTTTATGGATGTGCTGTTAATGCTTATGAAGAATTGTAGGATGTTTAGCTTCATCTGACATAGCAGCTTTCTTCAGTCTTCCTCCAGCTCTCAGTATTCCATCTTGAATGACTGGGTTAAGGTTAAAGATTTCACTGTTCTTTTTTACACAAGCATTTTTCCTTAAAGCCTTTAATTATTCTGGAAATTCTTATAGATGAGTAAGGCGTATAAGTTTAGCCAAGTCTTTTGAAGAAATCGGGCTTGGTTTTAAAGTCAGTCTTTAATTTTTCATGTGCTCTGTGATGAGTGTTTTTTGTTCTTCTAGATTACTTCCAGATTGACTGACTTCTAGAAACTTAAGAAAATTGGACCCTGTGACCATGTGGTGCTTTTGAGAAAGCTTTCTATGCGTAGCCCTCTGGATGCTTGATCAGCTGGGTTAAGGGTAGATGTGACATATATCCACTGTGAAGGTTGTGAATGATCTCTAATCACTGAGATTCTGTTGGCAACAAAGGTCTTGAATCGAGTGCTTTCATTTGAAATGTATTTTAGAATCGTGGTGCTGTCAGTCCAAAATATAGATTCTTGTAGGAGCATTTGAAACTGACCTTTTAGCATTTAGTCCATTATGGCTGCCACAACGGCTATTGACAGCTCCAATCTTGGAATCATGACATGCTTCAATGGTGCAATTCTTCACTTGCCCATCAGGAAAGAACAACTTTTTTGCCTTCTTGGTTAGTTAACAGAAGATACTGTATGTGACCGTGCCATATCTATCTTCATTGGCATCTGCAAAATGGTGCATTTGTGTAGACTTTATGAGCAGCACAAATGTGTTTGTCTTCTCCTTCTTTATCCCACCCACATCTGTCTTTGCACAAGTCTCTTAAGATAGGTTTTGATGGCGGTATGGTCAGTACTAAAAAGCCAAGGGGATTATAAACTGAGTTGATATGAGTACAGATATGATAAACTGAGCTGATATGAGTACAGTGACATGGCTGAAAGATACGAAGAGCCTTTTAGCATGCTCATCTGACAAACAGCTAATTAAATTTGAGAGATCCAACTGCAAGATTGGGATTGCACAAAACCCAGAGTCCTGCAAACTCCTCAGTTGAAGTGTGTTCTCGATAGTAAATGTGGCTTGCCACCCCAGCTAAGCGCTGCAGCAACGTCACCCCCTGCGACATAGTTGAACAGTCGGCACTCAAAAGAATTCTACAAAGGCTCCAAGAGCTCAAAGTTAAAGTAGAAAGGCATGGACAACCCACAACTAGCACAAGGGCTGATACTCAGAGTTCCAGACATGATATATTGGACTTGCTCATGCAAAATCAAGTCAAAAATCAGAAGACAGCCGCTCAAATTGCTAAAGTTTTAGCCCAACAAAGTGATAAACAAAAGGATGTTCCTACACCTCCTACACCCTGTGGTGAAATGCCACACAGACAGGTGTCTTTTTTCGCAGGTGACCCATTGGCTTATGCAGACTTTGTTGAGCCTTTGATCGCGCTGTAGGAGATCTGTTAGAAAACCCTCAAGATAAGTTGGACTATCTGATTCAGTATACCAGATGTTCCCCTCCAGATATGGTTAAGGACTGTTCCCAAATGTAACCAGGAACAGGCTACACAGAAGTGAGAAGGTTGCTTGACAGATATTATAGTAATGAGTTATTCATAGCCGACGCATATGTCGACAAAGCATTGAAATTTCTTTAAATAAAGCAAAATGATGGGGAGTATGTTGGTATGTTTCTTCAGCTCCTACTCCAAGATATGTAGCTTTTGTTCAACCAGGAACTTTTGTGGTTGGGGCTTGTCTGTTGCATTTTATTGATTGGGTGACCATAAGCACTAGCACCATCTTACAAATCTGTTAGTTGTTTGGACTTTGGAGAGTTATCGGTGAAGATGCAGCACCACACTTTCCGCTGCATCACTCTTCATGGCCGCCTCCACAGTGCGGTGTGCTATGTACTGTATCGAATCAATAATCTTCCCCACGAACTCCCAAACATGCCTTACGTCGCACCACATTACTGTTATTTGCATGTCATGCATTTTGCATAAAGGTTACAGTTCCTATTGTGCGGTGGGAACATATCACACAAAATGGTCAGTGACTGCAACTTGCCCAAGGCCTACATCACAGAGGACAAGTTCAAGTGGTGGGAAAGTGACTTATTAGAGAAGTTGCAGGCGAATGATCAGAGTTACTCAAGCCAAATAGAAATGTTCAAATCACAGCCCTTTATGACAGTGGAGGCCACATAAAACATTAAACCTTGGAGATGATGAGGTACAACAGCAGTCAACCATACTGGGTTAAACTTTTGTCAGCTAATAACTGGAACATGACGTTATAGTGGGCATGGCATCAATAAAGTTAGACAAATAAAGAAGGAAACAATCCTGAGGTTTCTTCACAGTTTTTTAGTTGACAGAACTGTAATTCTAGCTCTCTGATGTGCTTCTTACTAAATCTTTTATATATATGTTGCAACTGAAAAGCTTTACAAAGAGATAATCATTAATTGTTCTTTTTACCTGCTCAGTGCAGACACCGGAACTGCTAGTGAATTCACAGATCAACTGTAAAAAACAGGCAACAAAATAACTTATGAAGTAGTGAATTCATTTACAAAAGGAAATAACCCTCCAACTAAGAAACTGGTGGGAATTTAAACCTGCAGTGACTTTGGCTACCAGAGGCCAGCTCTGGTTGAAATGACAGTGAAATGTTCTTTGGAAAGTCATTTTGAATCTTCAGTTTGAGTGCAGCAGACAGCAGATAAAGACAGACAGTACCTTTTGCACCTTTTTTAAGAAAAAAGGATTAACCTCGGACTTGCTGACTGGCTGTATTTAAGCCTGCTACCATTACAACCCTGCAGAAGTTGAGCTGTTGTGACAGGACAGGATTCAAGGGCTCACTCCAAAACACTGTTGGCATTTAAAGGCAATGCTCATGTCGCCTATTCTTTTTCTCAGCCAATTTGAAGAACATAGAAAGCTTGCCATTTTTTAAAATGCAAAGAACCTGTAGTTGTACATTACCCAGATAATCTTTGGTTTCCAGGTGGATCAATGACAGTAAGTTATTGTAATCTGAGTACATGATACTGCGTGGGTGAGCGTACTTTGCTGGAATCTCATCCATAGTTGCCCTGTCTTGAAGCATTGCTGCCAAAAACATCCACTGCTCACAATAACCTATTAATGAACAACGCTGGTTAAAAATGAACAGCGAAGCCAATAATTGTCTTACTTTTAGGTTTGTACTCCTTTACTGTGTATGAATGTTGCATGCAGTAAATACAGTAAAGAACTACAAGGGTGTTCAGTGTTACTTACAGTTTCTGGTTGTGTTTGATTCAGCTTGCTAACCTGCTGCTTCTCTTCCTAACTAATCCTCCAAACATTCAGGGCTTACATGTTATGAAACTGCAAGGTCTATTAGAGTGTGAGAGGAAACAAGAGCCTATCCCAGTACCACCAGGAGAAAAGTGAGAACCAGCACTGGCTGGGATGCCGGTCCATTGCAAACAGTCTCTCCATACACATTAGCCTAACACACACACCTTTATGATATAGGAGAAAACAAAAGTATTCATAGGAAACGCTCATGGGCATGGGCGGAAACCACAAACTCCATTCAGTTAAGTGCTGGGCCAGAATATGAACTAATGGCCCTTGAGGAGTGAGGCA